>NC_090325.1:139665448-139985278 GCF_035084215.1 Heptranchias perlo
CGGGAAAATCCCTGTGGAAGTTCGACTACACCAATACTCTTAAGCAAAGAAAGCTGGGAGACATAACTAGGCCACACTGTAACCCAGCACCAACCCAATTCGAATTAGGGAATCAATTCAAATTGGGCTCACACCAGATTTTACATTCTTCTCACCAGCTCTGCCCCCTAGCTGGTTTGTCCCAAAAAAATAGGTTTCTTAATGCTGACTATCAGGTTTTAAAGATTTTCACTAAGCATTTGTCTTTGCCACATTTCCTTACTGCATTAATTTCTCTTGTGGCAAAGGGTAGAATTTTAGTATTGCAAGACTGATTTCCCAATCATTTTTCTACAGTATGCTTGCTTGCAACTGTAGAATAATTTGGAGCAAGTTGCTCAGAGCGAATTCCAATTGTGCTCCAGGATTTAGATGAGGAAGATGAGTTTACAAGGGGACAAAGACAGATGCGACTACACCGGAAGCACGAAGTCCCACTGTTCTTACACCTGCATTTAAAGACCCAGACAATGTTACCTGGCCATCTCAACAGAGACCTATCTTTGCTACACAAGGAAGGCTATCACAGAGTTACATATCACCTCCAGGTTAATCTGAAGTCTACTTCTATCACAGAGACAGCTCTTCTCACAGCTTTTTTGCCATCAGACCTTTCAAAGCCACCGCAACAGATATTTGTCAAATTATCCAGTCTGCTTTCCATAGATGCCTTAAATAAGTGCCTAATACACTATTTGCAAAGGGCAACACCTTCATAACTTTCCCTGTGGAAAGCAGGCATCAGCTGGTCATAGCACAGAATTTCTAACAAGTGACAGGGTTCCCAAGAGTACTGGGTAAGCTAGATGGCACTCAATGGGGCATCAGGGCTCATCACATGGAGAATTAGTTTCCGCTAGAGGGCATACTAGCAATTTCAGTACATCAAAATAAGAACTTCAGTAAGCAATGGACAATGAAGAAATAATATACAGCCAAAGATTTATCCTAATGCTTTTGATTTAGATTATACAAAATTATTCAAGCTTTCGACAGCCTTTGGGATGGTAGATGTGCACCAACCTGATATGTTAATTGAACATTTTGGATATGTGGAAAAAATATGACATTGTCATCCGAGTAATGTTGATCATCCATTACCACCTGGGTACTGGAAACTCCAACACCAAACATCTTAAAAAAACAAAAAGGACAATTCAGCATTACACCAAATTATACAAGTGTGATTTCCCTTCACTCAGCTCATTCTCTAATCCTTTATTTAGAGATAAAAAAGAGATAAACCTGCATGCCAGGATATATATTCAATCTGTAGATTACATTCACCAAATTTTAAACAAAACGAGGGATTTTCTGAGAGGCCAACTTAAAAGTAATTGAAGATCTTAAACTCACCGGTTAGCCAAGTCTATGTATTCAATCATTTAAAATGAGAATAAGGGGGTAACATAAATAATTAATGGAATAATACAGCTTTTCTCTTTCCTTCACTTCTCATATATTGGCTATTTAAATAAGCAGCAGTTTGAAATGTTATTAACCTCCTTTCCCCATCAAAATTTCTTCCCTCCTCTCCCAAAGGCACCAACTCTCAGTGTACAATTCCTGTAACAGCTGTCCTCTAGTATCTCATGTAATACGACTGCTCTTTACACATCAACTTAAATTGCAAATAAATATTCCTTCATGGAAGCACTACAATTTCACCTCACATTTGCATACACTTATTTTCCAGCAAGGACCACTGATCATCATAAGCAGGAACGTGGTGATTTTTCTCACGCTGAACTACAGGGCACTGAAGCCAGCTGTTGTGTCTCTATCACTATTCTGGTTCAACAAACTCAATACTGACTGAATGAATCAGAGTTTATGCTTTTTCATCTGCATGTCTCAATGCCGCTTAAACCCATTTTACTTTTAACCGAGTGCCCTGAATTGTCCAGTTGTGTGAATGAAAAAGTGAAAATATTATAGAATTACACAGAAACAGGCCATTCAGCCCAACAGGTGTTTATGCACCACACGAGCCTCCTCCTACCCTCCTTCTTCTAACCCTGTCAACATAACCTTCTATTTCTTCCTCCCTCGTGTTTATCAAGCTTCCCCGTAAATGCATCGACGCTAGTCGCCTCCACGACTCCTTGTGGTAGCAAGTTCCACATTCTAATCACTCTATGGGCTGCATTTAAAATAATTATAATATACAGCAGTATCATTTTACATATATAATCTTCCATTTATCAATATAGCAATTCAGCGAATACAAAAATAAGTCCAGATGAAAACAAGTTTTGGGGGGGGGGGGGGGGGGGGAAAGGAGGAGAGAAGAGAGAAAGAGGGGAGAGTATAAAAGGTCTTGTGAGCAACTGTGAATCTAAATGAGCAAACTTGGCAAACTGCCAACGGGTACGAGTGACAATGGGCAGAACTGCATGAAATCTAAACTACATTTACCAATTGACTTGTACACAGACTCCATTAGGCTGAAGGTAAGTGAAGTAAACTATTTGACTACCCAGGTCTTCATTTACTTACTAGCTCTGCTTCTTAATTGCCTCCTCACTACAATAAAACGACTGTACTTTGAAATGCAGTACAAAATTGAGCACAAAGTATGCACCTTTTTTGGCTACGCATTATGATACTGTAAAATACAGCAGATACACCTGTACCTGTTGTGTGCATTTTGCAAGGGGATTTTCGAAGAGTGTGCTCCAGAAATAAGCCCATACACCAACCTGATATGAAAGAGTCCCGTGGGTAGAAGTATTTATAAATAAAGAATTCTGTACATTGCCTTCTTGTGTGGGTAGGAAGACAATTCGAAATAGAATTTTTCCTCCTGCTGGAATTACCTGGAGGAGAGAAGAAAAAACAAGTACTGTTAGCAAAAGGTCTCGGAAGCATGATTCCAGTCTATATATTACTTTTGTCTCCTGTGCACTACCAGTTACACTTAATGCATAATTTAAATGTTGCTAATGTGGTTTTGCCATACCTGCAATTATTAAAAATACAGCAGAATGAAAGACCATTATTTCACCAACATCTTACACCAATAGATTACAATTTTTGTTATGTTCACTCCAAATATCCCCCTTCTTAAGCTACTGTCAATAGTAGACACCTTAAGGAATAGGTTTTTGAAAACTTTTAGAAGAACAATTCAACTTATTTTCCAACACAGGAGCTACCCAATACATGACATGTTTCCAACATCAAAAAGTTTGTTTAGGATCACAAACTCAGCACATGCAAAGCTCCACAATTATAAAACAGATTTATTGTTTTAGGCCCTAAAATCAGGCCATGTTCTGCACTCGACTGTACAGTCTTGAGACGTCTGGCTTTTCAGGAAGTAATCATGTTTGGATTTTCTTTAGCTGCAAAACTGTGGCCATGTTCCTATGCACCAATCCTGCATTGCTCAGGAAGTTGTGTCACAATTAAATCTTCATAAATGTTTCCCAGTGGATTGTCATAGTAAAAGCTGGTATACAACATGCACTGGCATAAGAGTCACAGCTGGCAATGCCCCCTCCCCAAAAGAAAAATGTTCTCAGGATATTAGGGCATTAAAAAATATGCAAAGGCAATTTTACAGCCCTTGCAGACACCAGCACATTGAAGGCACATCACACAATTTCCACCAACCGTATCACAGAAAACGAAGCTCCTACAAGTAAAAACTTGAACAAAGTCAAATCATGTAAGGTACAAAAAAAAGATTTTGGCAATTAAAAAAGCTTCCCTTCAGAGAGACAACCTCAAAAAGCGTTATGCTTTTCAGTAGCTAGTAGTGTCCTAATGTTTAACGTCAATGAAAATTAAGCTATCAAAAAATGCAAATGTAATTAATTAAAAAAGCTTCAGTCCAGGCATGTATGAGACGAGTACCCTGAATACCAAGTGCTAGACACAATATTTCTCATGGAAACTGTATACAAGCCCCTATTTAACTCAATGGGATTGACATTAATGAACCAGAAAAATATGAAAATATATTTCACACGGGTTAGTCTAAACAAAATCAAAGCAACAGAAATCCAATAATCAAGATGAGAGAAATTTAATGAATCTTAGTTAGTTGTGTTTAAGTGTGTACATTCTCTCTAGGTTTAATTTATTTAATTCTTCAAAAAAATTATAGAATGGATACTTTAAAAACAAGGTTGTATATTAACAATGCTTGGTTCTTACAGTGCCCAAAAGGAAGCAATTAAATATAAAGACCCATTTAGCAGTTTATGCAGGTCACACAACACATTTACCTTTTTTGAGAAGTACTAACAAGCAAAAATAGAAACTATTACTTGTAGCTGGTTTGTCATCTTTCAACGGGGCGGGGAAACAGAGACCAAGATAGACAGAGATCAAAGGTTGAAAATTATAATTCATCTGTCTGATGCTTCACAGCTTTCACTGTGTATCATAGAATCATAGAAAGTTATGGCACAGAAGGAGGCCATTTGGCCCATCGTGTCCGTGCTGGTCGAAAAGGAGCTATCCAGCTTAATCCCACTTTCCAGCACTTGGTCTGTAGCCCTGTAGGTTATGGCACTTCAAATGCACATCCAAGTACTTTTTAAATAAGTTGAGAGTTTCTGCCTCTACCACCCTTTCAGGCAGTGAGTACCAGATCCCCACCACCCTCTGGGTGAAAAGATTTCTCCTCAGCTCCCCTCTAATCCTTCTACCAATTACTTTAAATCTATGCCCCCTGGTCACTAACCCCACTGCTAAGGAAAATAGGTCCTTCCTTCCTTATCCACTATCTACACCCCTCATAATTTTATACACCTCAATTAAATCTCCCCATAGCCTCCTTTATCCCAAAGAAAACAAACCCAGCCTATCCAATCTTTCCTCACAGCTAAAATTCTCCAGCCCTGGCAACATCCTCGTAAACCTCCTCTCCAGTGCAGTCACATCTTTCCTGTAATATGGTGACCAGAACTATGCACAGTATTCAAGCTGTGGCCTAACCAATGTTTTATACAGTTCGAGCATAACCTCCCTGCTCTTATATTCTATGCCTCGGCTAATAAATGCCTTTTTAAACCACCTTATCTACCTGTCCTGCTACCTTCAGGGATCTGTGGACATGCACTCCGAGGTATCTTTGTTCCTCTCTGCCTATCAGTACCCTTCCATTTATTGTGCACTCCCTTGTCTTGTTTGCCCTCCCCAAATGCATTACCTCTCACTTTTCCAGACTGAATTCCATTTGCAACTTTTTTGCCCACCTGACCAGTCCATTGATATCTTCCTGCAGTCTACAGCTTTCCTCCTCACTATCAACCACATGGCCAATTTTTGTATCATCTGCAAACTTCATGATCAAGCCCCCCACATTCAATCCAAATCATTAATATATACCACAAAAAACAAGGGACCTAGTACTGAGCCTCGCAGAACCCCACTGGAAACAGCCTTCCAGTCGCGAAAACACACGTCAACCATTACCCTTTTCTTCCTGTCATTGAGCTAATTTTGGATCCAACTAGCCACTTTCCCTTGGATCCCATGGGCTTTTACTTTTTTGACCAGTCTGCTATGTGGGTCCTTGTCAAAAGCCTTGCTAGAATCCATGTACATTACATCAAGCGCGTTACCCTTATCGACCCTCCTTGTTACCTCCTCAAAAAACTCAATCAAGTTAGTCAGACTCGACCTTCCCTTAACAAATCCATGCTGACTGCCCTTGATTAACCCCCGTGCCTTTCTGAATGACTATTTATCCTGTCCCTCAGAATTGACTCCAATAATTTGCCCACCACCGAGGTTGGACTGACTAGCCTCTCTCCCTTTTTAAACAACGGTACAACGTTAGCAGTCCTCCAATCCTCTGGCACCACGCCTGTAGCCAGGGAGGATCGGAAAATGACGGTCGGAGCCTCCGCTATTTCTTCCCTTGCTTCTCTTAGCAGCTTGGGATATATTTCATCCGGGGATGGCGATTTATCTACTTTCGAAGATGCTAAACCCATTAATACTTCCTCTCTACTATGTTTATTCCATCCAATATTTCATGCTCCTCCTCCTCCTCCTCCTCAACTACAATCTCTGCATCGTCCCCCTCTTTTGTGAAGACAGACCCAAAGTATTCATTAAGAACCATACCCACATCTTCCGCCTTTTTGGTCTCTAATAGGCCCGACTACTCTTTCCTTAGTTATCCTCTTGCTCTATGTATTTAAATAACATTTTTGGGTTTTCCTTAATTTTATTTGCCAGTATTTTTTCATGCCCTCTGTTTGCTTTCATAATTTCCTTTTTAATTTCACCCTTGCACTTTCTATACTCCTCTAGGCTTTCTGCAGTATTGAGCTCTCGGTGTCTGACATAAGCTTCCCTTTTTTGCCTTATTTTACCTTGTATGCTCGTCATCCAAGGGGCTCTAGATTTGGCAGTCCCACCCCTTTTCTTTGTTGGAACATATTTACTCTGAACCGCTTGAATCTCCCCCTTGAATTCCTCCCATTGCTCAGACATTGATTTACCTTCAAGTAGCTGTTTCCAGTCCACTTTTGCTAAATCACTTCTCAGCTTAGTAAAATTGGCCTTTTCCCAATTTCGAACTTTTACTCCTGTTCTTTGTCCTTTTCCATAACTACGCTAAATCTAACTGAATTATGATCACTACCATCAAAATGCTCTCCCACTGATACTCCTTCCACCTGCCCAGCTTCATTCCCTAAAACTAAATCCAGAACTGCCCCCCAACCCCCCGTCTTGTTAGGCTTGCTACGTATTGGATAAAAAGTTCTCCGGAATGCAATTTAAGAATACTGCACCCTCTATACATTTTGCACTGATTGTATCCCAGTTAATATCAGGGTAGTTGAAATCCCCTATTACTGCCCTATTGTTTTTGCACTTCATAAATTTGCCTATATATTTGCTCTTCTATCCCCCTGACTGTTTGGGGTCTCTAATACACTCCCAGAAGTACGATTGCCCCTTTTTTGTTCTTCAGTTCAACCCACATGGCCTCATTTGATGATTCTTCTAACATAGCATCGCTCCGCACAGCCTTAATTGTTTCTTCAACTGATATTGCCACCCCCTCCTTTTTAAACCCCCTATGTATCTCGTCGGAAAACCCTGTAACCAGGAACGTTGAGCTGCCATTCCTGCCCCACTTTAAGCCATGTTTCATTATTAACTAAGATATCGTACTTCTGCGTGTCTATCTGTGCCCTTAGCTCATCTGATTTATTCACTAGACTCTTTGCATTGAGGTATATACCATTAAGCACTGCCAAACTCCTTTGTTGTCTAGTTTCTAACCTTTGTTTCCTCTGCCTTCCAAACTTACATTCATTTTCTGCCTTCCATTTCCAGCTCTGCTTCTCTCCTTTCTGAATCTATACTCAGGTTCCCATCCCCCTGCCAAGCTAGTTTAAACCCTCCCCAACAGCACTAGTAAACCTCCCCGCGAGGATATCTGTCTCGACCCTGTCGAGGTGCAACTCACCTGGCTTGTACAGGTCTCATCTCCCCCAGAACCGGTCCCAATGCCCCAGGAATCTAAAGCCCTCCCTCCTGCACCATCCCTCCAGCCGCACATTCATTTGCTCTATTCTCCTATTTCTATACTCACTAGTGCATGGCACCGGCAGTAATCTGGAGATTACTACCTTTGAGGTTCTGCTTCTTAATCTCTTTCCCTTAAAATCTGTCTGCAGGACCTCATCCCTCTTTCTACCTATGTCGTTGGTACAGATATGGACCACGACCTCTGGATGTTCACCTTCTCCCACCAGAATGTTCTGCAGCCGCTCAGTGACATCCTTGACCCTGGCATCAGGGAGGCAACATATCATCCTGGAATCACGTATGCGGCCGTACTGTACTGAACTTCATAACCAAACTGCCAGATTAGATGATCACATGGCTTTGCAAATAGATAAGAATATCTTAGATCACAGAATAGGAAGGGCCTATTTCCCTTAGCAGCAATAACCAGGGGGCATGGATTTGAAGTAATTGGTAGAAGGATTAGAGGAGAGTTGAGAACTTTTTTCACTCAGAGGGCAGTGGGGTCTGGAACTCACTGCCTGAAAGGGTGGTGGAGGCAGAAACCCTCATCACATTTAAAAAGTACTTGGATGTGCACTTGAAGTGCCATAACCTACAAGGCTATGGACCAAAAGCTGGAAAGTGGGACCAGGTTGGATAGCTCTTTTTCGGCTGGCACAGACACGATGGGCCGAATGGCCGTAAATTTCTATGAATAATTTGCAGTGTGAATACTTAGTTCTGTGATTGACTAAATTAAACCACATAAGGCTATTACTGTAATATAGAATTTAGAGGCAATGTGGAGAAATCATAAATAGAAGAAAATTACATAAGAAAATCAATTAGATTCTTTACATTAAAATGTCTATGTGGAAGGGAAGAGAAGGGCAAGGAACAACACAGAAACTTAGTAGTGCAATTAATTGGGTCATGCATGTCCACAATTGGGTCATGCATGTCCACAATTCTTCATATCAATACCAATTTCATCCATGCCACCAAGGGAATAAGTCAAAGATTTTGCTTGTATAACTCCAAGGAGGTGGTTAAAAGGAGTAGTGGACAGAATCTGCGATCAGTTGCCTACCCGGTTTCTTATCTGGGTATTCCAGGACGACGAAGGGGGAGAAAAATTCCTGCTCCTGATTGGTATTGATTAGCCATCCTCAAGTGAGGATAAGATTGGATCCTTGGTCTCCCTTCATCACATGCACATTTGCAAACAGCAGAATTGAGAAGCTCCCGAGCCTCGATAAATGATGCTTGGAACCAGCTATTAGAAAGCTTCCTGCCAATTGCTTTATGCAATGGATAGCAAGAACTCAGCTGGGTTGGGGGAAGAGGTGGTCAAAACCATTTTCATGTTACTGAAATTTACAGGAAGCATTTCTAATACGTGGTTTATGAAGAGCTTTACAACGTGCATTGAATAGGATAACAGACTTCTTTCATAACTACGTATTATTGCAATGGGGTACATCTGGCATCATCTTCACTAGAAACTTTTTTTTTAAATGTGAAGGATGTTAGGTACTAATCAAAACTGTGATCCATTTTTGCAACTTTCTACAGAACAGTTGCAAGTTGTTTATGATGGTTTTTAAAAATCTATTTCATGCTTACATGCTATGTATCCTCTATGCATTTAAATTACATACTGAAGACCTAGAGAATGGGAATAAGCTATACTGCTGCAAACTTTTGGCCCCCAAAAGCTGCAAAGTAGCAAACATGCTATGTATTTAGCACTCATAAGGAATAATTCAAGGAAGTCAAACTCTTTTCATCCCGTTAACTATTCAATAATTACTGAATGAGTCAAAATGCTGTTTTTAGTAACAGCAGAGCAGTTAATGCTGTCGCGCTGACTGATGCACAGGTCACCCCTGCATGTAACCGTCCCCCAGGAAAAAGAAATTAACTCTCATGTAGGCTGCACTTTCAACTGATTTTTTGATTTTAAAAACTGCAGTCTATAATGAGTTATTAAAATAAGCAGCTCCTTTAAACCATTACATACAAATATCAGTAAGCCTTCAATATAATTTTGAAAAGCTAGAAATAGTTATATCTACTCAACATCACGAGGCTTTTTTTGGCTAATGAATAAGCACTGCCAATATGGATATTAATTTTCACATCAAAACATTGGCATCCAAAGTTAGGGGTATCACCACTTGCTTAAGCTGACTGTCTGCAGGCTTGTGAATACTTACCATGCTATCTACAGGAGGTAGATGAAAATGTCTACTCAACGTAAACATTGAAACCAATGTGACTGGCAACTCCCAGCTAGGATTCTGTATATAAAACTCTTCAACTCTGGGCTGCCCCACTGGCCTAGTGACAAGAAAAAGCAAAATAAGGAACTGATTAAAGTTAGGTATTTGGTCCAGCATACAGCAACAAGATACATATCATAACATTACTCTACTGGTTGCCACATTTCCCTACATTACAACTGTGATTACACTTCAAAATTACTTCACTGGCTGTGAAGTGCTTTGGGAGGTTTGAGGTCAGGAAAGGCAAGTTCTTTCTTTAATTTGTCTAATGTTTTAATCTCAATTTACTAAGGTCCATAGCAATACTAAAAATGTAAACCTGAAGCAGTTAAGTGTCTGATGAAAATTAATGTTATTTTCTAACATAACATCCTGATTTGCTACATTAAAAATGTTTTAAAAAGTTGTACCAAGAAAAACAAGACTAGCTTTAATAGTCCTTTACTGAAGCCTAACTAGTTTAGGAGAAATTCCAAGAGTCCACTGAGACTTTTCTTCAAAGACAAACTCCAGGAGGACAAGCTCCACAAATGAGAGACGGAAAGTAGCCACCATATTCAGTTAATGTCACAGGGCCGAAAGTTACAACACATATTGACAAGCATTTAAAAAGGCTACCCATTTCAAAATTACAATATCACTAACTACCTTCATCCTTTGTTCACAAACACTCGCTTGATCGGGTATGTTTTGAAAATGGTTGCAGTTTTTGCCACCCACATTTCTATTTTGCCCCTTCAAAAGAAAAAATTTACCCAAAATATGTCACTTTAAACTTAATTTTTCTTTAAAATTGAGAACTTCCAGATTGTGCCATACAGAGTATAAAAATGTCAAAAAAGTGCATGTGAAGCAGAGTGTGTAGGACATGGTTCACACTCATGTGTCACTACCATATGCTGAGCAGTGTGTAGCACATGGTTCACACCCATGAGACACCCTTGCATGTGAAGCGGACTGTGTGGGACATTGTTCACATCCATGGGTCTCCCCTACGTGAAGCAGAGTGTGTAGGATATGGGTCACACCCGTGGGTCTCCCCCACATGAAGCACAGTGTAGCACGTGATTTACATTAGTGGGTCACCCCCACATGTGAAGCAGAGAATGTAGGAAATGGTTCACACACATGTGGTTCACACACATGTGGCACCCCACATGAAGTGGAGTGTAGGAAATGGTTCACACATGTGGCACCCCATGTGAAAGAGTAGGAAATGGTTCACACACGTGGCACCCCATGTGAAGCAGAGTAGGAAATGGTTCACACACGTGTCACCCCATGTGAAGCAGAGAGTGTGTGACATGGTTCATGGCAGTGGGTCACCCTACTTGTAGTTCCTGATTTCAGCACAGAGAAAAGAAATCCCAGTATCATCCTAGGCTGCCCAGTGACCACAACCCATCAATGGCAGACAAAAAGATAAAGATACAATGCACAAAGTGGATCGGCTGTCCGTTGTAGAACCTGTCCGATTTTCGTTCTATTGATATCAATGGAATGAAAATCAGGCAAGATCTACAACAGGCAGGTGATACGTTCCACTAGGTTACTGCCCAGGCAGCGAAGTTGAAAATTATACTGCTTCCCCTCATCCCAAGTGTCATAAAAGGCTTGTTGTATCATAAACATAATTACATTCTACCGTGCTTCAATTTTTAAAAGTGACCTGAAACAATCTCTCAGTAGTTACAAAACACAGGAAAAATAGCAGTATAATAGTTTTCAATTCCTATAATAGACAAGTCGGTGATGTTAAAAAAAAACGTAGATTTTTATAGCACATTTCACGTCCTCGGGATGTCCCAAAGTACTTTGCAGCCAATTTGAAGTGTAATCACTGCCGTAATGTAGGCAAATACAGAATCCAAGATGTGTACATCAAAGTCCCACAAACAGCAATGAGATAAATGACCAGATAATCTGTTTTAGGTGTGGTTGTGGGATAAATGTTGACGAAGTCACTCCATAGTGCCACGAGATATTTTTCCATCCACCTGAGCAGACAGACTGGGTCTTGGTTTAACGGCTCATCCGAAAGACCACACCTCCAAGAGTGCAGTACTCCCTTACTGCTGCACTGTGAAAAAAAGTAAGCTCCAACAGACTATATACTCAGATCTCCAACCTAAGAGCGTGAAAGCAGTAGTTAATATTTTATGCAAGATAAATCAATGCATTTGTATAATCGACATTATTGCTTTGCAATTTCAGTCATCTGAATTTGAAGTATAACGTATTTTGTTCTACTGGCTTTCTTCAGCATGAACCATTTCAATAAGCCGTAGAAATTTTCAACAATGTTAGCAATTTTTAAAAAATACCTTGTAGCAAACAAGAGAGTATGATTTTATTTCATTCTTCGCTTTATGTAGGCCGCACATATGGTAATACAGCAATGCAAACAAAATGAAAAACTGTTCCAAACAATTCCGAGAAATGTCAAGAATAATTTGATTATTCAATGGCAAATAAGCTTTGAACAAATCTTTGTTGCATGGAGTGTTAGCCTGAAGAATTTCTTCATGATTTCTCAAATAGTTAACTCTCAAAGACAGTGGAGAGACTTTGAGGGGAAGAGTGGAAATAAAAATAGATCATCGTCCCTCACATGCTCAATCTGGTAGCGGTTTGTGATGCAGGGGAGGCACAAAGATGGCATGAGAACACTTTACAAAATGTAAACTTAACATAAAAGTAAAGTTTTGTATTTAAGTACCCTGATTCTATTGCAGCAAAAATGAGGCAAAATTGATTTTTTTTTTATGGGCTTGGATTGCCTATGTTGGATTACATATCGCTATACTGCTAGATTCAGTATGTAAGGGGTTAACTCCATACAGTATCTTTTTTCCCCCAAACACTAATCCCACAGCCTAAATGTTCATTTAGGCTCACAATGGTGTTCTGAAGTGGTAATTAGTTAAACATGCTGCATCGATGCTGTTTATATGGAAGTTACTGAAGCTGTCAAGAATGGGAAACCCCTAGGGGTCAGTAGCTAGAATCCTCACTTTTACTGATAAACATCTTACACCATCAATAAAAGATTGTCTTCATTCAATATTGGTAACAGCCATTCTGGTTTGATTAAATCATGAAAAGGTATATTGTCTACCCATAGTTCTACAGGCAGGCCTCAGTCTGAAGCCCTCTATGATTCTCAGATCAGTGGACGGGCATCCTAACTGACTGGCTTAAGGAGCATTCTCTTAGTCAGAGACGTCTGTGGTTTTGTGGCCAGCAGAAAAGAGCTGTTGGTATTATTAAAAGTCTGAACCAGCTTAACTTTGAAGGGTTAAGTTAGAAAAGTTCTCTACCATAGAGCCCACTTTTAGAGAGAAAGCAAGTGTCGCTAATTGGTTTCATAAACTGAGGAGTGTAGGAGAATTTGTGGTCGCGTTGTATGAACTGTATACTGTTCATGGTGCATTTTATGTCAATAAACAAGTTACTGGTCAAAACCTGTACCTTGTCTCTGAAGAGTGATTATTCTTGTGTAAAGAGAAAATAATTCACGTGGTAGCACTTGTTATATTTCAGTAGCTAGTATATGGAGTAAGGGTTCTGTGTTATGTTCGCCGAGTCATGTTATCGTTTAACTAGATCTTTGGCAGAAAAAGGAGCACTTCAGATCACAGGGTGACGCGAGGTCCACTTATGGGAGTGACTGATAATGTTGAACCTGAGAATATCTAGTATTAAAACCCAAAATTTGTGCAAGGAACTTTGTGAATCAAAAATACTTGCTACATTGAATTGTGGAATTACTGTAAAAATTACCAAAGTAAAACAAGTGTGAGGATAACCAAATAATTTAATTAAAAACAAGTATTTTAAAAATTAGATACATAAAACAAACTATGTAAAAAAAAAATGATACAGCAGCTGAAAGAAAGTCGAATAATTAGTGCATGCTAGAACTTGCATTTTTGAAAGTTTTACACACCAATTAAGCTCAACTTAATTTAAAAGAAAAGGCTGATTGTAACCAATCTAGGTCAAGGATGAAACTGAATTATTAACATGATATAATTATAATTCACAAAAGATATATATCCCATTTTAACCATGTAATTGATTATTTATACAATGCATTTATGGGTTAATTTATATAAACATTCTCTCTCTTTCCTGTTTCCTCAGCACCCCCCCTCCACACAAAAAGTTGTGCTGAAACAAAATTAACTGATTTGAGATTCCTTCCAAATTAGCATATGGACAATTTTGGTCTCCCTATGAAACATGTTATTTCTGCATATAAATGAATCATAACTGTTTTAGACAAATCAAACATTTTGTGAATTACTTACAATGAATATTTTAGCAAAAAAATGTTCACAACCACAGAGATTTAAAATCTAGAGGAATTTACTCATCTTGAATCCATTTCCATAACAGTTATTGGCATATAATACATTACAAAAAAAAATTATAAAACCCAAGACTGAAAAGATGTTCATTGGTGCAGTTTAAAACCTGAACTGAGGCTGATTTTCACATCACTACTAGGTAGGTATTTTTCCTCCCTCACTGATAAAATGTCTTAATATGAAATTAATCCCTTATCTGCACTGCCATTGGTGGCAGCCTCAGCTTCAGCAGCATTGTAAGGCAAATGAGGCAACCCTTAGTATCAAGAGGCTCCAAGACCCAACCTAAAGGGGCAAATTTCCAAAGGCAATGACACTTCCTGCAGCAATATAAATGCTAGAGAAAGAGGCCTCCACCATCTTTTCCGGTTATTGCAGGCAATATTACAGAACCACTTCTTGAAGGAGCACCATAATATAAAAGGCAACAATGACTATTTTAAATCTGGGATTAAACCAAGCAATACATGGATAAAGTAAACCATGATTGCAACATTTATCAATTATACCTCCCTCACAACAGAATCCACTCCTTTTATAACTGGTTTCTCACTCAAACTATATTTTACCTGAAGACACTGCAGACAGCATCTACTCTACTTCTCCTGGCCTACAGCAGTATTAGAGACATTATGACTATTAATAAAAGCACTTACTGTGTACCAAAATCCAGCAGTAGAGGCTGAAAATGCAAGGTGCCTGTACTAGGCCCGTTTGCTGAGCTGAAAGAGATGAAAGTGAAAAAAAGTAAAATTGTAGACAATTAATGGCATAAATGCTTTTCCTTGCATGTCGAGTCCAACTCGCCAATGCCATAGATGCTCAGTATATAAAGCAGCATTTAGTCAATATAACCCAAGGGCACTGCTTTGCTGGAGCTGTCAACTGTCCTTACACAATGCAAGAGGAACACCGTATTCCACAAGTTCAAATGCCCTTGCAATGCATCAAACATTTAGCAGGTTTCAGTATGACAACATATCAAACTGTTAAAATTGGCCCTCACATTTCCCAGAAACAAAAAAATTGGTAACAAAAAAAAAATCACCAAGAACAGCCAGTTTAATTAGGCTTTGGGGAGAAAAGGGAAGGAAGATTAATATAGAGGAATACCGAAGACTGCTTTACATGATACAACTGGTGACTATGACTGCACAACAGACAAAGTAATGAGGCAGTCACCTCCATAAAGCTGAGCTTGGTTTTAAAATTCATACCGACCATGAGTTACATCAGCACTTTCAGTATAAGTATAGTTGTTTCCAAATTGTAATTTACTCTGCAATCAATTCTACAGGGCACAGCAGTAACTGATAATCCCACAGTACCAGATGTGCATTGCTGCTGACTTTCAAAGTGGCCTCATAATATTTTACATGCTCCAGGAATACAAAGGTAAAAAGATTTACAAACACTCAATCTCTGCCCATAATCAGTATTCAATTAAACTTTTCAGTGCACAAAGGAAGGACGTTGGTCTGTGGGAAATATTTTGCAAGTGACTAAACTGGCTAGTTTTCATACTTCAGTGGATGGATGCACAGCATTTGATTTAAGGTATGAAAATACTAGCTCAGCAACATGCATTTGCTTCATAATCAATTCTGCAAGCCTTAATGCACCCATGCATCTGAGCTGCAGAATGTAGCCACCGCACACTTAGAAAGATGTTTAACAAAGTATGTTCTTGTATTATTCCCGCCATTTTTATATAAGGATTATTCATTTCACATATGGACTGGTGTGATTTGAATGCTTCAGGTAGTAAAGCACAGATAATTGGGTAAAGCAATGCAGGAAATATAATTTTGGAAAAAGACATGCTGATATTGCATAATATACATTAACATGCCATTTTTAATTTGCCACAGCTGAAAGGACTGTGGTTAACCTGCTCAAAACCTCTGTTACAGATATCACTGTCTACAAAGAAACCTTATTTTCAAAAGTTTTTTAAAAAGTGCTTTTTTATTTTTACGGTTTGTTGACCGACGTCCCTCTAAAATAACATGCCGAGTATGTTGAGGGTTTAATACCCAAGAGGTAAGACTTAGCAGCAGCATTTTAAATACTGCACATTTTGAGTGACTCATATTTTGTGGTCCAACTCACTTTGGTTTACAGCACAATTTTCACACCAGTAGTACCACTAATAGTTTTCCACACGTCACAAAAATGTTATATCAAATTTCTGATTTCATTGCCCTGCATCTTACCACCAAAGCGCAAAGGTAAAGTGGGCAAGCCATAACATATTTTCAATATTAATTTAGCAATCCTAAATTTAGTAGCCTCAATACACTAGCACTTTTGCACTAATCTAAGTACTGAACATTTAGCACAATTTCAATGCTAAAAAAATTACACCATTGTAAGTGATATTTTTGATGATACTATAAACATTTAACTAAGCAATACATCATTTTATAAACTTATGGGCTTGCTATGCATTAACATTAGTTAGGAACATTTTCTATTGCTATTTAGCAGAATCATGTACAGTTCTCAGACTGATTATTCTGAAAATGGGAATCAGTTGAGCCCATGACAGCCACATTACCATTCCTGTGTGCTCAAATCCAGATGACAAGCCATGTATACAGCACATTATACTTCACGAGCACACTCTCAAACACTGTCATATATACATGAATACAAATATTTAACAATAGGTCTTAGTGCCCCTGGGGTGGGTCGTGGGGGGGCAGGGGGAGAAGGAGGAGGAAAGAGTCACTCAGAGTTCCCACTAGATCACCATCTAGTGGCTCCTGCCAGAAAATGTACAGGCATGACCACCTGGAGACATAACTAGGCTTGGCTGTGATGCCCTTCATGGTCAAATAGCTCTCTATCCAAGTCAAACTGTGATGAGATGCATGACCAGATAATCTGTCATGGTGGGGTTGGTTGAGGGAGGAATGTTGGCTAGGACACGGAAAACTTGCTGCTCCTGCTCTGCTTCCCAATGCAATGGGGTCTTTTACATTCACCTGAACAGGCAAATTGGACATTGATTTTAAAGACTCATCTGAAAGATAGCTCCTCCAACAAAGCAGCTCTCCCTCATACTCAAGTGAAGTGAACTGTTGCCAATGTGCAATAATTTGGCAATACTAGACAATGCATCTATAAATTCCTGATTTGACAATTTAATAAATATTGGTTAACAAATTACCACACAAATATTGAGCATTATGGCTCAGTATTTACAGCATAATTGTGGAATGATAATTTAAGTATATTAGAGTAAACTAATTTATATTTGGGGCATTACAGCTTTGTTAAACATGGTTTACAAAGCAGTTGAAGAACCATTCCAGAAATCTAGACAATATAGCTGTACTCCACAAAAATTAATAATGGATTGAAGTCCCTACCTAACTTAGAGACTTCAGTGCCAAACAGCAAGAACAAATCTCAAATGGTACTGTATACAGTCATCTGAATTTCAAGAATAGACAATCCCCCTCTGATCACTCCAGGGTAATAGCTATAAATATAAAGTATTAATTTTACAGGAATACCTAATTCAGACTGGGCCCAGTTTCAAGCCAGCAGAGGCAGTCAGTGTGCACACCATTGTCCCAATTTTAACTCAGGGTGGGAATCAGAATGGCTGGGGCCAAGGCAGGCAGCAAACCATCCTGATCAACAGTCTGAGGCCCAGGGGATTTCAACACTCAGGCCTCATCTGCATTATTACCCCCCCACCCCCCGCCCCCGCCATTTAGTTGTCCACCTGAAACTGGCGGGAAGCGGCACAATGGCAGTCAGGTGAGGGGGTATCGGGAGGGCCTTGTGATCGGGGTGACAGGAGCCCTTGTGGGGCCCAGAGGATCACTCCTGCTCCTCCTGGTCCCATAAGGAAAGTAAAAAAGTTTACAAAACATGCCTATTTGGACCTCTTCTGGCCACTTCCCCACTCAGGCCACTGGTCAAAATACCAGACAGGCCCCAATGACATCAACGCAGCCCGATTTGCATATTTAAAAAAGGACCCTGGCAGTTTCTGGTGGGTGTCTTTCGTGCCTGTTCAGAAAAGCAGATCAAAATGGAAGACTGCGGGAAGGGAGCACGACGTTGGCAGATAAGTCTCCCAGGCGATGTTAACCGCCCACCCCCCAGTTTACACTGAGCGGGCAGGGTTACAATCAATGTCAATGGGAATCAGGGAGAAAACTCTCCAGTGGCTCAAGTCATTGCTGGCACAAAGGAAGATGGTAGTGGTTGTTGGAGGCCAATTATCTCAGCCCCAGGACATTGCTGCAAGAGTTCCTCAGGGCAGTGTCCTAGGCCCAACCATCTTCAGCTGCTTCATCAACGACCTTCCCTCCACCATAAGGTCAGAATTGGGGATATTCACTGATGATTGCACAGTGTTCAGTTCCATGCGCAACCCCTCAAATAATGAAGCAGTCCGAGCCCGCATACAGCAAGACCTGGACAACATCCAGGCTTGAGCTGATAAATGGCAAGTAACATTCACGCCATACAAGTGCCAGGCAATGACCATCTCCAACAAGAGAGTCTAACCACCTCCCCTTGACATTCAACAGCAATATCATAGCTGAATCCCCACCAATATCTTGGGGATTACCATTGACCAGAAACTTAACTGGACCAGCCACACAAATATTGTGGCTACAAGAGCAGGTCAGTGGCTGGGTATCCTGCAGCGAGTGACTCACCTCCTGACTCAGCAAAGCCTTTCCACCATCTACAAGGCACAAGTCAGGAGTGTGATGGAATACTCTCCACTTGCCTGGATGAGTGCAGCTCCAACACTCAAGAAGCTCACCACCATCCAGGACAAAGCAGCCCGCTTGATTGGCATCCCATCTACCACCTTAAACATTCACTCCCTCCACCATCGGCACACCGTGGCTGCAGTGTGTACCATCTACAAGATACACTGCAACAACTCACCAAGGATTCTTCGACAGCACCTCCCAAACCCGCCATCTCTACCACCTAGAAGGACAAGGGCAGCAGGCACATGAGAACACCACCATCTGCACGTTCCCCTCAAAGTCACACACCATCCTGACTTGGAAATAGATCGCCGTTCCTTCATCGTCGCTGGGTCAAAATCCTGGAACTCCCTTCCTAACAGTACTGTGGGAGAACCTTTGCCACACGGAATGCAGCGGTTCAAGAAGGCAGCTCACCACCACCTTCTCAAGGGCAATAAATGCTAGCCTTGCCAGCAACACCCACATCCCATGAATGAATAAAAAAAAACCCTCATATCACTGGTGCACAGGGCCAGCCACAAAAGAGGATAAGTGAGTGCAATGCAATTTCTGTAAGATCTTTAAGAAATACTTTGCAGTCAGGTATTGGGAAATTTCAAGATTGAAAGGGAACTAGTCCAGATAAATTGGAAAGAAAAACTGGCAGATAAGACAGTGGACTAACAATGGAAAACCTTAAAGTTGGAGATGAATAATGCACAAATTCCCACAAGCAGCAAGTTGGGGGGGGGGGTACAGCAAAAGCTGGAATTCCTTGTTTGAGTACAGAAATTAAAATGAAATTTAAAGAGACATACAAAAAACAAAATCAAGCAAAGTACCGAACATATAAAGAGGCAGCAAAAAAAAAACAGAAAGACTAAAAGGGGTATAAAGAAATACTGGTATGTAACAAACTGAAATATTAAATGATTTTATAAGCACATAATACTTTTAGAAAAGGCTGGGCAGATTAGAGATGAAAAATAAAATCTCCCCATGGTGGATGAAGGAATGACAGATACGAAGTGAGTGTTTCGCCTCAGGTTTTTTTTAAAAAAGTGTGGTAGTGGGAATGAAAGAGTACAAGAGGGGGAGATGGAGCAATTAGGAATATAGGAACAGGAGTAGGCCATTCAGCCCCTCAAGCCTGCTCCATATCCCTTAATACCCTTGGCTAGCAAAAAATCTATCGATCTCAGATTTAAAATTATTAATTGAGCTAGTATCTACTGCTTTTTGTGGAAGAGAGTTCCATGCTTCTACCACCCTTTCAGCAGAGAAATGTTTCCTAACTTCTCTCCTGAATGGCCTGGCTCCGATTTTAAGGTTATGTCCGCTTGTCCTAGACTCCCCCACCAGCAGAAAAAGTTTCTATCTACCCTATTGATTCCTTTCAAAATTCTAACATTCTGGTGAATCTGTGCACACTCCTTCCGAGGCCAATATATCCTAAGGTGCGCTGCCCAGAACTGTACACAATACTCCAGATGCGGTCTAACCAGGGCTGTACGGTGTAGCAAAACTTCCTCCCCTTTATATTCTAGCCCTCTAATTATAAAGACTAACATTCCATTAGCCTTTTTGATTATTTTTTGTACCTGACTGCTACATTTTAGTGCTCTATGTACAAGGATCCCTTAATCTCTTTGGACCTCCATTGTTCCTAGTTTTTCACCATTTAAAAAGTACCCAGATCTATCCTATTTTGGTCCAAATTGGATGACCTCACACTTAGCCAAGTTGAAATCCATCAGCCACAGTTTTGCCCACTCACCTAATCTATCAATGTCTCTTTGTAATATTATGCTCCCATCTACACCAACGATGCCACCAATCTTTGTCATCGGCAAGCTTGGATCCTATGGCTCTCTATTGTGTTAGCCAAGTCATTAATAAATACAGTGAATAGTTGAGACCCCAGCACAGATCCTTATGGGACACCACCAATCACTATCTAATTGTACTCAAATTGGAATGATGTAACTATAGATAAAGTAGTAGTTCTGAAAAGATTGGTGGAACCCAATTGGAAAAGGCACCGGGGTCTCTGATGGCATACATCCTAGAATGCTGAGCAATTCAGAGTGGAAATAGCAGAGGCTCTGACTACAATCTTTCAGACATCCTTGAATATAGAAACTGAGGACTGGAGGGTTGTCAATGTAAAACCTCTCCGAGATGGAAAAAAGGCTTAAGCTACTAGATAACCACAGACTAGTCAACCTAGCATGAACACTGGTTAAGCTTTTAGAGGCCATAATAAAACAACTTGTATTTATATAGCACCTTTAACCTAGTAAAACGTTCCAAGGCGCTTCACAGGAATGCTATCAAAGTTTGACACCGTGCCACATAAGGAGATATTAGGACAGACAACCAAAAACTTAGGCAAAGAGGTGGGTTTTAAGGAGCGTCTTAAAGGAAGAGAGAGGGGTAGAGAGGCGGAGAGGTTTAGGGAGGGAATTCCAGAACTTAGGGCCTAGGCAGCTGAAGGCACGGCCACCAATGGTGGAGTGATGAAAATTGGGGATGCGCAAGAGGCAAGAATTGGAGGAGCGCAGAGATCTCGGAGGGTTGAAGGGCTGGAGGAGGTTACAGAGATAGGGAGGGGCGAGGCCTTGGAGGTATTTGAAAACAAGGATGGGAATTTTTAAATCGTGGCGTTGCCGAACCAGAAGCCAACGTATGTCAGCAGGCATGGGGTGGATAGGTGAAAGGGACTTGGTGTATGTTAGGATATGGCAGCAGAATTAAAATGAATATACACTTAGAAAGACATGGGTTAATTAAGGAAAGCAAGCGCAGATCTGTAGTCAGCAAGACATATCTGACTATTTTAAGAGTTCTTTGAGAAAATAATGGAAATAATGGAACAAATTGCTAAGTGAAATGCAGGGGGAGGCTCAGTATAAAGATTTTCAAAAAAGGTATTCGATATGGTGCCCCTCAGAAGGCTTGTTGATCAAATGAAACAGTACGTCGTATTAAAGTTAACTAGAGAACAGAAAACAGTAGTGGTTAATGGATGTTTTCAAACTGGAGGAATATAAACACTTATGTTCCTCAGCAGTCAGTCTGGACTCTGGTTTAGGGGCACAATTTCAAAATTTGCAGAGAACACAAAAATAGGTAGTGTGGTTAACTGTGAGCTAAACTGTGAGCATCTTCAGGAAGACAAAAGTTAGTAGGTTAAGCTTTTAGCAGAAAAGTGAATAAATATTTTGAAAGAAGAAAAACTTAAAAAAGAAATAATGAAAAGGGCAGGGAACAGAACTAAATGCATGGCTTTTCCCAGAGAGTTGGTGCAGGTAGGTTGTGAACGGCCTTCCTCTCTTCGGTAAAATTCTAAGCTTCTAAATTTTATGGCCAGTAAGAAACCATCTATCTCCCAATAATCTGCTGCCCTAAATCCTATAATACACCTTCAGGTTGCAAGCGTATTACCCTTTCACCTACAGCCTTGGTGAGACCACACCTGGAGTATTGTATGCAGTTTTGGTCTCCTTACCCAAGAAAGGATATACTTGCCATAGAGGGAATGCAGCAAAGGTTCACCAGACTGATTCCTGGGATGGCAGGACTGTCATATGAGGAGAGAGTGGGTCGACTCGGCCTGTATTCACTCGAGTTTAGAAGAATGAGAGGGGATCTCATTGAAACATATAAAATTCTGAAAGGGCTAGACAGACTGGATGCAGGGAGGATGTTTCCCCTGGCTGGG
Source organism: Heptranchias perlo (assembly GCF_035084215.1). NCBI lineage: Eukaryota > Metazoa > Chordata > Chondrichthyes > Hexanchiformes > Hexanchidae > Heptranchias > Heptranchias perlo. The sequence goes on from NC_090325.1 coordinate 139,688,094, forward strand.
GGGTCTAGAACGAGGGATCACAGTCTCAAGATACGGGGGTAGGACATTTAGGATTGAGATGAAGAGAAATTTCTTCACTCAGAGGGTGGTGAAACTGTGGAATGCTCTACCACAGAAGGCTGTGGAGGCCAAGTCACTGAATATATTTAAGAAGGAGTTAGATAGATTTCTGGACACAAAAGGCATCAAGGGATATGGGGAGAGCACGGGAATATGGTATTGAGATAGAGGATCAGCCATGATCATACTGAATGGCAGAGCAGGCTCGAAGGGCCAAATGGCCTACTCCTGCTCCTATTTTCTATGTTTCTATGTCATACTGCTCACTGTGCTAAAAATGGCAACCAAACAAAATTAAAATTCCACAACACTAGACAAATTTAACAAGGTAATCATTTTAATCTCAGGAGTTCTACTGACTTGCACAAACCAGACAAGCACAACTCTTGTGTACACGTTCAGTCCATCAGTTGTTTGAAATTCTATGCTAGCCATCTATCATCCTGCTCAAAAGGGCTCTGCTAATTCATATTGTAAGATCAACAATATAGTTTTCACCGATCATCAAATTTGACAGAATGCAACTGCAAAACTCCTAGGTTTACTATTACAATAACCAACAGAGCAAGACTCTCCAACGAACAAGTGTGGACCAAATCTAGACAGACCCATTTGTGAACTAAGCTGCAGGGCTTCAATCATGTCAGCTGTCTTAAAAGCTACAATGACAGATATCATTTGCATTAACAATGGAATATAAACCATGTGTACATTAAGTAAATTCTCCAGTTTGAAAAAAAAGGATTTCACACCTCACTAACCTGATTTTAAATAGCATGTTTTGGTAGCAACAGCAATTTTTTTTTAGAAATCTGTTGAATTAGATCGCCAGCAAATTTACATTCAGATTCTCTTCCCACCACCCTATGCTTCACCTTATGTTCTTGGACAGAAAAATGCAATGTCATAAGTGCACATAAAATGCAAACAAGTAAATATTAGGAAAATAACCAAATAAGTAAATTGATCAAGCGTTATTCAATACAAACTAATCTAAACACCTCCTTGTACATACAATTTTTATGCCACAGTAAACAATCCTATCAGCATTTTTCCTTCTTTAAAAAAAATTGTATTTCTCTTGTAACAAGACTGCATATAGGTGGAATTGATAATCTTGTGTGCTCTACAATTACAAGAAACCTTGCTATTTTTCTGTATATGAAAGATGTTCAATAGGGCAACTTCTTTGGATGGATGTCAAAGCATCAGTTGATAAGAAGTTACTTTCATGGGAAGCAGATGACTTTGGGATTGAACCAGCACACACTGATAAAGAAAATACCACATTCAGTTTAACATTTTACACAATGTTGTGTACTACTAATTTTATCTCCAACATTAACTTTACAAAATGTTTAATTGGCAGCTAAAAACTACAAAATATTGGTGGGGGGGGGGGGGCGGGGGGAACAGTATGTCATATTGGAAAAAGCACACAACATTAAAAAATGATGTAGTGCCATAAATATACATCTAACAATTGAAAAGTCAAAGATGCTGATAGGCAGTGCAGTATATTGCTTGCAATAACAAGTGGCTACACACTTCAGAAGCAATTCAGTAGCTGTAAAAGCACCTTGGGACTTCCTGAGCTTGTAAAAGGCACTATAGAAAGCAGGTTCTTTCATTATGCCAAGGACAGGAGACCATGGCTGAGCAAACAAGGGAGGTGCTGAGTTGAAATCTGCACATTTCTCCAGAGGTTGGGAGGGGGGGGGGGGGGGGGGAAATCAGATTCATCCACCTTCCCACTGCACTCTTGTGCACCGCCTAACAATGGAATAGCGGTATTTATGCTAGGAAAGGTGCAAAAGGAGAGAAGTTAGAGACATCTTTTACTATATGAGTTATCAAATTATTTTTGGATAGAATTTGGAACTAAAAACTATAAATTAAAATGGTTTACTATTTTATTCTGAGCCAGGCTTGGATTGTCAAATGAAATCCATAATGAACTTTGACAAGTATTCTTTTGTGTTTGTAAATAATTAACCAGAAGTTTAAGCTTTGGCCACTGCCAAAGCTCAGTGAAATACACAATAGTTCTGAATGATGAAAGTTTGCCAACATCCAGAAGTTATAACATTAGTTGATTACACAACAACAGAACCGGTTTTTATTATACACAATGTGGTTATTTAAAAGTATGTTTCTTTTATGAGGGCTGAAAAGTCAGCGGTTAGGCTTCAGTTACCCTTGCAATTTGGTTGCTCCAGTGATGTGATTCTTGGAATTGTTGACCAAGGATTGTCACATTTCTACATAAAAGTTTCCTACATTTCCAAGTTAGGTGCATCCAGAAATCAGAACTCAATGCAAGACAATGATTCATAGAATTAATGGCAAGATAGCTGGCTAGATTGAAAACTGGCTTAACACCAGAAAGCAGGTGATGAGAAATACAAAAAAAAGGTGTCTAGGAAGCAATTAAGCTCTATAGGAACTTGTCTGGCCAGAGGTACAGCATTTGCAAACATTACAAGTTTCCTCCTACATACTATGTTTACTTATGACACCAAGCTATGTTGCCAGTTGACTAATGTAAATACTCAAAGTCAAGACAAATTTAGCTGATGGGTTAAGAAAGGCAGCTAAATTTTAAATGGGTAAAAATATTGGATAATGCACATTGGAAGAGGAAATATGTACAGTGAGTAGGGGTCCACTAGAGAAAAAAAAAAGTACAATATTTACTGGAAGTATTTAGTTAACGTGAAGTTATTAATGAGACACTAACCAAGTACTCGGATGTATTTCACTGGCAATTGATTAGAAGCTGAAACAGGTTATTGTAATTCTGTATATTCTATATGTGGCCTTATGAATTGTATACAAGTGTTAGCAACTTACCTTGAAATGAACATTGATCCACTGGACAATCTAAGAACAAGAATTATTCCCCTGCAACCTCTTCCGCCAAGAAGGACAAGAGCAGCAATATCATGGGAACACCATCACCTCAACTTTCCGAGTTGGACATACATTGCCATTCCTTCACAGTCACTGGATTAATATCCTGGAATTGGCTACCTAACACCATCGAGGGAGCACTATCACCTGCAGCAGTTCAAGGAGATGGCCCACCATCACCTTCTAAAAATAACAAATGCAGCTGTGCCGGTGTTGCCCACATCCTGATAACAGAAAATTCTGCATGAATGAACCAAAATGGTCAGAGGCACCTTTGTCATCCTTAACTATCTTGTGATCTTAGGAGTGTCCAAAACTGATCAAAATATTCTAACTGAAGTTTGACTCGCACTCCATATATAATTGTATTATTGCCTTGCTTTGATATTCTACACCTCTAATGATGAAGCCCACCATCACTTCAGACTTTTTGATCACTTTTTGCATCTGCGAGCTAGCTTTTAATGACTATACTTGAACCCCAAATCCTTTTCATGGAACACCCCAGCACTTCTCTACTTAGATTATACATCTAAAAGAACATCTCTTTTATCCCAGTTCACTATCCATGCTACAAGCCTAGCTCCAACTTAACGTGCTTCAATTTTAGCTAGCAATCTCAAACGATTTTTTATCAAATGTTTTCTGAAAATCTGTATATGAAATCCATTGATCCTCCATCCCTGAAAATATGCCACCGTCATTTAAGAAACTTTTAAAGAGATGGCACTAAGGTATTATAATGTGGAAAAAAGTGAATTCTTTCAACATTCTTTCAACTTTGTAACTGCATGTAGTAGATGGGCACATCAGAGTATTTTGAATTAAAAACAATCTTCCTATTTGATGGGCCCCATCATCTGATTAGACTCTCTCCATTGTTCCATTTCCTTACAGCAAGACAATTTTGGTTTTATGTCAAACGCACCCACGCTACTACTGCCTCACTCTTCACCCACTGAACTAGATGACCAACATCTTCACATTGAGTGTCTGGCTTTCTGGTTACTATCGGCCATGGCAGCACCTGCTGTTTAAGTGAATGATTAAGGCACATTGTAGCATCTGAATAGTGGAAATACAGTCATAAATTATCCAGAAAAGATAAATTGCCCTTATTTGGGAATTACTGTTTGATAATAGTGTGAACTTTCTTTATTCAGCAGGATAAGGGTAACTGGAGTTCTAATTGCTAAGTAACAAGGTGAATCTAGCACAATAGCCTTTCCTTTGAATGTGGCAAGAACAACACATTAATCATAAGGTACACCAGCCAAGTCTCAGATATGCATTGATCACATGGTACAGGTGATTGTGTTTAAACAAAGCAGCCTAGAAATTCCATTAGCACTGTTGTGCCAACAGAAGTGCAGCGGAGCAGAGCTGAATTTCCACCTGCCAGTCTGGCTGCGCCATGACCCCACCCAAATCCTGGGGACAGGGTTATTTAAATATTAGGGGGGCCCATGCCAATACCAGTGCTACTGGGGCACTTAGTCCACAGACCCTGCAAGATTTCACAGCCTGGCCTCTCTGGGATTGATTTCCATTTCAACACAGTGTCATGAGGCCTATGTTCAGTCCTGTGCAGTAAGTATGCCTGCTTCATAAAGGTGCAGTTACTGTTGGCGTATAGAAGGCATAACTGGTAGCATTTCCAGGAGGCCAGGATCCCTCCAGATGCCTCAGAAGTAATGTCAGGTTAGAGGGTACAGGAAGGAGCACTTGCGCTCCTCCATCACATGTTCTTGGAGTGAGAAATGTATTCCACCCCAATTTCTTTTCCCTCTGCTCTCTGAATGTCAGATTTATGCCCCATGGAAGAGAAACATTTCTAGGCTCGTGCCAGCCTGGCTCAGTTGGCAGCACTCTCACTTCTGAGTCAGGAGATTGAGAGCTCAAGCCCCACTTCATGACTTAGTACATAATTTAGGCTGACACTTCAGAGCAGTGCTGAGGGAGTGCTACACTGCAGGAGGTGCCATCTTCTGGATGAGTCGCTAACCTGAGGCCCTGTCTGCCTGTTCAGGTGGATGTAAAAGATCCCACAGCAGTACTCAAAGAGGAGCATGGAGTTCTTCCTGTATCCCAGTCAACATTCCTCCCTCAACCAACACCAGAAAAAAACAGATTACCTGGTCATTCATTCATGGGCTACCGTATTTATCTACATAACAGTGATTGTAGGTAATTACTTCAAAAGTAATCCTTTGACTGTGAACTAGTTGAGACCTCCAGAGGATGCTATAAGGCACCAGGTCAACAGAAACCTGTGTCTTTTTACTCTCCTAAATCCCAAACATTAATAATCAAGCATCATTCCGTCCAAAAATAATTGTTTTTTTTTTAAAGTGTAACTTCCAAGTCCATTTGCCTGCATAAAGACAACGAATACGAAGTTTGTTTGAATTATCACTGATCAGGTATGGAACTTATAACTCTACACAAGTAATCAGCACTCTCCATTTGACCCAAACAAACAAATGATTATTTTACAGATGGTAATATATCTTAAATATACATACCATTTTGGGTTGTTTTATAAATGCAGTTTGTACATTCTCTCACTGTGAACAAACCCAGGATTTTTCTAGGAGGGATGGAGGGAGGGAAGTCACCTACACGAATATTGGTGGAGTGACAGCCACTGCCTTCAGGAGAAAAAATTCCAGAGATTTCTTGGTCACCACTGGCTAAGAATAAAAATGGTCTCCTAAAATTTCAGAACCATTTGCTTCAGTGAAGCGTATGGCATGGAGTACTCAAGCATTTTTCCTTGGTGTCGAAGACTGCTAACCAGTTTTGCAGACTCAAGATGAAGACACTGGAGCAGTGACATTTCTAGAGAATTTTGCTTTCCTTAGTGTCGGGCTTTGCCAGAAGTAAATTTTGGGACTTGGGAACATTGTTGAAAAAGGCCCACAGCATATCGTTTGAAAACTAGCTCCAGTATGAATTTTAACTTAACAGAAAAAAGGATCTGGGTAGCTATTCTCTTCGGTCAGCTATCATTGGAATGAGCACTTAAAGCAGTTTGTCTCAGGTTCTTTGATAATGTCTGACTAACCTATTAGGTCAGAGGTATACACATCAATGATACCACGGGCAAAATTCACAATTAGACCATAGTTTCAGCAATGTGGCCAAGTCCTGTTCACCCTGTCCTTGCTGAACTACATCAACTCCCGATCCCCCTAACACCTCAAATTTAAAATTCTCATCCTTGTGTTAACTTCCCTTCAAGGCCTCACCCTCCCTTTTCTCTGGAACCTCCTCTAGCCCTACAACTCCCCTCCCCTGAAACACTCCATTCCTCCGACTCTGGCCTGTTGTGCATGACCACTCCTTTCTGCCCTTCATTGGTGGCCGTGCCTACAACCGCCCAGACCCCACGCTGTGGAATTCACTCCCTACACCCTTCTGCCTCTCCATCCCCTTTGAGGCCCTCCTTAAAACACAGCTTTTGCTCAACCCTTCCAGATGATATCATCATCGTCTTGGCATCCATTTCTGTCTGATTACACCTCTGAAGCACCTTGGGACTTTTTCTATGTTAAAGGCATTATATAAATATACGTTGCTGTTCTTGTTTATTTTTAACAGTAGACAAAATCTGAAAAATATGCAGATGTATATTTTTTGTATGCAAACCAGCATACAAAAAAAGCTGGTGGAATGGAGAAAAAGAGCAATAGAATTTACCTTCATAACTTATAAAATTATACACACTAAGCTGGAAGACATTCAACTTGCAGCACAGATGTCACTTTGCTTACACAAATTCCATCCTCCATTTCCAACTATAGATTTGGGTCCTAGCAGTTGGTAGATCTGATATTGTTAAAAGGAAACAGCATTATTACTGTCAGCAAATAAAAACTTCAAACCCAATGCGATCAAATCAGACTTGCCACCAACTTAATCTGCTGAAAGGAAGAGCGTAGATTCCTAAATTCACAAAGCAATAACCAATGTGACCAGTATTAATTAAAGCAAAGTGAAGCCCTAGTAATGAAAGGATGTCTGGACTGAAATAACTTGAAGACGTCAGAGACTTCCCCTTTAGACCTGCGTGGGAGAAAGAGTGGAAGGGGGTGCACAGGGAATGTGCACATTTTTGAGAACTGTTAACTGCATATGGTATTTTCTGTTGATTTGTATTGTGTTGTGTGTACTTTTTATTGTTCAAATGTCTAAATGTATAACAGCAAATGATCATACACGCAAGTCACAAAGACTTGATCACAAAATAAAACTTTTCAAGGTATAATAATTACTATCTGAAATACGAGGTTCAAAGGCTTTGCTACAACTTGCCAATTTCAGCGATCTATCCTTTGATTTTTTTTTACTTGCTCCAAGGTTGAACATTTTCTGACAGGCATTTGCAATAAACATGTCAAAACGCAACCTTTAACTTTCACTGGAAGCAACTCAGAAGTGGAGTACTGTATCCATAACATATGCAAACCCTAGATCTCTCCTTCTCCTCACCAAGCACGACTTAATTTGTGCTTATTCTTAAAAAGATGGGAAATAAAGCATTACGCTGCTACATTATCTCCATTCACAAGTTGTAACAGTTCCCATGTAAACAATCTGAACAAAGATTTTGATTACATAATTAAAAGCAACTCCCGATACTGAAAGTATAAAACAGATGGCTGTAGAGAATGCCAGTACACTGAACCTATAATGACACCTGTGTTCCACTGCAAGTTATGGAAATATGGTATTGAAGGTGTCCTATTAGTACTTCCATAGAAATAGAGCGGGGCCTGGAATCTCCTGCGTATTTGCACCCAAACATGGAATTAGGGCGCAAATCAAATATCCAGCCTAAACAATCACAGTATTCTGGGCGTAAGTGAGTTACACGCTTAAGTACAATACGCCCAAATCGCCTCCATATTCTATCAATCCCTGAACGCATCTCCACCTATTATAATGCTCCCACCCCCAAGCTAGAGCCTTATACGCGAGTTCCCAGCAATTGCGCTTGCTGACACTCTTCAAATTACAACTATATTTTCAGGTGCAGCAGGAAAGTATCATTTTTATGGTGTTTTATTGCAATTCTGAGCGTTTTTAAAACATTTATCCTCACTGAGACCTGCACTTTATCTCCTGTTGCTTTGAATGCATTTTTATCGCATAAGCCACATTAAAAATCTCCTCCAATTGCAGGTTCTTAAACATGCTCTGCCTGATGTGCATTAACGATGGTTAAATGAGTTGAAACTTACATTTTCATACTTGAAGAAACATGGTCCGAGTTCAGTGCTTTCCTCGGACCCCGATTGTTTACGCTGATTTATGGCTATTAACACCCATTTTAAATTTGGGCGTATTCCAAAGCGATTCGCATAACTTGACATCAGTAGAATGGGTGCATTTTTGGGATTATTCTTTTGGATGTGAACAGCACCTTCTATATAAAGCATTATCTATGGATGCCATGGCAATAGCTTCTTTTCTATAGCTTATTTGTAACTCCCTTCTCCCCCACTATCACACTCTTGCTATTACGTTTTACACGTGGCACATGTCATACTTTCTCTCCCAAGTTCTTGTTTTAGGAGTCAAAAGAGACGTTGCCCATTTGAAACCAACTACAGAACTGTACATTTGAACCACTTTAGGTCGATTCTCCATTTTTGTTTGTGTGTACTTCTTTTAATCCACTATTTTACCCGAGAACTGAAATTCTCCTCTCCCACTGACCCAGGGAGTTGCTTCAGGATATTTCTTCCCCTGTGCTCCAAATTATTGGGGGTGAAGTTAGTCTTGGGTGCTAGCGCGTTGGCAGCCCCTTTTACACTCTGCCCAATATTTGTTTCCAAATGGATAAGAAAATTGGCCGTTTTGCACTAGCAGCCAAGGTGAATTTCACCCCCATTATACACAATGAATGGGAAGACCCTAGGCAAGACAGAGGGTCAGAGGGATCTTGGTGTGCAAGTTCACAGATCCCTGAAGGCGGCGGAACAGGTAGATAAGGTGGTAAAGAAGGCATATGGGACACTTGCCTTTATTAGCCGAGGCATAGAATATAAGAGCAAGGAGGTTATGATGGAGCTGTATAAAACACTGGTTAGGCCACAGCTGGAGTACTGTGTGCAGTTCTGGTCGCCGCACTACAGGAAGGATGTGATCGCTTTGGAGAGGGTGCAGAGGAGATTCACCAGGATGTTACCAGGGCTGGAGCGCTTCAGCTATGAAGAGAGACTGGGAAGATTGGGTTTGTTTTCCTTGGAGCAGAGGAGGCTGAGGGGGAACATGATTGAGGTGTACAAAATTATGAGGGGCATAGATAGGATGGATACTAAGGAGCTTTTTCCCTTCGTTGAGGGTTCTATAACAAGGGGGCATAGATTCAAGGTAAAAGGCGGGAGGTTTCGAGGGGATTTGAGAAAGAACTTTTTCACCCAGAGGGTGGTTGGAGTCTGGAACTCACTGCCTGAGAGGGTTGTGGAGGCAGGAACCCTCACAACATTCAAGAAGCATTTGGATGAGCACTTGAAATGCCATAGCATACAAGGCTACGGACCAAATGCTGGAATATGGGATTAGATTAGACTGGGCTTGATGGCCGGCGCGGACAAGATGGGCCGAAGGGCCTCTATCCATGCTGTATAACTATGTTTAAAAATTGAACAATTCTTCACGGTGAACAAACCATTTTAAAAATGGACCTTATTCCAATTGTGTGCAAAAACCGTAAGAAAGGAAGATAGGTGAGTGAAAAGGGAAAATCTGGCTCATTTCCTTATGTACTTTTAAACAAACCGGGGGTGGGGGGGGAGAAGAGAGAGAGAGAGAGAGAGAGAGAGAGAGAGAGAGAGAGAGAGAGAGAGAGAAAGAAAAAAAGTAAAACCTCATTGCTACGATCAGGCCGCAGACGTAGTAATCAGGAAATGGAAGTTTGAAGGTGTTACACATTAAAAGTCTAAAGAAAGTGAAAACAAAATCTCTCAGAGTTTGTTAAAAACCATTAATTTTGCCCCATTTCAGTTGCTCTCTATCCTATTTTCCCAACGCCACCAGTTTCAGCTACCATAACTCGGTGAGCGAGTGGGTAAGTCGTACTGGAAACTCCTACACAGCTCCCATGCCAATACTGTTCTGTGCTTTGTGATACAGTAAGGAGGCAAATTTGCCCAAATAAAGACATTTAACCTTGTTGTATTTTCTACACCAGCCACCACCCTCCCAAAAAAAACTGGGTGGAAAACCATCTAACAGTTACTTGAAACACAACTCAAATGCTGAGTAATAATACTTAGGCAGCAAAAAAAAAAATCCAGTTTTGCCTTAAATCTTCAAGTTCACAAAGTGGACATTGTAAAATTTATTTTCTTGCACTTGCAGCCAAAGTAAGAATATAAGATTACGCAACTTTATAATTTACAACAGGAAATTGCACCGAAGCCTGGAAGGTAAAGAGGTGAAGGGAAACGAGAAGGAAACTCATCACTGCCGGTCAACAATTGAAGGCTTCTTACACCAAAGTGTAGTCTCCCACAGAAAGCTTAGCAGTCAGCTGCAAAAGAGAAGGGCCCAATTTGCAATATCACAGGCTGCAAATCAGCTGTTCTTTTGAAGTGTTGAATTTACCAACAGGATTTTTTTTCCCTCATGTTTGTAGCACTCAGTTGGGCTGAGGTTAAGAAGTACTGTGTACATGATTGAATCCACACAGAATTTCTACATTCAAATTATAAATGCACCCCAATCAATTCCCTTCAAATCCAAATCCATCCTGGAGTTGATCGAGAACAGATTTCAGATCTGCCTGAGGAAAGTAAAATGAAACCAGAAACAATGAAAATCATGGGAGATTTTGAAAATGGGATCGAAGGAAGCCATTCTGCCCATCGTGCCTGTGCTGGATCTTTGAAAGAGCTATCCAAATAATCCCACTCATCTGCCCTTTCCTCATAGCGTGCATATTTTTCCTTTTCAAATATTTATCCAATTCCCTTTTGAAAGTTACTACTGAATCTGCTTCCACCACCCTTTCAGGTAGTGCATTCCTGATCATAACTCGCTGCATAAAAAAAATTATCCTCATCTCCCCGCTGGTTCTTTTAAGTTTTAACACAAGGGTGAAGTGCTGATTACAGGTCTGTCACTGGTGATGGTAGTGGGAGTAATTTGGGTTGATAAATTGTGCTCATACAGGAGGCAGTGTGAGTGAGATATGATTTATTTTTAAGGAAGCCCAAGGACAACACTGCCATTAAAGAGAAAATAGCTTTTTGTGTGTCAAGAGAATTATTTGAGACAGATATTCAAATCCTAAGAGTGAGGAAAAGTAAGCTACAGGGAACTGGAAGCACAACAACAGCATATATAATGAGTGTACTACAAAAGGCTTGTTTGGTTACAATTTAGTTTGGTGCTAGTATACACATAATATAAAGCCAGAAGTGACGAGGAATCACCAGCATTGTAGTAATTCAGATCTTGGGCAGGCCATTTCATTTGCCTTTTTTAAAAACCATTCTTAAAAAGTTCACACAAGTTAACAGGCCAGTTTATTTGAATTAGTAAAGTGCAAAATTATAAATTTCATGTTTTAGTTTTTCTACAAAGGGAGATGAAGGGAAAAAAATGCTAATTTCCTTAAAACTTCGTACCCACTTGTTGCAAATTCAGGGTCTGCCTTGGACACCTTCTCAGGTTCCGTGGCATCAGTCACTCTCAGAAGCGGTTCTCACATCCCTTATGTTCCAAAGTTGATTCATGCTGTCCGATATCTACTTACACAATAGCGAAACTCAACAACAATTTGAATTTATATAGTGCCTTTAATATAGCAAAACGTCCCAAGTGCTTCACAGGAGTGTTAACAAACAAAATTTGACATCGAGCCACATAAGGAGGTTTTAGGACAGGTAACCAAAAGCTTGGTCAAAGAGGTAGGTTTTAAGGAGGAGATGATGTGGAGATGCCGGTGATGGACTGGGGTTGACAATTGTAAACAATTTTACAACACCAAGTTATAGTCCAGCAATTTTATTTTAAATTCACAAGCTTTCGGAGATTTTCTCCTTCCTCAGGCAAATGTTTTTGCCTGAGGAAGGAGAAAATCTCCGAAAGCTTGTGAATTTAAAATAAAATTGCTGGACTATAACTTGGTGTTGTAAAATTGTTTACAATTAAGGAGGAGAGGTAGAGAGGCGGAGAGGTTTAAGGAGGGAATTCAAGAGCTTAGGGCCTAGGGAGCTGAAGGCACAGCCACTAATGGTGGAGCGATTAAAATCTAAGATGCGCAAGAGACCAGAATCAGAGGTGTGCAGAGATCTCTGAGGGTTGTAGGACTGGAAGAGGTTACAGAGATAGGGAGGGGTGAGGCCATGGAGGGATTTGAAAACAAGGATGAGAATTTTAAAAATTGCCGGACTGGAAGCCAATGAAGGTCAGCGAGCACAGGGGTGATGGGTAAACGGGACTTGGTGCAAGTTAGGATACAGGCAGCAGAGTTTTGGATGAGCTCATTAGAAAAGGGAATAGTGCCAGAGGACTGGCAGACAGCTAATGTTATTCCCATATTTAAAAATGGGAGATAGAACAAAGCCATGGAACTATAGCCCAGTTAGCTTACGTCAGTTGTAGGAAAGACAATGAGATCTTTACTCAAAGATGTAATAGAACAACATCTAGAAAACAAAAATATAATAAAGAGTAGTCAACACGGATTTCAGAAGGGAAAGTCATGCCTGATCAAGCTAACTGAATTCTTTGAAGTAGTAACAGAAAGAGTAAACAAGGGTAATGCAGTGGATGTAATATTTGGATTTAAAAAAGCCTTCAATAAGGTACCACATTGTAGACTCATGACTAAGGTCACAACATGTGGAGTCAGGGGACATGTAGCAGAATGGATAGCATGTTGGCTACAAAACAGGAGAGAGAGAGAGAGAGAGAGAGAGAGAGAGAGAGAGAGGAGTTAAGAGTAGCTACTCAAACTGGCAAAAGGTGGGAAATGACGTTTCACAGGGATCAGTGCTAGGACCACAGTTCACCATTTGCATTAACGATTTGGATTTGGGAATCGGAAGTACAATTTCAAAATTTGCGGACAACACCAAATTTTGGGGGGGGGGGGGGGGGGGGGGGGGAGGGGGCGTGGAGGTAGTTAACACAAAGGAATGTGTCAAAATGCAAGAGGACATTAATAAACTTGCAGAATGGGCGTGTAATTGGCAAATGAATTTCAATGTAGATAAGTGTGAGGTGGTACATTCTGGTAGGAAGAATAAGGAGGCCACATACTGCTTGAATAATAAGTCTAAATGGGATAGAGGAGCTAAGGGATCGAGGGGGACAGATACGCAAATCACTAAAAGTAGCGACGCAGGTTAATATGGCCATAAAAAAAGCAAATCAAGCATTGATTCATTCTAAAGGGATTTCTAAAAGTTCATTTCTAAAGGGATAGAATTGAAAAGCAAAGATGTTATGTTAAACTTGTATAGAACCTTGGTTAGGCTACACTTGGGAGTACTGTGCACAGTTCTGGTCTCCATACTATAGAAAGGATACAGAGGCTTTGAAGAGGGTATAGAGGCACTAGAGTGAATGAACACTGAATTGCCCAAACTAATTTTCATTGTTTGAAGCACACTGGTTCAGACACCTTGTCTGAACCTTAATCTATACCTGTAGTCCTGTCAATTTGACCCTGAAATTTAGTGCAATGAAGCATCTTTCTTATATTATTAGAGAAGCACATAAGGGCACGTCCGAGTTTACAACATCTGGTTTATATGTCAATGGGGACAAATTATTACATCCTGTGGGTTACGCTATTATATAATATATTACAATGTCCCTCCCAAGGCAGCATATTCAGACATCCCAAAACATGACATCAGTTTATTTCATAATATGGGAGAAAGAATATCATAGTATCATGGTATGTTACAGCACAGAAGGCGGCCATTTGGCCCATCATGCCTATGTCGGCTCTTTGAAAAAGCTATCGAATTTGTTCCACTGCCCTGCTCTTTTCCCATAGCCCTGTAAATGTTTTCCCTTCAAGTATTTATCTAATTATTTTTTGAAAGTTACTACTGAACGGCTTCCACCACTCTTTTGTGTACTTAAACTGCGGTACTTAATTTAAGTGTTGTTCCATCATAAAGCACTTTCCAGCCACATACACCCTGAAATGGTCCAAATGTTCAAGTGTACATTTTGTCACTCTCCCATCCATTTGTGCCTTCTGATTGGGCTTCAATGGGGAAAGTAAGCTGTGAGGAGGACGCAAAGAGTCTGCAAAGGGATATAGAAAGGTTAAGTGTGTGGGCAAGATGGTGGCAGATGGAGTATAATGTGGGGAAATGTGAGGTTATTCATTCACTTTGGTAGGGAGAATAGAAAAACAGAATATTTTTAAATAGTGAAAAACTATTAAATGTTGGTGTCGAGAGAGAATTGGGTGTCCTGGTACAAGAAACACAAAAAGTTGGCATGCAAGTAAGCAAGCAATTAGGAAGGCAAATGGCATGTTGGCCTTTACTGCAAGGGGGTTGGAATACAAGAGTAAGGAAGTCTTACTACAATTGTACAGGGCTTTGGTGAGACCTCACCTGGAGTACTGCATACAGTTTTGGTCTCCTTATCTAAGAAAAGATAAAATTGCCTTAGAGGCGGTGCAACGAAGGTTCACCAGATTAATTCCTGGGATAACAGCGTTGTCCTATGAAGAGAGGTTGAGTAGAATGGGCCTATACTCTCTGGAGTTTAGAAGAATGAGAGGTGATCTCATTGAAACATAAGGTTCTGAGGGGGCTTGACAAGGTAGAGGCTGAGAGATTGTTTCCTCTGGCTGGGGAGTCCAGAACTAGGGGTCATAGTCTCAAGATAAGGAGTCGGCCATTTAGGACTGAGATGAGGAGAAATTTCTTCACTCAGAGTGTTGTGAATCTTTGGAATTCTCTACCCAGAGTCATTGAGTATATTCAAGGCTGAGATAAATAGATTTTTGGACTCTAGGGGAATCAAGCGATATGGGGATCAGGCGGGAAAATGGAGTGGAGGTAGAAGATCAGCCATGATCTTATTGAATGGCAAAGCAGGCTCAAGGGGCGTATGGCCTACTCCTGCTCCTATTTCTTATGCTCAATTAGAAAGGATTGGTGCACTAATCTATGGATATTAATTTGAAGTCTGGAAACTCTGCCTAATATCAGAATGTTTGATTAGAAGTAGTAGAAATTTAATTGAATTAAGGATTCAATTTATAAGCCTCCAATAGGAATTAAAACCAGTTACAAAAAATAAAGCATGAAAGACAAGGAGATGCAGTGAATTAGAACACTCTTTTCACCTCAAGACCTCGGTTAAAAACCAGTCCAGATTGATGGATGACAATCACAAGCAGTTTACATAACAGTTCAATGTGAAAGGCTTAATAGGACCTTACAGGTAAGGATTCTGGGGCTCTTGGTGGAACTATTTATACATTAAAAGTCTTGCACATAGGATATGTCATCACAGAGTTCTCTTAATATGCGTAACACTTCTATAATACTCAGTCACACTTAATCATAGTCAAATTTATTCTTCCACATCCAGTTCTTTGACTCTTAGTGCTTGTCCTGCCAGCCCACACTTCCACTTTCTTGCCCCCTCTCCTCCACCTTTGATGCCCTTATCCCCAACAAAACCTTCACGCTATCCCATCCTGATCGTTCCCCGATATGACTCTAATCTTCGCTCCCTCAAGTCCAAGAGACACAGACATCACCCTGCAGAGCAAAGATAACCCCCGACTCGATCATTTCCTTAAAACCCTCTTCCCCTGTCCCCTCCACCCTCACTTCCAACAAATGCGAGAAGCTCGTGGACTTTGTCACTAAGATTGAGGCACAAGGAAAGGAGCTGATTGGAGAGTAGCTGGTGAGTGTTTTTCTTCTTTTTGGTCCGATCAACAACGAGTCTTAAGTTTATTTCTGGTAAGTTTAGTTAGTAGTCTAATAAATAGAGACACAGCAGGGCACCTCAGTCCCGTCGAATGCACATTCTGCACCATGTGGGAAGTCCAGGTCGCTTCTAGTGTCCTGGACGGCCACATGTGCAGGAAGTGTCGTCAGCTGGAGGAGCTCGAGCTCCGGGTTTCGGAGCATGAGCAGCTGCTGGCATCACTGCAGTGCATCTGCGAGGCTGAGCTACATGCATATTTCAGGAGATGGTCACCCTGCAGCTTAAGGGTATGCAGGCGGAGAGGGAATGGGTGACTGTCAGACAGACAAGGAGGACCAGGCAGGCTGTGCAGGAGTGCCGAGTGCACCTCACTCTCTAACCGGTAGGGTGAGGGCGATGGCTCCTCTGGGGAGTACAGCCAGAGCCAAGGCCACAGCATCATGGGTGGCTCAGCTCTACGGTTTTGGGGGGGGGGGGGGGGGGGGGGGGGGGGGAGGGGAGGAGGAAAGGAAGGTCAGGAGAGCAATAGTGATAGGGGATTCAATGGTTAGGGGAACAGACAGGCGTTTCTGCGGCCACAGACGCGATTCCAGGATGGTATGTTGCCTCCCTAGTGCCAGGGTCAGGGACGTCACTGAGTGGCTGCAGAACATTCTGAGGGGGGAGGGTGAACATCCAGAGGTCATAGTGCATATCGGCACCCATGACATAGGTAGAAAGAGGGATGAGGTCCTGCAGGCGGATTTTAGGGAGGTAGGAAAGAGATCAATAAGCAGGACCTCAAAAAGGTAGTAATCTCCAGATTACTCCCGGTGCCACATGCTAGTGAGTACAGAAATAGGAGGATAGTGCAGATGAATGCAGGAGAGAGGGCTTTAGATTCCTGGGGCACTGGGACCGGTTCTGGGGGAGGTGGGACCTGCGCAAGTCAGATAGGTTGCACCTCAACAGGGCCAGGACCAATATCCTCACGGGGAGATTTGCTGGTATTGTTGGGGAGGGTTTAAACTAGTTTGGCATGGGGATGGGAACCTGAGAACAAATTCAGAAGGGAGAGAAGCAGAGCTGGAAATGGAAGGCAGAAAATTAATAAGCGAGTTTGGAACGCAGAGGAAACAAAGGTTAGAAAACAGACAACAAAGGAGTGTGGCAGTGCTTAATGGTATATACCTCAATGCAAAGAGTCTAGTGAATAAGGCAGATGAGCTGAGAACACAGATAGACACGTGGAAGTATGATATCATAGCTATTACTGAAACATGGCTTAAAGTGGGGCAGGAATGGCAGCTCAACATTCCTGGTTACAGGGTTTTCAGATGAGATAGAGAGGGGGATTAAAAAAAAGTGGGGGGGGGGAAAGGGGGGTGACAATATTGGTGAAATAAACAATTACAGCCGTGAGGAGGGATGATATGTTAGAAGGATCATCAAATGAGGCCATATGGGTTGAACTGAAGAACAAAAAAGGGGCAATCACACTGCTGAGAGTGTACTATAGACCCCCAAACAGTCAGGGAGAGAGAAGAGCAAATATGTAGGCAAATTTCTGAGAAGTGCAAAAACAATAGGGCAGTAATAGTAGGGGAATTTCAACGACCCGAATATTAACTGGGATAGAATCAATGTAAAAGGTATAGAGGGCGCAGAATTCTTAAATGCATTCAGGAGAACTTTTTTAGCCAGTATGTAGCAAGCCCAATAAGAAAGGAGGCAGTTCTGGACTTAGTTTTACGGAATGTAGCTGGGCAGATGGAAGGAGATCAGTGGGAGAGCATTTTGGTGGTAGCGATCAAATTGTTAGATTTAGCATAGTTATGGAAAAGGACAAATATAGAACAGGAGTTAAAGTTCTCAAGTGGGGAAAAGCCAATTTTACTAAGCTGAGATGTGATTTGGTAGAAGTGGACTGGAAACAGCTACTTGAAGGTAAATCAGTGTCAGACCAGTGGGAGGCATTCAAGGAGGAGATAGTTAGGGTTCAGGCAAATATGTTCCCACAAAGAAAAAGGGTGGGACTCCCAAATCTAGAGCCCCCTGGCTGTCAAGAAGCATACAGAGTAGGATAAGGCAAAAAATGGGGAACTTATGGCTGAGGGGTGATTTAATTGAGGTGTATAGAATTACGAAGGGCCTAGGTAGAGTGGACAGGAAGGACCTATTTCCCTTAGCAGAGGAGTCAGTGACCAGGGGGCATAGATTTAAAGTAATTGGTTGAAGGATTAGAGGGGAGCTAAGGAGAATTTTTTTCACCCAGAGGGTGGGGCGGGGGGGTCTGGAACTCACTGCCTGAAAGGGTGGTAGAGGCAGAAACCCTCAACTCATTTGAAAAGTACTTGGATGTGCACTTGAAATGCCATAACCTATAGGGCTACTGACCAAATGCTGGAAAGTGGGATTAAGCTGGGTGGCTCTTTTTCGGCTGGCACAGACACGATGGGCCGAATGGCCTCCTTCTCTGCCATAACTGTCTATGATCCTTTATGTCAGACACCGAGAGCTCAATACTACAGAAAGCCTAGAGGAGTACAGAAAGTGCAGGGGTGAAATTAAAACGGAAATTAGGAATGCAAAGAGGGCATGAAAAAATATTGCATGTAAAATCAAGGAAAACCCCAAAATATTTTATAAATACATAAAGAGCAAGAGGATAACTAAGGAAAGAGTAGGGCCTATTAGAGACCAAAAAGATAACCTGTATGTGGAAGCAGAAGACGTGGATATGGTTCTTAATGAATACTTTGCATCTGTCTTCGCAAAAGAGGGCGACGATGCAGACACTGTAGTTAAGGAGAAGTGTGAAATATTGGATGGGATAAACATAGTGAGGAAATATTAAGGGGATCAGCATCTTTGAAAGTAGATAAATCACCAGGCCAGGATGAAATGTATCCCAAGCTGTTAAGAGAAGCAAGGGAGGAAATAGCAGAGGTTCTGACCATCATTTTTCAATCCTCTCTGGCTATAGGTGTGGTGCTGGAGGGCTGCTAAATTCGTACCATTGTTTAAAAAGGGAAAAAGGGAAAAAGGGATAGACAGAGTAATTACAGGCCAGTCAGCCTAAGCTCGGTGGTGGGAAAGTTATTGGAAACAATTCTGAGGGACAGTATTAATCGCAAGGACAGTCAGCATGGATTTGTTAAGGGCAGGTTGTGTCTGACTAACTTGATTGAATTTTTTGAGCAGGTAACAAAGATGATGGTGGCGCATTTGATGTAGTCAACATGGATTTTAGCAAAGCTTTTGACAAGGTCCCACATGACAGACTGGTCAGGAAAGTAAAAGTCCGTGGGATCCAAGGGAAAGTGGCAAGTTGGATCCAAAATTGGTTCAGTGGCAGGAAGCAAAGGGTAATGGTCGACAGGTCTTTGTGACTGGAAGGCTGATTCCAGTGAGGGTCCACTGCTTTTTGTGGTATATATCAATGATTTAGACTTAAATGTAGGGGGCATGATTAAGAAGTTTGCAGATAATACAAAAATTGGCTGTGTGGTTGATTGTGAGGAGGAAAGTTGTAGACTGCAGGAAGATATCAATGGACTGGTCAGGTGGGCAGAAAAGTGACAAATGGAATTCAATCCAGAGAAATGTGAGGTAATGCATTTGGAGAGGGCAAACAAGGCAAGGGAATACACAATAAATGGAAGGATACTGAGAGGTGTAGAGGAACAGAGGGATCTTTGAGTGCATGTCCATAGATCCCTGAAGGTAGCAGGACAGGTAGATAAGGTGGTTAAGAAGGCATACGGGATACTTTCCTTTATTAGCCGAGGCACAGAATATAAGAGCAGGGAGATCATGCTAGAACTGTACAAAACACTAGTTAGACCACAGATTGAGTACTGCATTCAGTTCTGGTCACCATATTACAGGAAAGATGTGATTGCACTAGAGAGGGTGCAGAAGAGATTTATGAGGATGTTGCCAGGGCTGGAGAATTTTAGCTATGAGGTAAGATTGGATAGGCGGGGGTTGTTTTCTTTGAAACAGAGGTGGCTGAGGGGAGATTTAATTGAGGTGTATAAAATTCTGAGGGGCCTATATAGAGTGGATAGGGAGGACCTATTTCCCTTAACAGAGGGGTCAATTGCCAGGGGGCATAAATTTAAAGTGACTGGTAAAAGGATTAGAGGGGAGTTGAGGAGAATTTTTTTTCAGCCAGAGGGTGGTAGGGGTCTGGAACTCAGTGCCTGAAGGAGTGGTAGAGGCAGAAACCCTCATCACATTTAAAAAGTACTTGGATATGCACTTGAAGTGCTGTAACCTACAAGGCTTCGGACCAAGAGCTGGAAAGTGGGATTAAGCTGGATAGCTCTTTTTTGCCTGCACAGACACAATGGGCTGAATGGCCTCCTTCAATGCCGTAAATTTCTACAGTTCTATGATCCATCTGTTCTGTGGCCTCTACGGCATTCCGCCTCCACCCCATGACCCCCCAGTCCTCTTGCCCAGCAAGCTAAACCGCCCTCACCCTATCCTCCTCTCTACCCTAGCCCTGAATCCACGGCTTCTTCTAGTTTCTCGCCTACCTCTCCTCATACCGCGCCATAAACTCCATATCCTCGACACTAATTGCATCCTCTCTCTGGCCACTGTCTGAGGTTGAATCAGACTGTTAGCAACCTTAGTGTAGTATCTGGCCCCATATTCGCTGCATCACAAACTATCGGCTCCACCCCCGCCTCAAGCCGTCTGCTGCTGAAACTCTCATCTATGCCTTGGTCACCTACAGACTGGACTACTTCCATGGTCTCCTGGCAGGTCTCCTGGCAGGTCTCCCATCCTCCACAAATTTCAGCTCATTCAAAACTCTGGCCTCAGATCCTCCCCCCACCCCCCCTCACCATTGGTGGTCATCTCTCCAGTCGTCTGGACTCAAATGTTCTGGGAGTCCCTCCCTAAACCTCTCCGTCTTGCCATCTCCTCGCCTCCTTTAAACACATCTCTTTATCTGAGATTTCGGTCTCCCCGCCTATTATCTCCTTTGTTGGCATGGCATACAGTTTTGTCCGATTACATTCTGTGAAGCGCCTTGGGACTTTTTTCTACATTAGAGGTGTTATATAAATGCAAATTACGTTGTTGTAAGTGTCAGCCTTGGCTCAGTGGTTGCATTCTCACCTCTGACTCAGATGATTATGGTTTTAAGCCCCACTCCAGAGACATGAGCACATAATCTAGACTAACATTTCCGTGCAGTATTGATGGAATGCTGCATTGTCAGAGGTGCTGTCTTTCAGATGAGATGTTAAACCGAGACCCCATCTGCCTGCCCAAGTGGACGCAAAATATCCCACAGCACACTCGAAGAGCAGGGAGTTCTCCTGATGTCCTGGCCAACATTTATCCCCAACCAATGGAGCAGCAGACCATAATGAAGTAAGAAATTGATAAAGTGGGAGAAAATTGAATAAGAGAGTAAACTAGCAAGAAATATAAAAACAGATTGTAAGAGCTTCTACACGTATGTAAAAAGGAAGATATTAGAGAAAGTAAACATGGGTCCCTTAAAGGCAGAGTCAGAAGAAATCATAATGGGGAATAAGGAAATGGCAGACGTTAAACAAATATTTTGTATCTGTCTTCATAGTAGAAGACAAAAAAAATACCAGAAATAGTGAGGAACCAAGGGGCTAATGAGAGTGAGGAACTTAAAGTAATTAAGATTAGTAAAGAGTACTGGAGAAATTAATGGGACTAAAAGCCAACAAATCCCCTGGACCTGATGGCCCACGTCCTAGGGTTTTAAAAGAGGTGGCTGCAGAGATAGTGGACGCATTGGTTGTGATCTTCCAAAATTCCCCAGATTCTAGAACGGTCCCAGTGGATCGGAAGGTACCAAATGTAACCCCGCTATTCAAGAACGGAGGGAGAGAGAAAACAGGGAACAATAGGCCAGTTAGCCTGACATCAGTAGCAGGGAAAATGCAAGAATCTATTATTAAGGACATAGTAACAGGGCACTTAGAAAATCATATGATTTGGCAGAGTCAACACGGTTTTATGAAAGGGAAATTGTGTTTGACAAATCTATTAGAGGTTTTTTTTGAGGGTGTAACTAGCAGGGTAGATAAGGGTAACCAGTGGATGCAGTATATTTGTATTTTCAAAAGGTATTCAATAAGGTGCCACACAAGAGGTTGTTACACAAGATTAGGGCTCATGGGATTGGGGAATAATATATTAGCATAGATTGAGGATTGGTTAATGGACAGAAAGCAGAGTAGGAATAAATGGGTCATTTTCAGGTTGGCAGGTTGTAACTAGTGGAGCGCCACAAGGTTCAGTGCTTGGGCCTCAGCTGCTTACAATATATATCAATGACTTAGATGAGTGGACTGAGTGTAATGTATCCAAGTTTGTAGACCATACAAAGCTAGGTGGGAAAGTAAGCTGTGAGGAGGACGCAAAGGGGTATAGATAAGTTATGTGAATGGGGGAGAAGGTGGCAGATGATGTAGGGAAGTGTGAAATTATCTACTTTGGTAGGAAGAATGGAAGAGCAGAATATTTTTTAAAAGGTGACAGATTAAGAAATGTTAGCATTCAGAGGGATTTGGATGTCCTTGCACGCGAATCACAAAGTTAACAAGCAAGCAGGTACAGCAAGCAATTAGGAAGGCATATGGTATGTTAACCTTTATTGCAAGGGGGTTGGAGCATAAGAGTAAGGAGGTCTTGCTTCAATTATATAGGACTCTGGTGAGACCATACCTGGAGTACTGTGTACAGTTTCCTTACCTAAGGAAGGATATACCTGCCTTAGAGGCGGTGCAACGAAAGTTCACTAGACTGATTCCTGGGATGGGAGAGTTGTCCTATGAGAAGAAATTGAGTAAAATGGGCCTATATTCCCTGGAGTTTAGAAGAATGAGAGGTGATCTCATTGAAACGTATAAAATTCTTAGAGGGCTTGACATGGTAGATGCTGAGAGGCTGTTTCCCCTGGCTGCAGAGTCTAGAACCAGGGATCATAGTCTCAAGATAAGAGGTCGGCCATTTAAGACAGAGATAAGGAAAAATTTCTTCACTCAGAGGGTTGTGAATCTTTGGACTTCTCTACCTCAGAGGGCTGTGGATGTTCAATCATTGAGTATATTCAAGATTGAGATTGATAAATTTTTGGACATTAAGGGAATCAAGGAATATGGGGATAGGACAGGAAAGTAGAGTTGAGATAGAAGTTCAGCCATGATCTTGTTGAATGGCACAGCAGGCTCACGGGGCTGAATGACCTACTCCTGCTCCTATTTCTTATGTTCTTAAACCAAAAGACAGTAAAAACAATTGAACAGCTAGGAGTAAATGCAGAAAAATATGCTGATTTGTATGGGGGAGTTGTCATACCATGCAGTGTATCATGTATTCTGAAGTGCAGATCTTTTTAAAGCAACAGTTCTTACAATTAAGCTGATTTACACTTTCTACCTCCTGCACTCAACTCTCTACCTTAGAAATCCAAAATATATCTTAAAATGCTGTGTGATTCAGCTTCCTATCTTCAAGAGAATATCAATTCCACAGTCTTTCAACTCCATAATTGATCTTGAAACCAACGAAAGCCAGGGCTCTGATCTGAAGCCTGACCTGTAACTGACATAAGCATTCATTTCAAGAATCTACAGCAATTCCATTTTCTAACCTTAAATTGATACACACCAACATTCTATTTTACATGTTATAACATTTGTGTCTTTACAAAGTAGCATGAGCTGTGACTTATCATAAGCATTGCCACGGGTGATTCACTAGCAATATATTAAAAACAGCATGTCTGCCATGCTAAACGTCACATCCCTATACAGATGCAAAATGATCTTACCACTGAGCGCTTCTGCACTGCAGCCTGAAACTGATGTGTATATTCCAGTCTCTAGTAGTTCTTTCACCAATTTAGCTCCCTGACCTCAGTCTGTGTTTACTTAACAATTAGGTATTGTGGTCTTAAAGGGACAGATCTGCACTTCAGCAGAATACATGGTACACTGCATGGCATGTAACTCCCCCTTACATTATCTGACTTAGTTAACAACAGCATGGGAGAACCACCACTCATTAAAAGAGTTCTTTGCTCAATAGATAGCCTGTTAAAACTTCTGACACTATTTGTGGCCATTTGTAACTAATAACCTAGAAAAAAAATCTGCAGACACACAATTGGGAGAGTTAAATTAGAGCCTTAAAATAGTCAACCAGCTAATCATACTGAATATATCAAGATATTTTGTTTAAAGTCAGGGATAAATCAAAAAGCAACTCTTGAAGCTCTCTTCTCTAGTACCAAAATTAGGGATGCCAACTCTGGTTGAAAACATTCCTGGAGGTTTGATCACACGACTGAGGCCCTCAACAGAGAAACTAATATCAAACGCAGAATAAATTGCCATACTAATACTCCAGGTACAGATTTAGCATAACATTAAATTAAAAATTTAAACCAGTAGGACTGATCAGTAGCCTCTAAATTAGCTAGTCCTATATACAGTACACACAGTTCCTCAGATAACAATCCGCACAAAACAGCCAGCAATTTTCTATCAAAAACAAACAGAAAATGTATTTTAAGTCTTTAATCTGTTAACAGGAAAATTGAAAACATAATTTGATGGAACAACTACTTGTTCAGCACAACACAAACTATTAATGTACAAAATGCTGACTATCCTGGTAGCTTGTAAAATAGATACTTAAATTGTGCCTTTAACACATGTTTTCACCCTAATTGAATATTACAGCCCCCAACACTGATGTTCTGCAAATTTATGGATTGTTAAGACTGCCTATCTGGTATAGTCTTCATAACTCTTATAGTTCAAATTCCACACGCATGAATAGGCTGGCATACCTCAGGACTCTGCCCAAAGTCTTCATATTACTGAAAGCAGCAACACAAATCCTGTACTTTCCCCACCACCACCACCCTGACCCCCTCCCCCCAGCCTGCACTGCATGTCAGAGCTCATTCTCAATCCAAACCTCAGTTCTTCTGAATGAAATGCACCAGAAACCAAGCTGATGTAAAAATGCAAACAGATACACAAAAAAATGATCAGCTCTCAGTCAGAGAAACTAAAGGAGCAGTCTGCCTGGTACGGGATAGCTGAACTGCATTTCAACAAAGACTATTCCAGAATTGGGTGAACCAATATTCTCTCTCATTCATACATCTTTCACGTAAAATTGAATTCTAATAAAAGGGGACGTATACATGAATTTTCCCTCCCAGAAGGCCGATACAGCGTTGAGAGGAACAGCACAACTCCTGCTGCAAAACCTCAGCATCTCCTATTCTGGAAGATCATAAGATTTATCTTTGGGTAATGTGACCCATTGAGACATCCTGAACCACTGAGATTCTGAAAGCACCATTATCAAGTATGAATCCCAGTACAAGAGATTGGGAATAAGTGAGGTCGGTGTTAGTATTCAATTGGATAGCCCTCCTCCTACAGATGCTGAGCCTGAAACTAAAGTTGTATCAGTCCCAAAGTCTCATGACCACCACCACAGAGCTACTGTGCATTTTATAAAGTTGAGATTTTGGGGCCACATGCACTTAATGGCCATTTGTTACAAGACAAACCTTCAATTCATCTGCTGGCATCAACTGCTGGCTTTGACCAGGTTGAAGACTTTTTTTTTAAAAAAAGTAAAATCTGCATTCATGTCTCCTCAAAAACAGCAAGAAAAACTAAACTAACAAAAATTATTAAAACAGCTCAAAAACAAGCTACAGATAGCCAAACAATTAAACCATGAAAGGAACCAAGATTGAAAACAAGATTCAACAAGTTTTGAAGAATCTTTTCCCTGTGCAGGGAAAAATTGTGGATTGCTTCAGGCAAAGGAGGTGAAAAATTCAGAATGAAGCCTCCTTTGCCTAAACTCTAAAAGGAAAAGCATTGAATGGTTTACCCATTTGGATAATGGATTATTCATTTTACATGGAGGCAGAGCAGTCTGGGAAGAGAACGCAGGACTCACCATCCAAGGATTACACGCCAGAAACCAGATTGATTCAGAAACATTTATTCTATGGACATGGTTGGTAATTTCTCTGCCCACAGTACTGACACTTCATTCATGTAAAAAGCAGGAATGATATTTCATGGTCATGAATCAAGATTTAGTGATTACAATTTATAAGAACCGATGACCCAATATTCTATTTGCAGTTCCCTACTTGACGAGTTCCCCATCTCAGACTGACTGGGGGAAGCCAGGATAATTTCCCCCACCCCCATACCCTGCCAGAGAAAGTAAATCAAGCCTGTGGTTAATTCAAAACTGTTGCCCTCTCCCCTGCCTTGCACTTACTTGTGCCTAGCAAGTCATCAGCCCATCCTCAAGCAATAAACATACTGTGGGGGGTGGGGGGAGGGGGGAGGAAGAGAAAAAAGAAGGCGGTGAGCAGTGAGAGCTTATAAAGCGGGAGGTGCAATAATGGGTTTGAAATCTCACAAATGAGGCAAGTTCTAGATACTTGTTTTTTGTAAAAATGTAACTTGTGAACAGCAGCAGTAGTTCTTGGGAGTTTTCTAAGCAGTTGAAAAATTAAGCACACAGAAATGTGGAAATCTTGTAAAAATAAAATCAATACAGGACACCTATGTCACCAAAGAGCACTGCTTCATGAAGAGGCAAAGGAAAATAAGTAAGCAACATATATTCTCACTTTGTTTGAAGTAAATAAAGGAAACTCTAATGGGTCAGGAAAGGAAAAAAGGAAAGGAAAACACTGACAGACCTCAGCACATGTGTAAAACAGGAAGTTGCTAATTGTTAAATGTCATTCGTACTAGGCTATTTCCTCTCTGTCTATCTACAGCAAAATGTTACGGGTACGGTTTTTTTCCTACTCAATGTACTCATTATGCAAAGACGGTGTTTTTGTGGTAATCTGCAGGTTCTATTTTAAGCAAAGTTACCTCAATTCCTCTGTCTCCAATTACTGCAGATAGTTCTCACTCCCATTTTAAAAAAACACAATGTATTAAACCAACACATCAAAACATACAGAAAACCATAAATCTCTTCCTGCTGGTCATCACACTTTTGACAATCTACAAAGCAAAGCCCCATTTAAGGCAATGCAGTACATTAGGACATCAACTCGTTGTGCTGCAGGGGTGTTGGGACGCAGATTCAACTCCCTACTCCAAACCTTCATCTAAATCCCATCACTGTGGAAAGCTACCAAATGGACAAACATTGGAGGGAATGTCATACAGCCCTAATGATCAGAAGGAGGAAAAAAAATACAAAAAAGTGACCATAAAAAGGTGGCCTAGATTACCCGCTACAAGAATATTAGCACTGCAATGCTTGTACAAACACATTGGAAGAGTAAAATTTCTCCTCTCCATTTCTCCTTCCCACACAAAAAGACAGCATCGACTACGTGGCCGATTTCAATTATAGGATGCAAAATGGTAACTTTTATCCACAAAGCAGCAAAAACATTCACCAAATACCTTGAATGTAGATGTTAGCTTCACATCAGTCATACAAAATTCTTTCCCTAATTTTATCTTATTAAAATAGGTATTTAAAAATATTAGATTTCTTCTTTCATATATAAAATTTAAATGTCTGCACCCAATTGTGTCAGAAACTGGAGAGTAGATCTGCTTTTAAATTAGAAAAAAAACTGCAACAAGAACTTGAGAAAATTTATCAAAGATAAATTTATAATGTGGATAAGGTGCTAGTCAAGTCAATGGGGGCAGTGATCGCAACAGATCACAAAAGATCAAAAGGCAACCATTGAAAACTATTATTCAGACTTATTTATTTAAACAGTTAAAAGTTGGAAAGTAACTCAGGTCTAGTTAATTATCAAATGCAATTTCCACTGTTGGAAGTTAAACAATTTGCATTTGAAAATCCATGCAGGAAAGGGGGCCCATCGCAGTCCAAGTGCCAAGAAAGAGTGCCTGCTTTGCAAGGCTAATGAGGTCAGAAAATACAGCCCCTCCCAACATCCCACGGGCAAAATCTGGAAGCTGCTTCCAGCAGCCCATTTTGTACGGGGGCTTTAAGAAATTTTTTTTTTTAATTTTTTTTTTTTTAAGTCCTTTTTGCCACAATTCCAGCCCCAAGGTGGGCCCTGAATCCATTGTTCAATGACCTGCTACAGGCATACCAACCAGTAATTCTGTCTGCTCCAATTGAGAGGTCACTGATACAGCAACTCCAACATCCCCTTTGGGTTGAAATTTATATACAGTGACTGATATGTATGTTTTAAAAAATACAGTGGAACTTCTTGTTACAAATAATGTCAAATATTTTGATGAAACCTGCAATAGTTGTAAAAAAGCTGTAATATTTAGGTATTCATGCAATTTCAACATTCTATATGGCGACACAGGAGAGAACTTTTTTTTTAATAATCCTGAAGTCTACTTTTCTCTGACATGGCTAACTGTGCAATACATTGTGAAAGAGCTTTTGAAGAAAAGGAACAATGGGAAAAAGAAACATCTGTCCTTATTCATCATTGATACAAAGCTTCAGTAGTTTAATCATTTCAGTGTTATACATACGCAAAGGCCCAAGTATCCATAACTCAAATTGTATTGTACCTAAAACATTTGATAAAATGCTCACTGTAGGATCAGTGTACAAAGCAGATATAAAATATACAAATACTGAAAGGTAGAACATTCTCAACACATCAAGGCTATAAAAGGTAGAAGTTAGATATGTAGTTACATGCAACTATACCAAACAGTACAGTTTTGATGCACACATAATTCTATTCCTTTACCTGATGAACCTGTATTTCTACATTTCAAATAAACAGATTTAAAAGTGTTTCTTGCTCCTCCCAATCCTAAAGCTATTTAGCACTGGGTGACAACTTATTGAGCAAGTTTAGTAATTTACAACCAGAGTACCACATTCTGTTCTTGCAAGTTCATGTAACTACTCCTCTGAACACAGATTAGAAATGTTTTTGCCATGACTTGGAGAGTACATTAAGCATACAGCAGTCACACTGCCTAAATTATATTCCATGCACACAAGAGTGCTCTATTTCTTCCAACATTCAGAATGCAGTGCACAACAGTGGAATAAGCATGATCGTGTGATATGGGTTTTGGATTCTACATTCCAGAATGAATCACCTCACGGGCACACTGGACCTGGATCACAGCAAGCCAGCACACTTCATTTATTCTGGCGGCAAACAGCTTGGGAGTAAACTTCGATACAGCACTGCATTTTTGCAATTGAATGCAATCATTCCAGCTCTAAAAAATGAAATATAACTGGAATCCAAACATGCTTTTAAATATAAAAAGCACACTTCTGGCATACTCTATACTTAACTTTGGCAGGAGTCAGCTGGAATCTATGCTTTTGAATATTATGACCTCCCCTCCATCATAATCCTTTCAAATGCAAGTTTCTACTGTCAATCATGGCTCTGATTAGCTTCCCTCTATAATTCCAATTTTTGACTAAATCTTCCATCTATAAATAGCCCCTCTGCTCAACATCTCCATTTGGTATCCATTTAGCACTTCCTCCAATAGTCTATGTTTCAAGAATATCTCTGTTGCAATATTTTAAAAAAACAGAAATAACAAATTTATTTTTGGTCCTCCACCACTGTCCCCTGCTAATCAAATCAGATTTAGCCATGGGGAGATTCCTCGGGGAGGTTCTCCCAATCAGCCTCAGTTTCCGCCATGAAGTTACAGCAGTCAATCAGGAGAACTCCAAAGAAACTACTAGTGAATGATCAGCACAAGACTACTGTGATTGGTAGCTTATGATTAAGCTTAACTGAGAATCTGACATGTCTGATACTCATCAGCTGGGATTCATTCTGTGTAGCATTAACATACTATCAAGCTAAATGCACAACCAACTGAACCAAGAGTTAACATTTTGTATGGGTAACTGTATCTGAATTACTAAAATCAATTTGCCATTATAGTTCTATGGAGTTAAAGTTGTTTTTTTGCATCCATTTTTTTTTAAGATCAATATTCAGCAAAATTTTGAGTTCAGGGAATATAATTTCTCAACTGGCAGCATGGTAGTGCAGCAGCAACACCATCAGCAACTCGCATTTATATAGTGCCTTTAACAAAGGAAAAACATCAAGGCACTTCACAAAATCAAAAAAAAAGCAAACCTGAGCCAAAGGAGGAGTGACCAAAAGTTTGGTCAAAAGGTGGATTTTAGAAAGAATTTAAGGGAGAGATTTAAGGAGAAAATTCCAGAGCGTTGGACCTAGGCAGCTGAAGGCGTGGCTGCTAATGGTGGGGCAAAAGGAGGAGGGAATGCACAAGAGACCAGGGTTGGTAGAATGGAGAATTTGGGAGTGGGGGAGGAGTTGTAGGGCTGGTGGAGGTTAGAGTAAGGGAGGGGTAAAGCCATAAAGGAATTTAAACATGAAGATGCGATTTTAAATTTGAGGCACTGAGATAACAGGAGCCAATGTAAGTCAGCAGTACTTTAGTACTCCAAAACCCCACTATCCCAAAAGTGGTACACCAGTAGACAAATGACTAAAGAGAGATGCCAAGCAATGATTGTGTGGTTTCCCCATAGTTTCGGACATTAGTGAAGAGTGAAAGAATAGGAGGACAGGTCATCCCAGCCTGTTCTCAAATCCATCCCAGGATCGACCAGGTATGCATCATTGGCAGAACACTGGGAATGGATCATCTATACATCTTCTCAGTTGGAAGTGTAGAGTGGAGTTGGAAAAG
Organism: Heptranchias perlo; assembly: GCF_035084215.1. Lineage (NCBI taxonomy): Eukaryota > Metazoa > Chordata > Chondrichthyes > Hexanchiformes > Hexanchidae > Heptranchias > Heptranchias perlo. The sequence goes on from NC_090325.1 coordinate 139,718,732, forward strand.
AAACTTGGCATATCTTAAAATGAGGACAAAGAAAAATAATGTACTGCTCAGAATTAGAACAGTAGTGTGCTTAGTGTCAGAACTAGCAGTCCACAGTTTGGATTTAAAAGCGAGTTTTAATGACTTTACTTACAATAATGAAGAACGAACAGCAAATTTAGAATTTTTCAGGGTTTTTTTTTAAAAATTCACTTTCAGACAAAAAACAGAAATCAATGGAACACCACTGTTCTGGGACAAAAGCTTAATACAAAACATCATGTCATTTTTCAAATGTCCCTGGTAAGAAAACAGGAGCTCAAAAAACAATAAATCATTTAACATGCTATTGTTGGAGCAGTCAAAGAGAGAAGAGTTTCCACCATGACTGGATCGGTATTGACTCTCCCTTGGGATAACTCTCAATCTTCCGCTGCACTGAATTATGCAGATGGAACTTTTTACTAAGTTCACAATACAGTCTCAACATTCAATATTTAATATTGTCTTTGAATGGCATAATAGTACCTAAAGATGAGAGACTGCTAGTCCTAACAATGCTATATACATCAAAAAATATGAATAATGACTGTTCAGCAAGATTGATTAAACATTTCATCATATATCTGGACTGAAACAGACAACAGTGATAAACTGAAGAAATGAGAGACTAGTTTTACTATTTCTCTTCAATGGAAGATCAATGAGTAACAACGGTCAATAAATGGCATCAGGAAATGCAAAAAACTATTGCCCATTGATGCCACAAAGCAGAAGCCACATGGCTTGTATGAAACTCTTCCATAAGTATTCCATTGTATCACCACATCCCCATAAGAACATAATAGGAGTAGGAGTAGGCCATCCGGCCCCTCAAGCCTGCTCTGCCGTTCAATTAGATCATGGCTGATCATCTACCTCGATGCCATTTTCCTGCACTATCCCCATATCCCTTGATGTCTTTCATATCTAGAAATCTATCGATCTCTGTTTTGAATGTACTCAATGACTGAGCCTCCACAGCCCTCTGGGGTAGAGAATTCCAAAAATTCTCATCCTGAGTGAAATCATTAATTGCCAGGAAGAAGCCACAATGTACAGAACCTACATCCTTGGAAAGCTAACAGGAAGAGGAAACCGAAGAGCATATCTAATAAAATCCAAGGTCGTCCTTCCTCTTGAGAATTTTCCATCCATTTTTAATGGAATACCATCTTCATGAAAGTGTGTGTTCGGCCTAACTTTTATTGACCAATCACTGGACACACAATTAATGTAAATCATGTAGCAAAATGACATGCATGCACAAAGTCATGACAAAAATGACCATGACGTCCCCCTCCCCAAACCCAAAAAAGGCCGACAAAAAATTTCAATTTCCAAAAACTAGGACCTTTGTTATAATATATTGGATAGATATAGTTCAAAATGGCACAGTATATTTTTGCATACAGCCATTAGGACAATCGAGGTCAAAAAATTAGTAGAGCATAAAATTCAATCAAAATGCATGGCTTTACCATCAAAGAAATCTTCTATTCATGAACTGGTTTGGTTTATTGATACAGGAAATGAGCGAGCACATGGGATTAGGACGACTGGACATTTGGAGGATAAACACCAACATGGACTAGTTGGGCTGAACAGACTGTTTTCATATTGTAATTTCGATGTAATTCTACGTAAAGGAATGAGTAATTGGAATGAGATATAAAATCTCACACACAATCTGCGTGTTGAACTGCAGAACTGCCTAGTTTTCCTTCCACCAACTTAGATCAGTATCAAATATTTTGCAACAGCAAAACAAACATCAGCCTTCAGTCCAACAAACATGGGCCTAGAAATTCTGCCATGCAGCGCCCGTTTGTCAGGTGCCAAACGGCTTCCTAAGCCTCCAATATTGTGGGCAGGAAGTACACGCTCATTAAGAGGTGGAAGTGTGCTGCCTGCTATACTGGTACAGGCCATAAAATCGGCATGCAATACCCAGGTCTGAAACAGTCGTAAGGCTCTTGGCATATGCAAATAAGGGACCCAACACCTGTGAGGCCCCCGACTGCAAAAACTGGTTTGCCCCAAGACAACCAGCGCGGCTGCCCTGAGGAAAACCAGGCCTACATGCGGTCCTTAGGCCTTAAATTTTTAAAATATGCTTACGTGAATGTAGAGCTGGGAGGAGAGAGAGTGCTCCTCCCAACACCACACTCAAAGAATGTGGGCCGCTGCTGAAAACTGATCCCCTGCCACCCCAATCACCACTGCTCCCCCACCCCCGACTGGCGCCGTTACGTCCCTCCCCTCACCATCCCCCCCGCCTTTACCTTCTGAACCGAACGCCACTCTTCCTCAATTACCTGAGGACCTCTGCGACACCCGCCTGATATTCCATCGTGCTTCGCCAGTGAGGTGTCAGTTGCTCTCTGCAGCTCACTAGCTCAATGGAATTGAAGCCAGAGGTCCAATATTGGGAGTTCTTTGGACCTCACCATTCAGGCGCAGAGATTGATCCCTGCGTCCCCCACGCCTCCCGAACATGCTTCCCCGAATTTCTAGGCCATGAACTGTAATGTGAACAGCTCTTAAAATAGACTTATCCCTGAAGTAGTTGTTAGAGGGTACAGCGGAACTTCAAATATGCCCTGGATTGACAATGGAAATTATCTGATAAATCAAATCCCAAATCTTCTTTCACAGAAATGTTAAGTGAACTTTATGAACTTCTACATTTCATTTTAAACTGAGAAACTTAATCTTTTTCCAATAAATTCTGTGTAGCCCAACTTCTACTGGTCTCCCAAACTGAAGCCGGACTCCTATGAAAATTGTGGCAGACAATCAAGCTTCCACTGTATTCAAAGGTATCTCTAGCTCTCATGAAATATAGGAAATAGCTAAAAATGAGTAAAGTCAAGTTACCCACAACATTCTGGTTAGTATTTCTTAATTTAACAATTTAAGTAACCTACAGAGGCATTGGGCTCAATTCTGAAATGGTGGTGGGTTGGCAGCTGGGGGGGGGGGGGGGGGGGTGGTGGTGGCGAAGGTGCACGTGGCGAACCCAAATATACACAACATACCTTTTCAGACGCAATCGCATCACAATTGATGGTGATTAACGTGCTCTCTGGGTTTCAAGCCCATCAGGAGCTGCAATGCAAGGGGTGGGGGGGGGGGGGGGAAAGAGAAAGACAGTGAACAAGATGTCACCCGGCGCCGGGGGGGGGGGGGGGGGGGGGGACGAAGAGGGGAAGAACATCAGGGGATGAAGGGGCGGACATCGTGGGGGGGACGAAGGGGAGATTGGTGCAAAAGACATCGGAGGAGGGGTGAAAGGTAGGTTGATTTTGTGTTTTAACTTCATGCAATGGTTTTCTATTTAATTTATTTTGTTTCTTTTTGCCTGATCCGGCCCTTCACGCCTGGTTGCACCATGCATGAATCAAAAGCCGTGGGAAAGCTGCCCAGGTAAGTTAAAAATCGCTCTAACTACCTGCTATGTCACAAGTAAAGTGCCTTAAGTACCTCAATGAGGTACATTTGGCTCTTCATCATCCCGCCAGCTTTAATTGCCGAGCTCTGAACCCGAATTCCCCGATTTTTGGAGTTCCCCCCCAACGCACCCACAATTTCCAGGGAAAATCAAGCCTATTAAGTTTCTTTACAATAGTGGGTATTTGGCAATGCTATTCTTAATTGTTTTAGTTACAGAACAGCTAAATTTTCATGTGCACAAAATATGCTCTGCAAGACATCTCATGCAAGCAGCCGCCATCCTGGTGACTCAAATTGGATATTTCTAGCTCCCCAAGGGGCCTAGTGAGTAAAGAATCTCCAAGACTGAACCACAGGGACCAGAACTTCCCAGGTTCAATCCACTGTGCGTCGAGTTGGTTGATCTCATCTGGAACAGTGGTTGGAATGCTGTAATTAGCATCAGACCTCTGGGCTGGTTAGGGAGAGGGGAGGAATTTCAGACAGGTTTCCTCAACTCCGGTTGCTATCCAGAAATCACTGCTGAAAAATGTATAATGTCTAAGCCCACGTATGAATAATGGTCACTTGAATGAGATGCCAGGATGCAAGAGTCAGTATCTTGAGGAGCATAGAAAGGAAAAGAAAACTGAGGGGAGCAAGAGGAATTTGACATGGTTATGTTAAAATGGCAATGTCCTACAGTTGTGATTAACTCTTCCTCCTCTTTCACTCCTCCTCCCCAATTTAGATAAGTAAAATCCAGATAATTGCAAATGTAACACGCTGCAAATGTAAATGTGGCATTACATTTGCAATTATCTGGATTTTCAAGAAGGCAGACAGAAAGCAGGTATCTAAAGGGCAATTAGCCTAACATCTGTCGTTCGGAAAATGGTAGAATCGATTATTAAGGAAGTAGCAGGATATTTAAAGACTCAAAATAAAATCAAGGAGTGTCAACATAGTTTTATGAAAGGGAAATAGTGTTGGACAAATTTATTAGAGTTCTTTGAGGAAGTAAAGAGCAGGATAGATAAAGGGCAACCAGTAGATGTAGTGTATTTGGATTTTCAAAAGGCATTCAATAAGGTGCCACATAAAAGGTTACTGCACAAGGTACGAGCTCATGGTGTTGGGAGTAATATATTAGCATGGATAGAGGAATAAAGGGGACATTTTTAGGATGGCAATCTGTAACTAGTGGGGTGCCGCAGGGATCAGTGCTGGGGCCTCAACTATTTACAATCTATATCAATGACTTGGATGAAAGAAGCCAGTGTTCTGTGGCCAAATTTACTGATGATACAAAGATAGGTGGAAAAGTAAGTTGGGAGGAGGACACAAAGTATCTGCAAAGGGATATAGATAGGTTAAGCAAGTGGGCAAAAATTTGGCAGATGTATAATGTGGGAAAATGTGAAGTCATCCACTTTGGTAGGAAGAATAAAGAAACAAAATATTATATAAATGAAGAAAGACTACAGAATGTTGTGGTACAGAGGGATTTGGGAGTCCTCGTACATGAAACAGAAAGTTTGTATACAGGTGCAGCAAGTAATTGGGAAGGCAAATGGAATATTGGCCTTTATTTCATGGGGGATGGAGTATTAAAGCAGGGAAGTCTTGCTACAACTGTACAGTGCTGGTGGGACCACACCTGGAGTACTGCATACAGTTTTAGTCCCCTTATTTAAGGAAGGATATACTTGCATTGGAGGTGGGGGTTCAGAGAAGGTTCACTAGGTTGATTCCAGGTATGGAAGGGTTTTCTTGAAGAAAGATTGAGCAGGTTGAGCCTATACTCACTGGAGTTTAAAAGAATGAGAGGAGATCTTATTGAAACATAAGATTCTGAGGGGGCTTGACAGGGTAAATGCTGAGAGGATGTTTCCCCTCATAGGGGAATCTGGAACTAGGGGGGCATAGTCTCAGAATAAGGGGTTGCCCATTTAAGACGGAGATGAGGAGAAATTTCTTCTCAGCAGGTTGTGAACCTTTGGAATTCTTTGCCTGAAAGAGGCTGAGTCATTGAATATATTTAAGGCTGAGTTAGACAAATTTTTGATCAGCAAGGGAGTCAAAGGATATGGGGAACAGGCAGGAAAGTGGAGTTGAGGCCAGAATCCGATCAACCACGATCTCATTGAATGGCGGAGCAGGCTCGAAGGGCCAAATGGCCTACTCCTGCTCCTACCTCTTATGTTCTTATGTAGATAGGCCCACGTTCATTCTATAAATTGTTCTGCTGTTTGGCCCTGGGTTTCTGTCACAGTCAGAACCGAACAGCAAAGTGTTGAGGTCTGCAGCACATATGCACAGATGGTGTGTTCCTGAAATAGATTCTGCTGCAGAAACTTGAATATCTTCAGAAAATGTAACATCAGGTTTACTTTTTGGAACAATGGGGCAGAGAACACTTCCGGCCAGAAATTTTTTAAACAACAAACTAGGTTATTCACCAAGTACAACAGTTCTAATCCTACTTTTTAAAAAAAAAATTATGTTCAATACTAACATTTCAGCAGCTGATCCAGTCCCTCCCAAGAAATTGCAAAATAAAATGTGTACTTTGTATTTTAAACCCATTACTTGCTCATGCAGATTTATATTTCATGAAAATAAACATTTTTTTGAAAAAAGGCTTCCCCCAATGACTCGGGGTGTGGGGCACTCAAACCAATACCAGTGAGGATGACGACACTTCGAAGGAGTGCAGTCCTGAGCATGGCACCATGGGGCAAGGGACTGCACAATGAAGTGCAGAAATGCAGTAGTCATAGGGGAATCGATAGTCAGGGTGACAGACGGGCGTTTGTGACCGTCGACATGGGTCCCACATGGTGTGTTGCTTCCCTGGTGCCAGGGTAAAGGACATCATGGAGAAGGTGTACAACATTCTGCGGGGAGGAAGGGGAACAGCCACAAGTCGTGGTCCATGTGCGTACCAACAACATAGGAAAGAAAAGGGATGAGGTCCTGCGGCCAGAGTTTCAGGAGCTGGCGGGGGGGGGGGGTGGGTATAAAAAGCAGGACCATAAAAAGGTAGTAATCTCTGGATTACTCCCAGTGCCATGCGCTAGTGAGTACAGAAATAGGAAGATACGGCAGGTTAATGCGTGGCTAGAGACATGGTGCAAGAGGGGAGGCTTCAGATTCTTGGGGCATTGGGACCAGTTCTGGGGCAGGTGGGACCTGTTCAAGATGGATGGGTTGCACCTCAACAGAGCTGGGACCAATGACCTCGCGGGGAGGTTCACTAGTGCTGTGGGGGAGTGTTTAAAATAATTTGGCTGGGGGAGGGCACCAAGATGTAGCAATAGAAAGGAGAAACAAGATGCACAAAGGACTGGGAGAGACAGATAGCACTAGAGTAAGAAATAGTACAATATTAGGTGGGATCAGACTAAGAGAATACAAGATGGTCTGAGATGTGTTTACACATGCACTCTAAACCTATGAGGCGTAGTAAATAAGTTTGGTAAGCTGCAGGCACAAATAGCCACACAGGAATATGATGTGGAGGCAATAACGGAGACCTGGCTCAAAAAAGGGCAGGAATGGGTATTAAATATTCCTGGATACAAGGTGTTGAGGAAAGATAGGGAAGGAAAAAAGGAGGGGGAGGTGGCAGTATTGATTAAGGAGAATATTGCAGTGCTGGAGAGGGGGGATGTCCTTGAGGGATCAATAACAGAATCTATTTGGTTACAGTTAAGAAACAATAGAGGTGCCATTACATACTGGGAGTATTCTATAAGCCACCAACTAGTGGGAAGGATATAGAGGAGCAAGTTTGCAGGGAAATTACAGAGAGGTGCAAGAACTATAGAGTAGTGATAATGTGGAACTTCATCTATCCTAATATAGACTGGGATAGTAATAGTGCAAAGGGCAAAGAGGGGAATTTCTGAAGTGTGTTCAGGAGAACTTTCTTGATCAGTAATGTTTCCGGCCCAACGAGAAAGGAGGCATTGCTGGATCTGGTTCTGGGAATAAGGTGGGTCAAGTGGAGCAAGTGTCAGTGGGGAAACATTTAGGGAAGTGATCATAGTATCATACGGTTTAGATTAGTTATGGAAAAGGACAAAGAGCAATCTAGAGTAAAAATACTTAATTGGAGGAGGGTCAATATCAGTGGGTTGAGAACAGATCTGGCCTGGGTAAATTGGAATCAAAGATTGGCAGGCTAAACTGTAATCGAACAACAAGCGGCCTAGGTGCATTCCCACGAGGGGGAAGGGTAAAGCAACTAAAGCCAGAGCTCCCTGGATGACGAAAGAAATAGAGAGTAAGAGGAAGCAGAAAAAGGGGCGTATGACAGATGTCAGGTTGATAATACAAGTGAGAACTAGGATGAATATAGAAAGTAGAGAAGTGAAAAAGGAAATAAGAGGGTCAAAGAAAGAATATGAGAATAGACTGGCAGCTAACATAAAAGGGAACCCAAAAGTCTTCTATATGCATATAAATAGTAAACGGGTAGCAACAGGAGGGGTGGGGCAGATTAGGGACCAAAAAGGAGATCTACGCATGGAGGCTGAGCTACTAAATGAGTACTGTGCATCTGTCTTTACCAAGGAAGAAGATGCTGCCAAAGTCACAGTAAAAGGAGGTAGCTAAGATACTGGATGGGCTATAAATTGATAAAGAAGGTACTAGAAAGGCTGCCTGTATTTAAAATAGGTAAGTCACCTGGTCTGGATGGGATGCATCCTAGGTTGCCGAGGGAAGTAAGGGTGGAAATTGCAGATTAGATATGGGGGTGGTGCCAGAGGAGTGGAGAATTGCAAACATTACACTCTTGTTCAAAAAAGGGTGTAAGGATAAACCCGGCAACTACTGCCCAGTCAGTTTAACCTCGGTGGTGAGAAGCTTTTAGAAATGATAATCCGGGACAGAATTAATTGTTACTTAGACAATTGTGAACTAATAAAGGAAAGCCAGCACAGATTTGTTAAAGGCAAATCGCATTTAACTAACTCGATTGAGTTTTTTGATGAGGTAATAGAGGGTTGATGAGGTCGATGCGGTTGATGTTGTGTATATGGACTTTCAAAAGGCATTTGATAAAGTGCCACATAATAGGCTTGTCAGCAAAATTGAAGCCCTTGGAATAAAAGGGGCTGTGGCAGCATGGGTACGAAATTGGTTAAGTGACAGGAAACAAAGACTACTGGTGAATTGATGTTTTTTGGACTGGAGGGAGGTGTACAGTGGTGTTCCCCAGAGGTCAGTACTGGGACCACTGCTTTTTTTTGATAGATATTAATGACTTGGACTTGGGTATACAGGGCACAATTTCCAAAAAGGAATTGGATAAATACTTGAAGGGAAAAAAATTGCAGGGCTATGAGGAAAAAGCAGGAGAAAGGGACTAACTGGATTGCTCTTACAAAGAGCCGACACAGGCTCAATGGGCCGAATGGCCTCCTTCTGTGTTGTAACCATTCTATAAATTCTATAACTCGGGGAGCTTATCTGGTGACAAACTTAGCTAAATAGCCTGGGAGGTCCTAAATTGAATCCCAAAGTCTGTGCTGAATTAGCTGATCTTACTTGGGCAGTACCAAGGGAAATACAGCTGACCACAGCACACTGGCTTAGCAAAAAGAAATTGGCCAAGATCCCCACTCCAGTCAGTTGAGGACAAAAAATCAAGCTGGAGTCTAACAACTATCAACCATCACTAGCAAGACTCGTATGAATAAGGGTTACATGAGTGAGGTAGAGGAGAGCATCCAGCATCCATGGAACTGCATTCTAACAATGGCCCAGATATTCCCACCACCACCACCCTTGCCCGGGAGTTGGGCAGGCGGAGAGAACCCAATGTGCTCTGCTACTTGTCCAGGTAGCAGAGTACCTGAATTTGATAGACCTGGTCATTAGCATGGCCCAGTCACACCCCACCCCATGGCAGAGTCTTACACTTGGAAGCAGGGGTGGAAAAAGAAGCGAGCAGCAGATCTGAGAGACTAGCCACCAGCCTCAGGGCCTTCTGGCAGTTGTTGGAGAAAAGACTTACAGAACCTTTAGGAGGCAGCAACAGATGTAGCTTCCCTGGCTTCTTGGTCATCTCAGACCCTCTAAGCTGAGGGGGGGGGGTCCCAAGTGCAAGGTCCACTGTCAGCCTCTTCGGGCACCCCTGAAAATGGACTCCCTCCCGATACAATGACTGGAAAGTCAGACAGGAAGGGTGAGAATGCCCCCTCCTGCCTCATCACCAGGACTGCCCTGGCCCTGCACCTGTTCTGGGCACAGGACCACCTGTCTGAGGAAGCCCCAGAAATCCTAAGTCAACACAAAGGGTACAGAGACCCAACATAATAGCTTCCTGTCCCCTTTTCTTCTCCATAGTGCCTGGGAAATGAGAATTCCCTAAGCGCTAAGGAGAGAGAGTTCGGAGCAGATATCTTCAAGAGGGGTTAGAAACTGTTATGAAAAGCACTTCACAACAAAATAGTTTCTAATACACTCTAGCAAATTCATACAAAAGTTATGAGGTAATGCTTTTCTGGACAAGAATTAAAATCGTAATTTTGAGGGAAACATAGTAGTTTTACTGTTAAAACAAATTCATTACTTCAGGGTTTAACTTTAGAAAGTATAATGGTGATGGGTCATAACTCTCCTTTTTTGTTGGTCATAAGGATCACAAGTTTGAACCATTCGATGTGCCAAGGAAAACAGAACCCACAATTTGGCACAAATTAGCAATCTTACTTAGAGAAGCTTCAACTTGTGTGAACAATAAAGTGTAGTGAGCTGTGCTTTTCTGAAGTATATCCTTGGGGCAGAGCACAGGAAGCTTTATTGTACATATGGCCCAGGCTACAGTTGGACCGGGTCGTGCTTGGTGCTGTCTTTAGTTGCCCAGTATATCCTACTCCCTAGCATCAACATCCTTTACCTTGATGAGCGAGCGCACACACACACACAAACAAAATAGAAGATATTCTAATTTTCCTCTCTACTTCAAATTTTAGTTTGGTCCACGAAGACTTACAATGTATGAGTACATTATAGAAGTCACCAAATTTTAATCACCTTCATGAACAGAAATTCAAAGCATTCAGTCTATAAAATATTTTTCTGCTGGTTATGTTACCAAACATTGCCTTTGTTGGGATAAGAAATATAAAATTCAAGTCTATCACTATGGCTTTGGGCTAGCAAGAAGGTATGGATGACTGAGCAATAGGTATGGCATATTATGAGACCGTATATACTTGGCAATGGTCAATTTAAACTGGTACTAAGCCAATTAATTTCATGACCCTAGCCGCAGACTCATCTTTGCAAATTCTCCTTCAGTTGTGAAATTAGGAGTAGACTGGATTATGGATGTTTCCATAACTGATGCCATGATTACAAGGTCAGTCCCACTCAGCTGAAGACGCCCTCCTCCGTTGTCCAGCTCAGCGAGACAGCACTTGCTTGGTTCCATCCTTCCCTATCTAATCATAGCCAGATAGTGGCGTGGGCCTTCTTCTTGAACAGCTGCAGTCCGTGTAGTGAAGGTACTCCCACAGTGCTGTTAGCTAGGGAGTTCCAGGATTTTGACCCAGCAACGATGAAGGAACGGCGGTTTACGTCCAAGTTGGGGTGGTGTGAGACTTGGGGGTGGTGTGAGACTTGGTGGTGGTGTTTTCATGCTCCTGCTGTCTTTGTCCTTCTAGGTGGTGGAGGTCACGGGTTTGGGAGGTGCTGCCAAAGAAGCCTTGGCAACTTTCTGCAGTGCATCCTGTGGATAGAGCACACTGCAACCACAGTGCGCCGATGGTGGAGGGAGAGGATGAGATGCCGATCAAGTGCTCTGCTTTGTCCTGGATGGCAATGAGCTTCTTGAATGTTGCAGCGACACTTATCCAGGCAAGTGAACAGCATCACACTGCTGACTTGTACCTTGAAGATGGTGGAGGCGTCTTGGGGAGTCAGAGGGTGAGCCACTCACCTCAGAATACCCGACCTCTAACCTGCTTTAGTAGCCAAGGCATTTATATGGCTAGTTCAGTTGAGTTTCTGGTCAATGGCAACACCCCCACCCCCCCAGGATGATGATGATGGGGAATTAGGCGATGGTAATGCCATAGGGAGGTTGTTAGGTTCTCTCTTGTTGAAGATGGTCATTGCCTCGTACTTGTATGATGCGAATGTTGTTTGGCACTCATCAGCCCAAGCCTGGATATTCTCCAAGTCTTACTGTATGTGGGCATGGACTGCTTCATTATCTGAGGAATTGCAAATGGAGCTGAACACTGCAATCATCAGCCAGCAGTCCCACATCTGACGTTATGATGGCAGGAAGGTCATTGATGATGCAGCTGAAATAGTTGGGCCTAGGACGCTGGCCTGAGGAGCTCCCGCAATGATATCCTGGGGCTGAGGTGATTGGCCTCCAATAACCATAACCATCTTCCTTTACGCCAGGTATGACTCCAGCCACCAGAGTGTTTTGCCCCGATAGTTATTGGCTTGTGTTTTACTAGGGCTCCATGATGCCACAGTCCGTCCAATGCTGCCTTGATGTTAAGGGCAATCACTCCCACCTCATCTCTGGATTTCAGCTTGTGTCCATGTTCGGACCAAAGCTGTAATAAGCTCTTTGCGTGAAAAGGTGCTTCCTAATTTCACTCCTAAATGGCCGAACTCTAATTATAAGATTATGCCCTCATGTTCTGGATTCCCCCACCAGAGGAAATACTTTCTCTGTATCTACCATATTGAATCGCTTGATCACTTTAAACACCTTGATTAGATCATCCCTCAACCATCTAAACTCTAGGGAATACTAGCCAAGTTTATGCAACCTGTCCTCATAATTTAATCCTGTAAGGCCTTGCATAATTCTGGTGAAACTGCCCTGTAACCCTTCAAAGGTCAAGACGTCTTTCCTGAGGTTCAGCACCCAAAAACTGAACGCAGCACTCCAGGTGGGGTCCAACCAAGACTCTATAAAACTGAAGCATAATTTCCTCACTTTTGTATTCCAGCCCCCTTGACATAAATGCCAACAATCCATTAGCCTTTTTTGTTCAAAAAAGGGTGTAAGGATAAGCCCAGCAACTACAGGCCAGTCAGTTTAACCTAGGTGGGAAAGCTTTTAGAAACAAATATCTGGGACAAAATTAAGAGTCACTTGCACGGATTTATTAAAGGCAAATAGTGTTTAACTAACTTGATTGAGTTTTTTCATGAGGTAACAGAGAGGGTTGATAAGGGCAATGCAGTTCATGTTGTGTATATGGACTTCCTGAAGGCGTTTGATAAAGTGCCACATAATAGGCTTGTCAGCAAAGTTGAAGCCCATGGAATAAAAGGGGCAGTGGCAGCATGGATACAAAATTGGCTAAGTAACAGGAAACAGAGAATAGTGGTGAACGGTTGTTTTTCAGACTGGAGGAAGGTATACAGTGGTGTTACCCAAGGGTCAGTACTAGGACCACTGCTTTTCTTGATATATATTAATGACTTGGATGAACAATTTCAAAATTTGCAGATGACAGAACTTGGAAGTGTAGTGAACAGTGAAGAGGATAGTGATTAGACTTCAAGAGGACATAGGCAGGCTGGTGGAATGGGCAGACACATGGCAGATGAAATTTAAGACAGAAGTATGAAGTGATACATTTTAGTAGGAAGAACGAGGAGAGGCAATATAAACTAAATGGTACAATTCTAAAGGGGGTGCAGGAACAGAGAAACCTGGAGATATATGTGCACAGATCGTTGAAGGTGGCAGGGCAGGTTGAGAAAGCGGTTAAAAAAGCATACGGGATCCTGGGCTTTATAAATAGAGGCATAGAGTACAAAAGTAAGGAGGTTATGATGAACTTCTATAAAACAGTGGTTCGGCCACAACTGGAGTATTGTGTCCAATTCTGGGCACTGCACTTTAGGACGGATGTGAAGGCCTTGGAGAGGTTGCAGAAAAGATTTACTACAATGGTTCCAGGGATGAGGGACTTCAGTTACGTGGATAGACTGGAGAAGCTGGGGTTGTTCTCCTTAGGGCAGAGAAGGTTGAGAGGAGATTTGATAGAGGTGTTCAAAATCATGAGGAGTCTAGACAGGGTAGATAGAGAGAAACTCTTCCCATTGGTGGAAGGGTCGAGAACCAGAGGATACAGATTTAAGGTAATTGGCAAAAGAACCAAAGGCGACAAGAGGAAAAAGTTTTTTTTTTTAAATAGTGAGGGGTTATGATCTGGAATGCACTGCCTGAAAGGATGGTGGTGGCAGATTCAATCATGGCTTTCAAAAGGGAATTGGATAAGTACTTGAAAGAAAAAAATTTGCAGGGCTACAGGGAAAGGTGGGGGAGTGGGACTAGCTGGATTGTTCTTGGAGAGCTGGCATGGACTCGACATGCCGAATGGCCTCCTTCTGTGCTCTACAATTCTACTTTTTGTGCACTAGCTTTTTAGTGATTTGTGCACATGGACATCTAAATGCCTTCGCTCCTCCACAGCTCTTAGTCTCTCACCATTAAAAAAATATTCCGATTTGTCTTTCTTGGAACCAAAGTGAATGACCTCACACTTCCCCACATTGAACTCTACCTGCCATAGTGCTGCCCACTCACTTAGTCTGTCCAGGTTCCTTTGTAACTTCCTGCTTCCATCCAACCTAAACATTTGGAAAACCAAAGGTACATGAGTAGGCCGTTTAGCCCCTCAAACCTGTTCTGCCATTCAATGAGATCATGGCTGATCTGTGAACTAACTCCATATACCCGCCTTAAGCAAAGGTATTAAGGGATATGGGGCTAACAAAAATCTATCAATCTCTGACTTAAAATTAATTAAAATTAACAACTGAGCTAGGATGAACTGCCATTTGAGGAAGACAGTTCCAAATTTCTACCACTCTTTGTATATAGAAGTGTTTCCTAATTTCACTCCTGGCTCTAATGTTTAGGCTACGTCTCCCAGTCCTGGACTCTCCAACCAGCAGAAATAGTTTTTCTCTACCTACCCTATCAGTTCCCTTTCATAGCTTGAAAACTTCAATCAAATCACCCTTTAATCTTCCACATTCTAGGGAACACAACCCTAGTTTGTGTAATCTCTCCTCGTAATTTAACGCTTGGAGTCCAGGTATCAATCTAGTAAATCTACGCTGCACTCCCTCCAAGGCCAATACATCCTTCCTAAGGTGCAGTGCCCAGAACTGAACATAGTACTCCAGGTGTGGTCTAACTAGGGCTTTGTATAACTGTACCATAACTTCTACCCCCTCGTATTCTACCTCCTCTAGATATAAAGGCCAGCATTCCATTAACCTTTTTGATTATTTTCTGTACCTGTCTATGACATTTTAATGATCTATGTACATTGTCCCCTAAGTCTCTTTGGACCTCCACTGTTTCAAGCTTTTCACCATTTAGAAAGTACTCTCATCTATCCTTTTTAGGTCCAATGTGGATGACCTCACATTTGCCTACACTGAAATCTATTTGAGACAGTTTTGCCCATTATTTTCCACCTCTGCCACCAACTTCATCCCCCTCCCGTCATTGTCCCAGGCTGAACCTGCAACCGCAGCGTCCTATTCGACTCAGAGTTGAGATTCTGACCCCAAATCCTCTCCATCACAAAGACCATCTACTTCCACCTCCGTAACATTGCCTGCCTCAGCTTATCTGCTGCTGAAACCCTCATCCATGCCTTTCTCACCTCTAGCCTCGGCTTATTTCAGTGCTCTGCTGGCCGGCCCCCATTCTTCATAAACTTCAGCTCATCCAAAATTCTGCTGCCCGTATTCCATCCCGCACCTAGTCCCGCTCATCCATCACCCCTGTCCTTGCTGACCTATACTGGCTCCCGGTCCTCCAACACAACCAATTTAAAATTCTTGTTGTGTTTAAACCTCTTCATGATCTTGTCCCACCTTATCTCTAACCTCCTCCAGCCCTACAACACCCCCAGAACTCTGCATTCCTGTGACACTGGCCTCTTGTGCATCTCTTTCTTCCACCCCCCTCACTCTCTTTGCTCCAACACTAGGCCCCACACTGTAGAATTCCATCCTCAAACCTCTCCACCTCTCTCAACTACCTGCAAGATTTTCCTTAAAATCCACCTTTTTCACTAAGCTTTTGGTCACTCCTAATATCTTCTTTGGCTCAGCATTTTTTTTTGAATATGCCTCTGTGAAGCACCTTGGGTGGTTTTTTTTAATATTAAAAGCACAATATAAATGCATGTTCTGTTGTTGATGAAGTAATCATGATTGGTGAAGAGGTATTCAAGAAAGAAAAAACATGATGGAATTCTGAAGTTAAAAATGGTAAATGTTGGAAAAGAAACAGCATTTGATAAAATACCTTTCTATTTCCAGTTCAATTTTCAATGTTTTCTGCTTTTGTTAATGCAATATTGAGATACAACTGAAAGCAATTCTTTATAAATTAAATTTTCCTTCTTGTAAATATCCCTCTCTCCAATCTAACTGCCCTCAGTACTTCTGCTGCTGAGAGGGTTGATAGCCCAGCCAATACCTCTTTATAGCTAGTCACTAGCAGGCACTAGGGACTCCACAGACATGACTGTCCCTTAAGTCAGATGTCACAGCCTCCACTAACCGCTCAGATCAGGAATTAAGGGGACTGAGCAACATTTGTTCCTCATTCTGTGACTTTAATCTTTAGTGTTCTAACACTCAATGCATTCCATTGCTACCCAACAGCAATTTGCATTTATATAGCGCCTTTAACATTGCAAAACGTCACAAGACGCTTCACAGGAGTATAATCAGATATAAATTGACACCAAGCCAAAAGAGGAGACATTAGGACGAGTGACCAAACGCTTCGTCAAAGAGGTAGGTTTTAAGCAGCATCTTTAAAGGAGGAGAGGCGAAGAGATTTGGGGAGGGAATTCCAACTAGATTTAATCTTTACCAGCAATACAACCAATGTAAAATAAAAACAAAAAATGCTGGAAAAGCTCAGTAAGTCAGGCAGTATCTGTGGAAAAAGAAAAAGTTAACATTTCAGGTCTAAGACCTTTCTTCAAAACCAATGTATTTGGTTTTACCTTCTGTTGGGAAATAACACGGTTTCCTCCCTGTATGCTGCTGTGTCACAGAACCTATCAAAACAAGCCTATAATTTGCATACAAGGGAAACTGCAATATGCAAATAAGCTGACAAGTTTCCCCCATCAGGGAGTCTCTGTTGGCAAAAAGTTGAAACAATCTGTGACCATGGACAAAGCTTCTGTAACTGAACAAGCAAAAAGGAAATTTAGCACCTTTCTTTTTAATACCAGGTTAGAACAAACCATTGTCTCCTTTGAGTTCATTAAAATCCAGTATAGAAGTCACATCACATTAACTAGACAAGAACATTGGGACAATGACCATGGAACAATGAGACAAGTTTACACTCACCACTTTCTAACAGCACTGAATTTCCAATCTCAATGGAGAGGCTCTGTTGAAGTTAGCCCAGATAACTTGTACCACTTAGTCCAGATCACAGTTGGTACAGACCTAGGATCAGGTTATTGCAGCCATACAGGAAACCAGTAAATGCTGAGGAAAAGTGAAGTGAGTCTTATACTTTAGGGGAAACAAAATTAATAGTGGGGCTCCAGGTGGCACAGTGGATCAGCATACTGTCATTTCACCTCTAGGGCTGGCTGGTATTCAGACCAGTTTAACTAAGATCCTAGCAGGTCAGAATACAAAACTGCTCACAAGTTTGGTAATCTCACTTAGAAAGGCATGAAGATGGTGAGAAATATGGAAATATTCATATTGTTACTGCCTCTTCTGAAGCTGGGGGGGCGGGGTGCGGAGTAAGAGGTGTTGTTGAGGTAGAGTAAGAAGAACTTAACTCCATAACTGGCTATGCTTTACCTGATTTTGGAGTGCTTGATGCAGACAAAGGATGACAAAAGTATTCTATTACTAGCACTAACTTTGATAAGCATAAAAATGCACCAACTTTAAAAAAGAATTGAGATTTTTTTTAAAATTGTGTTCAATGCAAAGATCTGCACGTGCTTCCTACGAACCGAAAGTTAGCCTTCTGCACAAAGCATCTAGGATAGTTGACATCTTGGAAAACAATGAGCCCTTTTACCATGGAGTTATACACTGGAAGTAGGACATGAGATGACCATACGCTCCTGATCTCTCCAACTCACTGAAAAAACCCACAATAACGGACCCTCAGCTCAAACTAAAAATTAATAATTCAGATTTAAGATTACACTGAAGAGCAGTTCAGCAGATTAAATAGATAACAGAACTTCAATTAACTTTACGCTTCCTGCTCGAAAACAATAAAACCTCTACTATCTTAGTAGCTGTCTTAAGTAACTTTGGACCGAGCACCCCCAATAAAAAGCTTCAACACCCAACGATTTTAAGGATACTGGGATAGAAATTTCTGTGGGGGTTTTATGATCTCCGCCATAACTTTGGCAGAAGATTGGCAGAAACTGCAGAGAAAAAGGCAAAACTGCTGTTTACTCTAGGGCTTCCACCGATCTTCCGCCAAAGTTACAGTGGGAGATCGGGAGAACCCTCCCCCACCTGCAGAAATTACTGCCAATTATTTTCTACACCTCACACTAAGGTTAACAGGCTAACAGCAAAGCGATGGAAGGGGTCGTCAACAGTGCTATCAAGCGGCACTTACTCACCAATAACCTGCTCATCGTGGGTTCTGTCAAGTCCACTCAGCTCCAGACCTCATTACAGCCTTGGTCCAAACATGGACAAAAGAGCTGAATTCCAGAGGTGAGAGTGACTGCCCTTGACATCAAGGCAGCATTTGACCGAGTGTGGCACCATGGAACCCTAATAAAATTGAAGTCAATGGGAATCAGGGGGAAAACTCTCCAGTGGCTGGAGTCATACCTTGCACAAAGGAAGATTGTAGCGGTTGCTGGAGGCCAATCATCTCAGCCCCAGGACATTGCTGCAGGAGTTCCTCAGGGCAGTCTCTAGGCTCAACGATCTTCAGCTGCTTCATCAATGACCTTCCCTCCATTATAAGGTCAGAAATGGGGATGTTCCCTAATGATTGCACAGTGTTCAGTTCCATTCACAACCCCTCATATAATGCTCATGCGGGCACGGATCGCTTCAAGACCTGGATAACACCCAGGCTTGGGTTGATAAGTGACAAATAACATTCGCGCCACACAATGACCATCTCCAACAAGAGAATCTAACCACCTCCCCTTGACATTCGATAGCATTACCATCATTGAATCCCCCACCATCAACATCCTGGGGGTCACCATTGACCAGAAACTTAACTGGACCAGCCATATAAATACTGTGACTACAAGAGCAGGTCAGAGGCTGGGTATTCTGCAGTGACTGACTCACCTCCTGACTCCCCAAAGCCTTTCCACCATCTACAAGGCACAAGTCAGGAGTGCAATGGAACACTCTCCACTTGCCTAGATGAGTGCAGCTCCAACAACACTTGAAGCTCGACACCATCCAGGACAAAGCAGCCCGCTTGATTGGCACCCCATCCACCACCCTAAACATTCATTCCCTCCACCATCGGTGCGATGTGGCTGCAATGTGTACCATCCACAGGATGCACTGCAGCAACTCACCAAGACTTCTTCGACAACACCTCCCAAACCCGCGACCTCTACCACCTAAAAGGACAAGAGCAGCAGACACATGGGAACAACACCACCTGCACGTTCCCCTCCAAGTCACACACCATCCCGACTTGGAAATATATCGCCGTTCCTTCATCGTCGTTGGGTCAAAATCCTGGAACTCCCTACCTAACAGCACTGTGGGAGAGCCTTCACCGCACAAACTGCAGCGGTTCAAGGCGGCGGCTCACCACCACCTCCTCAAGGGCCATTAGGGATGGGCAATAAATGTTGGCCTTACCAGCGACGCCCAAATCCCATGAACAAATAAAAAAACCATTCAAACCATGGCCTTGCCTAGATCTCCACCAGCAATACTGCATAATCAGAACAACCAACAGGAAGTGCCACTGCAAATTAATTTTTTTATTCTAAAACATACCTGCACAATGAGGCTTAGATGTAGTTAGAACTTAAGAATAAAACTCTTCATTTCCGCCTCCATTCAATTAAGAATTAAATCCGCTGATGACCAAATGGTTTAGCCATATGAAGTCAAAATTTTAAAACTAAAAACGATGCAAGTTCAATAACAACATTGTTGGTTTAGTTTCAGTGACAAATTTTACTTTAGTCCTTTCCCCATCAGCCGGAAGATAACTGGTGTTTAACTTCTATTGCAAGAAATACGTATTCTTGGTACACTGAAGAAATTAAATCATTTTTTGTTATACAACTAAAGCATTCTGATATGTATGAGCAAATACAAAATTCAAATCTTAATGATATGTATACATATGCAAGGATATTTCTTTCCCTTGTATTTTCTGCAAATGCTGGAGTATGGGATTAGAGTAGACAGGGCTTGATGGCCGGCGCGGACACGATGGGCCGAAGGGCCTCTATCCGTGCTGTATAACTCTATATCCCAATGAAATACATATTGGTATTTAAAATGCACAGTTCCTCATCCTCCATGTGATAGATATCAATTATTTTCAGCGACTGCTACATCTCTCACTTGCACATACCTTTTTAATTAGCGACTACCTCTTCACCTGTCCACCATCTTGCCTAACATGCAACTGACATTTTCAAAAAAAATAATTTCACCTAAGGGAATTAATAAATGAATACAGGTAAACTACAGAAAGGGGGGTCAGGGGAAGAGAAGGAATGATGATCTCATTGGTTTATCTACTTTTAACTGCACAACTTGTAACAACAGGTCTTAAAATCTGCTTAAGAGATGAAAAATAAAATTAGTCCTCCTCAAAATTTGTGCATCTTAACTGTCAAACTGCATCATCTTTTTGTGTGTCCAGTAACTGCAACTGAAGCAAGTGCTTATGTGGGCATCACATTATTAGACTTTGAAAAATGGAAAAGTCCGTGGAACATACATCCAGGTAGGTGACGGAATTACAATTGGCATCCAAGCCATTGTGGTATTGAGTGGGATGGGAATTATCTTAACATTCACACCTACTGCATTATAGTTTGGGACTAAAACCAGAATTTTTCTTTTTGCCACTATTTTCAGATTTTATTTTTGGGTGGAACTTACCTTTTGTCCAAAGTCAAATCTTGAATTCTCTGAAAGTTACACTTCAAAAAAGCATCTATGGATCGTTAATAACCCCATGGCTGGTCAGCTAGTGTTTCAGATAAGGAAACAAGAATTTACTACATTGCAGCAAGAACCATAAAAATCTTTTTGAACTGTATAGAAACCCATATCAAGATCAGACTTTTTACTGCAGCTACACTTTTGACCCCGCCGCCAAAAAACATTTTTCATGGCAAGAACATGAAAACTGAGTACAGATAGCACCAGAACAAAAAGGTCATGCTAACTTCACCAAAGTCAGCCAGAATCCAGGATCAACTGAGGTCCACTCATCTGAAAGTTAATGGGTGTGTCTAGTTGTGGGGCATAAATCGCATCCCACAACTCACCATACAAAACATGGACCAGCACACTCAAGATATATGAAGACAATGAAACGTTTTCTCTTGTACTTTCACTCATACAGGGGGAAATACTGAAAAGTTTGTGCTGTAATATTAACAAATTGCCATTTGCTTATTTTATCTTCAGTTAGAGTAGTTTCTTGGTTTCTGCTGTTCATGCATTGCTACACCATCTCTCTTTTTGGCACTTTCTCCATCTCACTTATTAATTTCCATCTTTCTGATCCCCAAAGACCGCAGCGATTCTCCAAGACCCTTAGCTATCTGCAGTTTCCCAATATCCTGGAAACTCCACAGAAATAAATCGGCCTTCGCAGCATTCATTTTTTATTTTGACCCAGGATCCTGCACTCCATGAAAGGATGGAAAATGCTGGAATTTCTTATTGCGAATTAAGTAGTTGAAGGGTGCATTTATACTGCACATTCAACATCAGTATAAAAGGAATTTCTATTAAATTTGCATTGTAAATCAGGAGTCTTTTTTTTAAAAAAAGATACACACACAGGTTTAAAAGAATACAGTGTAAATCAAATTGATAGTTTCAGATCATTTCAGAACTGAACTTGAGACATCAATGTTACATATTCCACTTTTTTGACATTAATGTACAACAGTCCCACACTTCTAATCCACTTTTTCATTTATTACTTATTGTTACCGACCATTATTTTGAGTAATAAACAGAAGCAGCACCCCTCCTCCCTCTCCACTTCAGCTGTGAAAAGCAGTCAATGTTAATTGAATACAGGTGACATGATCACTAGTGAAGAATAATCACTGTGCAACAGGTCAGTGGAAAATTATACAAACTATCCACATTGCACCAAGTGTATATGCAAGATAGGAGGTGAAATTTTCAAAACGTACATAGAATAAAGCAACTACCATATTCTATGATTGATTTTCAGTTGTATTCTTTTTCTTTCTCCCAATAAAAATTAATTTAAAAATTAGATAATTCCCAATTAACATATTTGCAATCACTATAAACATATTAAATCTTCAAGTACTGAAGGTCCTTTCAATTTTTCAAATAGTTATAATTTGCACTCACTGGCAAAACTGAAATTAAGACATATGAATAAGTACTGAACCAGTCATTTTCAGTATTATATAAGGAGACACTAATCATCCCATCCACATCTATCCAGAATATATTAAAAATGGTAAGTGGACACAACGTTGCATTGGTAATGCACCAGTAGCTGGTATTGTCAGTGTAACTATATATTACCTAATGTTATGCGCCAAGCCTACTATGTTCACGAGAATTCAATTCACGTTACTTTAAAAACTAAAAGTCTAAACCTGAACCAGAAATCTAAAATAATTCCTGAAGAACAAATGAAAAATGGAACCTCATTACTGGCAAAGCACTAATGAGGAACAAGCATAAGCCCCAGCCAACACCAAAAGCAAGCAGATGTACCTTAACGGTGGACACACATGAAAAGCAAAACTATCTGTAAAATGCAGGTCACTAGGGAAACAATCAGGACAGAGCAAACCACTAACAGCTGAAGAACACATTAAGGCAAGCAGAGCCCAAAAAAAAGGACCAAGACAAATTTAAGTAGAACTCTCATCCCACTGAGACAGTCGACCTCAGGCATCACTCAATGAGTGAAGGCCCCTTCGACAAGTATGCAACAGTTTAACGACCCACCTCCCCCACCAACCCCCAAAAAAAGATTGAGGCTCTCAAACCCCCCCTCACCACCCAGGTCAAAACCAGTTCACCCCACCCTCTGATTGAACAAATGAGCCCTCCCCTCCACACTGGCAATTCCCTACCCAACAACCAGCACGCCCATCCCTGCCATCTTCCCCCATCATTTGCCTCTCTCCTGCCCTCATCATCTCCCCGTCATTCCTCCATCAACCCTCTTTTCTCTCCTTGCGACCATTCTCTTCTCCCCTATCCCCCTCCATCTCCTATTCCCTTGTCGCATCTTCATCCTCCCCATCGTCATCCTCTCCCCTCTTCTTCACAATCCTACTTCTCTCTTTTCTGATGGTAGCGGTTGTTGGAGGCCAATCATCTCAGCCCCAGGACATTGCTGCAGGTGGTCCTCAGGGCAGTGTCTTAGGCCCAACCATCTTCAGCTGCTTCATCAATGACCTTCCCTCCATCATAAGGTCAGAAATGGGGATGTTCGCTGATGATTGCACAGTGTTCAGTTCCATTCGCAACCCCTCAGATAATGAAACAGTCCATACACGCCTGCAGCAAGACCTGGACAACATCCAGGCTTGGGCTGATAAGTGGCAAGTAACATTCGCTCCAGACAAGTGCCAGGCAATGACCATCTCCAACAAGAGAGAGTCTAACCACCTCCCCTTGACATTCAACGGCATTACCATCGCCGAATCCCCCACCATCAACATGCTGGGGATCACCATTGACCAGAAACTTAACTGGATCAGCCACATAAATACTGTGGTACAAAACAGGTCAGAGGCTGGGTATTCTGTGACGAGTGACTCATCTCCTTACTCCCCAAAGCCTTTCCATCATCTACAAGGCACAAATCAGGATTCTGGCCTTGCCAGCGATGCCCCCATCCCATGAATGAATAAAAAAAATGTTAACTAGATTTAAAACCTCAACCAATCTATTTATCACAATAGCAGGACAACACTATCTAGCCAAATTGAGTTATGCTCAGAAATATGCAATCCTGATTTAAAACAAACATAACTGTCCTGTTGTACAAAAATAACCAAACCCCACTGTTGCTCCATATATACTAAGTAATGGTACAATTCTGCTTTATTTGGAATCTTTTGCTCTGAGCCAATCTACCACATACAGCAAGCTATCTCTATATACCTTCCTATATAAAAGCAATTGATAAGTAGCCGAAGGAAATAGAAATACATACAAGCTATGACATGGAAACAGGTCATTTGGCTCAATCGGTCCATGTTAGCGTTTATCCTCCACACAAGCAAATAGTCTGAATCACATTTAACCAACCTGTTCCCATATCCCTTCACCCCCTTTTCCTTCATCCACCTCTCCAATGTAATCTTGAATGTTGACAAATTACCACCACCACCTGGATGATAATCTGGATCACCCGTCCGTTATAGAACCCAGTCAATTTTCATTCCATTGAAATTAGTGGATGGAAAATCAGTCAGGTTCTACAAGAGGCAGATGATCTGATCTGCCAGATTACCACAAAGGTGGTGAAGACAAAAATTTACCTCAGTGGTTGAGGCAGAAATTAACCCTATAAATGTCCAGTGAACCTGATTCCCTAAATCCTTCTACTCTTCTGCAGCACAAAGCCTATTTCCAGTCAGAGTACAATTACTGCTGGGTTTTTTTTAAAACCAAAATGCATTGCCTAGCACTTACTGACATTGAATTCCATCTGCCAAGTGCCATTTCCCCGTCCTTTTGCAACTTCCTTTGGTCTTCTATTTAATTAACTATACCTCCAATTTTGGAATCATGTGCAAATTTTAACAAAACATATATACTATTACTAATTCTAACCACAGAGTAAATAATTCCTTTTTAGAAATAAACCTAAAACCTTCAAGAGACCACAGATTACTTTCAAGTGTTAACTATAGCATCTAAAGCTCACAGATCAAACAGAAATGCACTGCAAGAGGTCAGCACTGCAAGAGGTCAGCACTGCAAGAGGTCAGCACTGCAAGAGGTCAGCACTGCAAGAGGTCAGCACTGCAAGAGGTCAGCACTGCAAGAGGTCAGCACTGCAAGAGGTCAGCACTGCAAGAGGTCAGCACTGCAAGAGGTCAGCACTGCAAGAGGTCAGCACTGCAAGAGGTCAGCACTGCAAGAGGTCAGCACTGCAAGAGGTCAGCACTGCAAGAGGTCAGCACTGCAAGAGGTCAGCACTGCAAGAGGTCAGCACTGCAAGAGGTCAGCACTGCAAGAGGTCAGCACTGCAAGAGGTCAGCACTGCAAGAGGTCAGCACTGCAAGAGGTCAGCACTGCAAGAGGTCAGCACTGCAAGAGGTCAGCACTGCAAGAGGTCAGCACTGCAAGAGGTCAGCACTGCAAGAGGTCAGCACTGCAAGAGGTCAGCACTGCAAGAGGTCAGCACTGCAAGAGGTCAGCACTGCAAGAGGTCAGCACTGCAAGAGGTCAGCACTGCAAGAGGTCAGCACTGCAAGAGGTCAGCACTGCAAGAGGTCAGCACTGCAAGAGGTCAGCACTGCAAGAGGTCAGCACTGCAAGAGGTCAGCACTGCAAGAGGTCAGCACTGCAAGAGGTCAGCACTGCAAGAGGAAAAAATTAAAAGCTTTAAATTTAAAAAACTCCCCATGATGTCTAAGGAAAGGAATTAAGCACATAAATATATTGTACTGCTTATCCACACCAGTCACACAAATCTGTTGTTCATTTATCCCACTCTCATCCCTTGCTATATAATTTAGAAATGGTGCCAATGAATATCAAACATACAGAATATAAATATTAGGAATGTATGTATTTAATTATGTAATTGCATAAATACAAAGCTGCAAATAACTCACTATATAAATCAAAGTTATGGCCCTGCACAAGTATATTAAAATCTCAATTCTAAGTAATTTTGTGTACTTGCATAGCTGCTCCTTGCCGCATCCTACTCTGCTGGCTCTTCAGCCAACCTCTGCTCCCCTGGATTGAAGCTTTATGCAGGGAACTGATGTTATTTTAGTCCTAAGAGCCCATTGTACCTCACTCACCTCAGAATTCACAACATTTAAAGCAACACTATTATCAAAAGCTTTTCTTTAATCTGCGCTTAAGTGGGGAGCGTCATGGAGACTGCGGGGACAATTTTAACCTAACCCGCCCATTGGGAAACAGACGGGATTGGGTGCAACACTGGTTTTACATACTGCCTGATTTTACACTCTATTGAAATCAATGGAGAGTAATATTGGGCAGGGTGTAAAACTAGCGTTCCACCTGATCCCATGGGTTTCCTGCCCGGCGAGTTAGGTTAAAATTGCCGCCTGTATCTCAGAATTTTTAAAAAATTATTAAGGGTTTATTTTGAGGGGGAGGGGGGGAATTGGCTGAAGCAAGGGTGATCTCGAGTCCGATTCCACGATGATTGATCAAGGAGACTCTACAAGATTGCAGCACAGCACACAGGCATACTAACAAGCACCTGAAATTTCCACAGGAGTTTGCACAGTCCCTCATCATAAGTTCAGCAGAAACCCTGGAGAAACAGCGTAAACCACCATTTACACCATTTCTTTCTCCAGGGTTTCTGGAGATGGGGTAGAATTTGTGCAGAGTTCTCCCAAGGATTTTGATAGATAGCTCAATCTAGCTCACTTTAGCATCCAGAAAACAAAATGATTAAAACCACATATTTTTTGGGATCTGCATCTATAAGTGGTCTTATTACAAGTAATTGAAGCTGACAATTCCATCCTCTCACTTGGTTACTCTGATAAACAGATTAAGTGGGGATTTGGCATTAAACTAGTTAATGCAAACAGGTGTTATTTGATCCTGGTGACCAGGCTGGTTAACTGGAATTTTACAATCTTTACATCTACTGCACACAGATATGCAGGTTTAAGAAAAAAGGCAAGTTCCCACTCCTTAATGTTATCCAATGACCTCTGCTCGAAAGTGCCTATTTGACGATATCAGGTGAGGACCTGATCAGGTATGATAAGATGCCCCACAGCCAAATATCTTGCAGATACTCGTGATCTAAGCTGAGGCTCTCAAAAATGCATTAAGCGCAAGTCAACGCCTTCAGAAA
This sequence comes from Heptranchias perlo, assembly GCF_035084215.1. Classification (NCBI taxonomy): domain Eukaryota; kingdom Metazoa; phylum Chordata; class Chondrichthyes; order Hexanchiformes; family Hexanchidae; genus Heptranchias; species Heptranchias perlo. Next base: position 139,745,502 of record NC_090325.1, read on the forward strand.
CAGAAGGGAGAAAATTGGAAGAAACAAATAGAAAAAGTGCAACAAGTTCAATTCTCCACTCCACTGGATTGTGAGATCTCAGCTGCATGGGGGGGGGGGACAGAAAATCAGAGGCAATCTCGCTGACAGACTGTGTTCACGCATCTCCTTGCACCCTGCTAGTGGCGGTCTTGGAAGAAAGCTGGAGGCAGGTTACTTGTTCACTAGGCCATTAGGCACCCTTGGTGGTTTAAAGCTTTTAAGACATTTAAGCTAGTGAGCACATTACCCTCAGACTGCTGGTATGCAGGTGATTATGTAGCCAGAGCACTGACACAGGCCTGGCAACAGACTGCCAACCTGCCTACCTTTTAGGATAGGTAACCTATACAGCACAGGAAAAAACAAAACTCGTCACACTTGTAACATGACTGAAAATGTTGGATTTCTTTGTCATATCACTGCTAAAAATAAAAGATACTCCTGAAACTTCCCCAGTGGTTCAGTCAATTTACCCATGAGCGAGCCTGGACCACGATTGCAAGTGAGTTATTTGTAGAGTCTGGCCCATCATAGCCAACGCAATCTCGTCCTCAACATCCACACACAAGCACTTCTAGAATGGGTCACTGAATAGTTGTTAGAAGTGGGAACCATGGTTGATTTTTCTACCCACCCACAGTTCAGGATGCTGTGGACAAAGGGTGCAGTTCCATAAGCACTGTGGCTAACATAGCACAGATCAGAGATCAAATGTAATAGTTCCCTCGTCTGTGCAGCTCACTGCCACACTACAAATGCACTGACCCATTTATGTTCTGAATTTTAAAAACATCTGCAGCTTTTGGAACAAACTTTTTCTTATATATAAAATAATTATTTTGAAAGATTTTAGAATGGCTTAGTACAGCAAACTCTACTTTCATTTTGATTTTATAGTGGTTAGAATTAAAACACATTAAAACCAATTAATCACATTTACCTTTGTTCCAAAGGCAGGTCATCAGCACTCTGTTCAGAAGTAGTCTGCAACATAAGAGAAATAAATTGAAGTTATCTGAATGACAGTACAAAATCACCATCTCCTTGAGCATAATGGTCCTAAAATGTCCTTTAAGAACACAGCAATTACTTTAAAAGCAAGGCCACCTGTAAGGTGTATGATGCTCAATTTTGTAACTAGGTAGAAGAATACAACAGAAAATTTCCTGCTTTCTATTACAATACAAGATAATTTAGCATTTGGGCTAAGGATTAGTTTGTAAAGACCACTATTTTCTAACCTTACTTCCTTTTGAATACTGGGACAGTTTAAATATATTTAAACAGTTTAAGATGTGCAGAGAGGCCAGGCAGCTTGGTGAACTGCTTTCTCAGACAGGGAACTCGGAAGTAAGCTGCTTTTGTATTGGTTTTGTGCTAATGCTGCTGCCTCCCAAAGTGTGGGTTTCACACAGCTTGTGGCTATTCCAAAATAAATTTGATGGACTGGCAGGCCACTGAGAAGGCCTCATTACAAAAAATATAGCTAAAATACAGCCATTAACATACAGTTTTCATAATAAACCCTAGGAGTGACTATTTACTCCCTCTTGGATAAGCCTACTTCTTCCCTCTGTGCCTCCCTTGGCATCCTCCGAAGGGCCCATCGAGGCACTCTTTGCTGTCTCCTTACGAGCGGCAAACCCAACTGTCCCATCATACTCTCTCACCGGCCTTCCCACCCAGGTGCCTGCTGGGAACTAATCTTGCAAACCTCCTTCCTGTCCCTTTCACCCCTCCCAGCACCGACCCTGTGGACTCTGCCAGCGGATCAGCTATCACCTGCCCTCTTCGCATCTCTCTCAAGAATGTCTGTTCGTTTGTGAACGAGGCCCCTGCCATCCATGAGCCTATTGTGGATGATTGAATTGACATCATGGCCTTGACAGAAACTTGGCTCACAGGTGATGACACCTTCCCCCTTACTGAGGCCTCCCCGCCTGGCTATATCTTCCACCATTTGCCTGGCCCAGACCACCACGGTGACACGTGGCCCTTATCATTAAATCACACCTTGGTATGTCCCTCTACTCGTCTGGTACCTTCTCCTCCTTTGAGCATCTCACCTTGTTCCACCCCTCTCACCTCTCCTTCAAAATCCTTGTTCTCCACCGCCCACCCTAGTACCTCACCAAGTTTCGCACCGAGATATCGTCATTGCTTTGCTCCCTCAGCCTCTGTGCTGAACGACTTCTCATCCTTGGTGATTTCAACCTAAACTCATCATTCTCTCTCCTCAGAGTTCACTGCCCTACTATCCTCCCTTAACTCGCCTACCCATATTCACGGCCACCCCATCGATCTTGTCATCTCGCATGGCCTCTCTACTTCCATCGTGTCAATCAAAGATATGGTCATCTCTGATCACTTCCTTCCTGCTCCACTCTCATCCATCTCCGCCCCCCCACCAACCCCACTTCGTTTGGTGCCCACCCCTAGAAAAAAACTCTCCCCAAGTCACTTACAATGCCATTTTCAAATTCTCAATTGTCTAGCCTTTGGCCTTCCAGCTACCAATCAGCTCAATCGCACCCTCACCCTAGGAAAACCATTACTCACCCCCCTATCTCCGCTCCCTTAAGTCCATGGGGGCGTCGGCTTGAACGTTTATGGCAGACAACTGGTTTAGCCATTCATCCTGGAATGCAAAGATAACCCCCGGCTTCTCCTCCACTACAAACCGTCTTAAACCCCTCTCCCCTGACCTACAAGTGCGAGGAGCTCATGGACGTCTTTGTCACTAAGATTGAGACCATCCATTCAGCTGCCACTGCTACTTCCCTCCCTTCCCCTAGCCCACCAACCCAAACTTCCCCAAAAGGTTCCCCCTTGTCCTAGTCCTGAACTCGCATCTTTCTCTAGTACCTCTACTATCTCCCCTCATGCCCTCTCCAAGCTCATCTTTTACACGAGACCCACCTCCTGCGCTCAACCCCATTCCCAACAAACTGCTGACCACCCAACTTTCCCTTCCTGTCCCCCATGTTAGCTGATGTTGTTAACTGTCCCCTTCCCTTCAAATCACAGTCATCACCCACCCTCCTCAAAAAAAACTACCCTTGACCCCTCTGACTTTGCAAACTGCCACACCATCTCCAATCTCCCTTTTCTCACAACTCCTCAAACGTGTTGTCGTCCCCCAAATCCATGCCCATCTTTCCCGCAACTCCACGTTTGAACTCGTCCGATCAGATTTCCACCCCTGCCACAGCATTGAAATGGTCCTCATCAAAGTCACAAATTAACATTCTATGTGACTGTGACCATGATAAACTATCCCTAATCATCAGTCGCTTGGCGACATCATTCAAAAACATGTCAGGTTCCACACGTATGCTGACAACACGCAGCTCTACCTCACCGCCGCCTCTCTCAACTTCTCCACTGCCTCTGATTTATTATGCTGTTTGTCCGACATCAAGACCGAAGCCATTGTCTGCGGTCCCCACCACAAAGTTTCTTTCCTAGCCACCGACTCCATCCCTCTACCTGGCCACTGTCTGAGGCTGAACCAGACCATTCGCAACCTTGGGATGCTACTTGACCCTGAGCTGAGCTTCCAACCCCATATCCTCTCCGTCACTAAGACCACCTACTTCCACCTCCGTAACATCGTCCGTATCTCCCCTGCCTCAGTTCATCTGCTGTTGAAACCCTCATGCATGCCTTTGTTACCTCCAGGCTCAACTATTCCAATGCTCTCCTGGTCAGCCTCCCTCGTGGCACCCTCCGTAAACTTTAGCTCATCCAAAACTATGCTGCCCGTATCCTAACTCACGCCAAGTCCCATTCACCCATCACCCTGTGCTCGCTGACCTAGATGGGCTACCAGTCCGGCAACACCTTGATTTTAAAACTCTCAGGCTTGTTTTCAAATCCCTTCATGGCCTCACCCCTCCCTATCTCTGTAATCTCCCGCAGCCCTACAACCTTCCGAGATCTCTGCACTCCTCCCAATTCTGGCCTCTTGAGCAATCAACAATTTTCATTGCTCCATATTGGTAGCTGTGCCTTCAGCTGCCTAGGCCCTAAGCACTGGAATTCCAACCCTAAAACTCTCTGCCCCTTTAAGAAACTCCTTAAACCTATGACTTGGAAGATCATTTTTCAGCCTTAGAATCATAGAACTTTACAGCATAGGAGGCGGCCATTCGGCCTGTCGTGCTTGTGCCAACTCTTTGACCAAGATTTTGGTCACCTGTCCTAATATTTGGAATTCCCTATCTCAGAAGGCAATGGATGCTCATTGAGTATATTCAAGACTGACAGATAGATTTTTGATGTGGAGATCTTGGGTTCATGTCACGCTACACGTAACCCCACCAGCAGGGAAAAAAAGTTATCTGTTTTTAATACAACTGGACATTCTCTCTCTCTCTGCCTTTCGGGTCTCTTTCTCTCTCTGGCTTTGTAATCTGACCCATTGTGTATTCAGTACTGTTTTCCGTGGCTAACCTGTCTGAACACCAACGACACCTTTGATTGGTGTGATCGTGTCCCAGCCTAATATAAGATATGTGATTTGAGAACCTTTCACTCACTCACCTGACGAAGGAGATAATCTCCGAAAGCTTGTGATTTTAAAATAAAACTGTTGGACTATAACCTGGTGTTGTAAGATTCCTTACGATAGATTTTTGGACACTAAGGGAATCAAGGGATATCGGGATAGGGCGGGAAAGTGGAGTTGAGGTAGAAGATCAGCCATGATCGTATTGAATGGTGGAGCAGGCTCTAGCAGCCGAATGGCCTACTCCTACTCCTACTCCTATTTCTTGTTATTATGTTCTTATCTCATGGGGGTAGCTGTCAAATTTTGCTTGATAATGATCTTGTGAAGCACCTTGGGACGTTTTACTACGTTAAAAGCACTTTATAAACGCAAGTTGTTGTTTAGTTTACTTCAGTGCAAGGTCATCAACATGGCTTTTGAAGTCTTATTTATTGATAAATATCCAGTACTACTGTAGTCAGTGGGAGTATCCACGCTCATAAATATTACCACAGAACATATCTATTTCTGCTTGTGATGCTCACGGCAAGGTGCAGTGTGTGAGGAGTGGAGTCAATGCCACAGAATGTACTCAACCTCTATACAACAACCATTACTACAAGAGAAACAAACAAAACTACCCTGCCCCATACTCAATATGCTTAATCTGGCCCACTTGAAGATGAGATCGTACCATGTTAGGAGAAACCATCATAACTACTGAGCAAGACTGATCTTGTAAGTTCTCCAAAAGTGAAACAAACCAAACAGCAACAGATGAGGACTCATAGCGTTAGTAGCCCATGAGTACACATTTCACATATGCCAGGGGTCAGCGTAGTTGTCAGCATGCAGCAGTGATATTTGGTTCCCCAAGCCTGCTAGCAGACCCAAAGATGCTGTAAATTGATGTGCAAAAAAAAAACCCACTTCCTTTGAAATAGCTTCATGTGGTGCACACTTACATAATCCAAAACAGATACCCTTCACATGTGTAAATTAGGAGGTGATCAAGTTGATTATAGTAGAATACAAAATATAGTAGAAGCACAATAAGCATTCTGGTTTCAACCAAAGGCATTAAACTTGAATACAACACAACAGAATGAGAAAACCTATGACTTGGAAGATCATTTTTCAGCCTTAGAATCATAGAACTTTACAGCATAGCCATTCGGCCTGTCGTGCTTGTGCCAACTCTTTGAAAGAGCTTTCCAAGTTAGTCCCTCACCCCAGCTTTTTCCCCATAACCCTGCAAATTAGTCCTCTTCAAGTACATCTCCAATTGCCTTTTGAAAGTTCGTATGTAATCTGATTCCACCACCCTTTCAGATAGAGGGCTGTTAAGATCAGGAACGCACTGTGTGAAAAAAAATTCTCATTTCCCCTCTACTTCTTTTGCCAATTATTTTAAATCTATGACCTCTGGTTTCTGACCCACTTGCCAGAGGAAACAGTTTCTCCCTACTTGCTCTATCAAAACCCCTCAATTTTGAATACCTCTATTAGGTCTCCTCTTAACCTTCTCTGCTCTAAGGAGAACAATCCCTGCTTCTCCAATCTCTCCACATAACTGAAGTCAGTCATCCCTGATATCATCCTGGTAAGCCTCCTTCTCTACCCTCAAGGCCTTGACATCCTTCCTAAAGTGTGGTGCCCAGAATTGTACACAATATTCCAGCCGAGGCCTAATTAGTGATTTGTAAAGGTTTAGCATTTTTTGTATTCAATGCCCCATTTATCCCATACGCTTTCTTAACTGCCGTATCAACTTGCCCTGCCAACTTCAAAGATTTATGAATATGCACCCCCAAGTCCCTCTGTTCTTGCACCCTCCCTCAAAATAGTACCATTTAAATTATATTGCCTTTCCATGTTGTTCCTCCCAAAATGCATCACTTCATACTTAGCCACATTAAATTGCATCTGCCATGTGTCTGCCCATTTCACCAGTCTGTCATATCCTCCTGAAGTCTGCTACTACCCTGATCACTACAACATTGTCAAGTTTTATATCATCCACAAACTTCGAAATTGTACTCCATATACCCAAGTCCAGGTCATTTATATACAAGAAAAGCAATGGTCCTAATACTGATTCCTGGGGGACCCCACCACATACTTCTCTCCTGTCAGAGAAACATCCATTCACCACTACTTTCTGTCTCCTATCTCTTAGCCAATTATGTACCCAAGTTACAAGCGTCCCTTTAATGCCACTTGCTTCTATTCTCCAAGTAAGTCTGTTAAGTGGTACTTTATCAAATGCCATTTGAAAGTCCGTTTATACATCTACTGCACTACCTTCATCAACCCTCTCAGTTGCTTCAAAGAGTTCAATCAGGTTAGTGAGACACAAATTTGCCTTCAACAAATCCGTGCTGGTTGTCCCTTATTAACCCTCGCTTCTCCAAGTGAGAATTAATTTTGTTCTTGACAATGGTTTCTAGTAGTTTTCCCAGTAATGTGCGTTAACACTAATTGGCCTATAGTTATCAGGTTTATCCCAGGCACCACTCCCACATGCAAGGAGGATTGAAATATTGTAGTCAGGGCTTCTGCTATCTCCGGCCTTGCTTCCCTCAGCAACCTAGGATGCAGCCCATCTGGACCGGGTGACTTGTTAAATGACCTGGACTTGGGTATATGGAGTACAATTTCGAAGTTTGCGGATGTTAACTTTGAGGGATGCCAACCTATTTGGCACCTCATTTCTATCTAATTTTATCCTATCCAATATCTCTACATTTCTCCCCCTCCCCAACCACCTCCTCTACTGCAACATTAACTTCATCCTCTTCTTTTGTGAGGACAGATGCAAAGTACTCATTCAGTACCTCAGTCATGGCCGCTGCTTCCACAAGATTTCCTTTTTTGTCCTTAATCGGCCCTACCATTCCTTTAACTATCCTTTTACTTTATGTTTATAAAAAAATTTTGGGTTCCCTTTTATGTTACCCGCTAATCTTTTCTCATACTCTCTCCCTCATATCCTTTTTCCAATTTCCCCCTGCACTCTCTATTCTGCCTGGTTTTTGACTGCATTCTGTACTTCACATTTATCATAAACCACCTTTTTCTGTTTTATTTTAACCTCTATTTCCTTTATCATCTCTCCCTTTGGATGCCCCATCTTTCCTCATGGGAATATGCTTGGTTTGCACCTGGAGTATTTCTACTTTGAAGGTCATTGCTCATTTACTGATTTCCTGGCCAATCTTAGCTTCCAAAACACCTGTGCTAGATCCCTTTTCAAAAATCACTAAAATTGATCACTCTTCCAGTTGGGTATTTTGACCTTTGATTTTCTTTGTCCCTTTCCATAACTACTTAGTGATCATAATATAATTAGATTTCATTACCCAGATGTTCTCCCACTGCAACACGTTCCACTTGCCCTACTTCATTCCCCAGAATTAGATCCAGCATTGCTTCCTTCCTCATTGGGCTAGAAACATACTGATTAAGAAAGTTCTCCTGTACACATTTTAGGAATTCTTCACCCTCATTGCCCCTTACTCTGCTTTTTTCTGTCTATATTAGGGTAATTGAAGTTCCGTACCATTACTGCTCTATTATTTTTACATTTCTCTGAAATTTGCCCCTCTATCTCCTTCTTACTATTTGTGGGTCTATAGTAAACACCCAGGAGTGTAACAGCAGCTTTGCTGTTCCTCAACTCTAACTAAATGGATTCAGCCTTTGAACCCTCCAGTATGCTGTCCCTCTACAGAACTGTATTATCCTTGACCAGAAATTTAACTGGACCAGCCACATAAATACTGTGGCTACAAGAGCAGGTCAGAGGCTGGGTATCCTGCGGCGAGTGACTCACCTCTGACTCCCCAAAGCCTTTCCACCATCTACAAGGCACAAGTCAGGAGTGTGATGGAATACTCTCCACTTGCCTGGATGAGAGCAGCTCCAACAACACTCAAGAAGCTCGACACCATCCAGGACAAAGCAGCCCGCTTTATTGGCACCCCATTCACCACCGGCGCACGTGGCTGCAGTGTGTACCATCCACAGGATGCACTGCAGCAACTCGCCAATGCTTCTTCAACAACACCTCCCAAACCTACGACCTCTACCACCTAGAAGGACAAGGGCAGCAGACACATGGGAACACCACCGCCTGCACGTTCCCCTCCAAGTCACACACCATTCCGACTTGGAAATATATCGCCGTTCCTTCATCGACGCCGGGTCAAAATCCTGGAACGCCCTACCTAACAGCACTGTGGGAGAACCTTCACCACACAGACTGCAGCAGTTCAAGAAGGCGGCTCACCACCACATTCTCAAGGGCAATTGGGAATGGGCAATAAATGCTGGCCTTGCCAGCGATGCCCACATCCCATGAACGAATAAAAGAAAACTCCCACCACAGCCCCGCACTCCTGTCTTTTTTCCTTCCCTATCCCCTCTGAATATACTGTAGCCAGGGATGTTTAGTTCCGATTCCTGCCTATATTTAAACCACTATGTCATAACCTCGTGGCAACTTGCGCCTGTAGCTAGTCAACCTTATTTGTAACACTCCTTATATTAACACACGTGCATTCCAGCATCATGCTAGTCAGCTTTGCTTTTCTCCCCTCCATCTAATTCTTGCTCTTTCTACACTATTCTTTATCCCTCCTAGTTTTCTATGCACCTTGTCGCTCCTCTTTGCTGCTGAGCCTGGTGCCCCTCTCAAAATTAGTTTAATACATTCTTTTAATACATTTTACTTCATGTGCAAAAACATGCCATTCAAGAATGTTTAAAAGGGAAATTAAAGAAAATACCATTTTTACAGAAAAGTGCAAATAAGAGGTTACAAGACATAATGGCAGAACACCCAATACAACGCTTGCGAATGACTTATCGTGACAGTTTTGCTGGCTTTTCATTCTCTCTAAAATGCTTGCTGGACATTTTTCCACAAAGGTAATGGGCCAGAATTTGCTGGCAAAGTAAAAAAATGAGTTTAATGCGCTTGCCGTTATTAGTATATAAATAACCCAACAATTTGTGGCAAGAGGTACACCATGGGTTGCGATTCGCCACAAACTGCTGGACGATTTGCGCCGTTAGCCTCACGAAAACGGGAGCTCGCCATCAACCTCCCCATGAGTTTCAAGAAATTGCTGCACTTGCGCTGTTAAAACAAATTAAACTTGCCGGATGGAGAAAGCTAGAGCTGGTACTTTATGTTCCTGCAATGTCACTCAACCTCTCCAGCACAGAAAGGGAATTGAAACTGTGGAGTCTTATTCCTGCAGGTAGTAAATTGTTCTTGGAGGTTTTAAAAAAATTCTTACTTTTCCTTTCTCTGTCCCTTTTTTCTCTCTCAATCGAATCTTTCTTTCCCTCTCTATTTCTCTTTTTGCACCTAATTTGACACTAATTCATCCCATTTCCTTCTCTGTTGTTCCCGTTTCTGTCTCTATCCTTAAATCTCATTGATTAAGGAGATAGATTGTCGATTCTGTCATTCACCAAGGTCCCAGATGCCCCTTTGACCTCACTATCAGTTCGCACTTCCAGTCATTTGCAGCGCAAAAATTTTTCGAGCCGGGGGTGGGGGGGGAAGGAAAAAAAATCTAACGAATGGGGCACATTATGCACATATGTTAAGAGAAGTAGTTGGAGGACTTTACAAAAGGGAGAAGTTATCAATGCCCCAGTTTGGGAAAAGGATGACAAGTAGTAAGGTAGCTCACAAAAAGTATTCCGTGGGCCTTAGGCTACACTGACGTACAGCTGCCTTTACACACAGGAAAAAGTTAAAAAGCACTGCAACAACATTTTGTGTTCTTTGCCAAGTAGGCAGGACCTTTACAAATAATTTTGTTTGTGAACTCAGTAATAATCTACATTACTAGGTTAACCTCTTCACGGGTCCACCTTTTTAGAAAAAGCTACTGCAATACTCAGTCTGGAGCTATGAAGTCAATGTAATTTAAGTTTACTTTGATTACTCATATAAAAAAAGATTAGATATCCTTGTTAAACAAAACCATAGCACTTATTGACTGCACAAACAGAAACTGGAGTGCAAACATCACAGATTTATACCAAAAATTAGATTAACCTGAAGTTCAAGTAGTGTCTGATAAGTCGCTGGAGATTGTAATCATCTTCCCTGAATACTCCTGTTTAGATGTTGTGTGGAGCAAGGCATCAAGTGAAATAAAGCAGATCAGCTAAATGCAGTAATGTTAATGATCTATGTTCCTAAATTAAAAATAACTTCTTGTTGACAAGACAAAGAAACACAACTCAAAGTGATGCAAAAGCAGAACAATGAATGTTGGCAGGTTTTATTGATGGGAGACCGTTTATTAGTTGTTTGATAGTTTAGTAAACTCTGAGAAATGCCGAAGTGGAAACAAGTTACTTTACAGTTTCGATTACATCTCTTTACATTATTTAATTAGCTCTTGCTGCTAGCAAGACACAGATACATAATTGAGGGTGTTTTGTGAGTGTAGTATAGTACTCATAGGTCATCTTAATTATATGTTAGCTAATTTCATTAAAAATAACAGCGAACCATTATGTACGATTACATAAACTAGGAACACATTTTTTGACATCCAGCTGCAGGAATTCCCGTTCCCCAGAAATGTTATGAATATAGTTCCAGGCCTTATTTCAAATGTCTCACCTGAGTGGGAAGTAATACTTCTCCCTCCTCTGCCTGCCAAAGCTCCACTACGCTGGGAATTTCAGCAAGTGCTATTCGAAGAAAGAAAAATATACGTATCTTTTAATGAAAACGAAACCGCTTCGAGACACGAAGTACTTAAGAATACTGAAGATTTAAATTGCAGGTTTTAAACGACAACTAAATAACTGTTAGAACAAGACCACGATATTTCAATAAAAACATTTTGAAACATTAAATTTTGAACGACGAGTGGGGACTTATAGCACATTGCTCTCTGGATCACTAATGCCTCACCACAGGAGAATATATACATGGTCATTCTATATCCTGCCAAGATACAAAAAAAAAATCGCTTTGCAAACATGTACAATTGGGTCTGTTTAAAAATATTGAGAATCACAAACAATGTGGCACACAAAAGACTCCCAAACCTTGTGCGGCAGACGTCCCTTGTCGAAAGCAAGGTAAAATAAGCTGCAGGATACCCAATAGTAACTTTATCCATTGAGCACGATTGCAGCAGCTCCGACCCGGTTGCACGCACAGCCCCGCCATGCTGCTCAGTGTCCCTCAGAGTGACTGTCTGCACTCCTCGCCTCTCCTCGCCTCGCTCGCTCTCAGCCTCTCGCGCTCCGGGGCCACTCCCCCGGCTCGTGCTCGCCGGCCGCGCGCGCGCGCGCGCTCTCAGTCTCTCGAACTCCTCGCTATCGCCTCATTAACAGGCTCGCACACCACCACACACTAAAACAAAACGTAACGTCCGCCTCCCCGGCACCTACCGCGCGGGAGCGCGCGCGCGCGCGCACAAACCCCGGCCGCAAATATTACTCCTACCATCAGCAGCCTGAGGCGGCGCTATTAGCGTTATACGCGAACGAGTTCTTCCCTTAAACCTGGAAAGCCCCAAACTTGTTTTTTTTATATAAAAAATTATTATTATTACTGCAGTTTTTAAGAATGCATCTTTGGTCAACGGAGGGTGTTAGAACGCTGGGATATTTTGTTAGTTGCTTGGACTTATATGATTACAAAAAAAAATTGTTTTCCACACAAGCCAGTGGCATTGGAGAAGGTAGTTGATGCAGGGTCAGTTGCACCCCATTTAAAAGGGAGTTGGATCCGTATCTGTTGAGAAGGGAAAATTGAAGTTATTGTTGCAGGAGTTCCTCAGGGCAGTGTCCTCGGCCCAACCATCTTCAGCTGCTTCATCAATGACCTTCCCACCATCATAAGGTCAGAAATGGGGATGTTCGCTGATGATTGCACAGTGTTCAGTTCCATTCGCAACCCCTCAGATAATGAAGCAGTCCGAGCCCACATGCAGCAAGACCTGGACAACATCCAGACTTGGGCTGATAAATGGCAAGTAACATTCGCCCCAGACAAGTGCCAGGCAATGATAATCTCCAACAAGAGAGAGTCTAACCACCTCCCCTTGACATTCAATGGCATTACCATCACCGAATCCCCCACCATCAACATCCTGGGGATCACCATTGACCAGAAACTTAACTGGACCAGCTATATAAATACTGTGACTACAAGAGCAGGTCAGAGGCTGGGTATTCTGCAGCGAGTGACTCACTTCCTGACTCCCCAAAGCCTTTCCACCATCTACAAGGCACAAGTCAGGAGTGTGATGGAATACTCTCCACTTGTCTGGATGAGTGCAGCTCCAACAACACTTAAGAAGCTCGACACCATCCAGGACAAAGCAGCCCGCTTGATTGGCATCCCATCCACCACCCTAAACATTCACTCCCTTCACCACCGGTGCACAGTGGCTGCAGTGTGTACCATCCACAGGATGCACTGCAGCAACTCGCCAAGGCTTCTTCGACAGCACTTCGCAAACCCGCGACCTCTACCACCTAGAAGGACAAGAGCAGCAGACACATGGGAACAACGCCACCTGCACGTTCCCCTCCAAGTTACACACCATCCCGACTTGGAAATATATTGCCGTTCCTTCATCGTCACTGGGTCAAAATCCTGGAACTCCCTTCCTAACAGCACTGTGGGAGAACCTTCACCACACGGACTGCAGCGGTTCAAGAAGGCGGCTCACCACCACCTTCTCAAGGGCAATTAGGGATAGGCAATAAATGCTGGCCTCGCCAGCGACACCCACATCCCATGAACGAATAAAAAAAAATATGAACAACTCTGATTTTTTTTTCAGGGAACGAACTTAGCGTTGATTAAAGTGGGGGTGTCGGGTTGCAGAGAGAGTTTGTGTTAGAAAAATCATGCATGGATTGTGGATAAAGTGGGCTTAATGGCTCGACTGGCCTTTTTTACACCAGACTGTCTTGTTTTTTATGTCTTCCTCACATGTGGAGTCACATGCATCTCTACTGCACATTCTGTTTAAATGATTTCTACAACTCTTTCAAGCTACTTTAAAAAATAGCTTTTTAATTACTTTCCCATCTTTGGATTTTGCCTCCAATCTACCCTCTCTCTCTCACCTTTGTTTCTGGCTTCAATTTCCTCCACCCAGTGGCTATTCTTGAATTGTACTGCTTAACCTTCATCTCACTCGGAGAGTTCAGGAATTTGAGTGGGAGACAGGCTATAGAAAGAAAGAAACACGTGCATTTATATAGCGCCTTTCATGATCTCAGGACATCCCAAAGCGCTTTACAGCCAATGAAGTACTTTTGAAATGTAGCCAATGTTCTAATGTAGGAAACATGGCAGCCAATAGCACACAGCAAAGTCCCACAGACAGCAATGTGATAATGACCAGATAATCTGTTTTTAGTGATGTTGGTTGAGGGATAAATATTGACCAGGACACCGGGGAGAACTCCCCTGCTCTTCTTCGAAATAGTGCCATGGGATCTTTTACATTCATCTAAAAGGGCAGATGGGGCCTAGGTTTAACGTCTCATCTGAAAGACAGTACTTCTGACAGTGCAGCACAAGTGTCAGGCTGGATTATGTACTCAAGTCCAGTTTTCCAGATTCTAATTGTTAGTGACTCCTAATGACAGCCTGGGGCTGACAACTCAATTATGGTAAATTGTGTACTGGATTTACACAGGTTGATGTCAGAATTGCATTTCTAAGATATTATTTTGATATGTAATGATAACACAATCCCTCGTAATACTTATTATTCAATGTTTACATGTCTTCATCCACCAGATACTGCATGTTCTTGAATAATGTGATTCATTTAAGGGGAAGCTGGATAAACACATGAGGGAAAAAGGAATAGATGCTTATACTGATAACATTAGATGAAGAGAGCTGGGAGGAGGCTCGTGTGGAGCATGAACACCGGCATAGACCAATTGGGCCGACAGGCCTGTTTCCGTGCTGTACATTCTATGTATTTCTATGTAAGTCTCTGGAGTGGAACTTGAACCCACAATTTCAGACTCAGACTCAGAGGCGAGAGTGCTCACTCTGAGTCACGGTTGTCACATCCGATCTCATAGTTTTTTTGGGGGTTACCGAAACTTTCTATTACAAAAATGAGTCTAGTATTCTTACCAATACTAGACAAGATTCAGGAGTGCAAGTAATAAATACTAAGATAGCCCCACCTTGTAAGAGTAACGAGGAAAATAAGAAAGAACAGGAGCAGCACTGAATCAAAACTGAGAAATCAGGAGGCGAATTTGGAGACTGAAACGTGGAAGACAGGAAATCATGGGGAATTGAAAGCTAACGTGGGTAATAAGCAGAACACCACCATGTGCATGAGGAGAAGAGATGCTTTATATCAGGAATTACACTAACAAAAACAAAGTGCACCTTTAACATAAAGAAACATCCTAAAGCACTTCACAAATAGGTGCAAGGAAACAGACGCTCCTGCTAGGAAGGAAGAGATTAGGAGAGATAGCCAAAAGCTTGGTCAAAGAGATGAGATTTGAGAAGGTTTTAAAAGGTGGAGAGAGAAGTGAAGAGTTGAGTAGGGTAGGGGATTTCCAGAGAGTCGAACTGAGACAGCTGAAAGGTTTTTCCCTAGTGTTGTAGCAAAGGGAGAGGAGGGTTGCACAAGAGGCCGGACTCCGAGTGTTCGGTAAGTGATACTGAGCTGGAGAAGATTGAAGAGATAGAGTGGGGTTTTGTCTGGAGAGATTTATATATGAGGGTGAGGACTTTAAATATAATGTGTTAGCATACTGGTAGATCAATGAGAATGGGAGTGATGGGCAAGCAGGACTTAGTGCGGGAAAGAATACAAGCAGCAGAGCCTTGGATAAGTTGGAGTTTATGTAGGATGGGAAACAGGCAAGGAGGGCATGAAATAGCCAATTCTGGAGATGACAATGGTATATGGATTTCAACAGTGCAGGATCTGAGGTAGGGGCAAATGTGGATGATGTTGCAAAGGTGGAAGTAAGCTCTTTTTGTGATGATTAGGAAGCTAAGTCAAAAACCAGCACAGAGCAAGTCTTTAAAAAAGGAAAAAGCACTGAATAATAGAAATAACTGCGAAAAGGAGAAATACAACAAAAATGCAACTAATGATGAAATCAATAAATAACAGTAGCAAAAAGACATAAAGGAAGAGCTACAGATATTTAAGGAAAGAGGGATACAGAAAGAGATTAATAATGTCCATGTTTCTTAAAAAAATTAACTGAACCTCAATACCATTTATGGCTATTGAAGTGCTTCTTAACATTCCTCCCCTCTGTACATTTATCAAACTGCTATGTACTAGTCCTATAAGCTTGATTTTTGGTCAGTTTAGGTTAAGGAAAACTTATATGGAGGGAGAAAGATTTGGAGACCACGTCAACCTGAGTCACCTTTGCGCACATCTGGAAAACTAAGACAGTTATTGTCAGGTGTCCTCAGAGTACATCACCTGTGCACCCATTGGAGTAGGGAATAGTATATGGTCATCTAATAATGAAAGAAAATCAGAAAACTGAATTTTTGTAACCACAGTAATAACCAAATAATATCAAACCGAATGCCCCTTCATAAATATTTTGTTGGAGAAAGTTATCACATAGTAATGGCTGAATGAATAGAAAAATAATAAAAAGAAAGGGAAACCAGATGATGCGCAAATGTAAAGGTTAGAACAGGGATGGAATAATAAGCATGTCTAAGTGTGCATTATATGTATGAACTACAAAAGTATATACTCACATCAAAATTAACATTATTATTAAAATACACTCAACTGCAGCCATTCAATAGAAAGGAAAGGAAAACAAATTCTGGTTTCTAAATATACACTTTATTAGAGTGGACAGAGAGGTAGGGAAGGTTCATAGTATCATAGTAGGTACAGCACAGAAGGAGGCCATTCGGGCCATCATGCCTGTGCCGACTCTTTGGTAGAGCTATCCAAATAGTCCCACACCCTCGCACTTTCCCCATAGCCCTGTAAATTTTTTCCCTTCAGGTATTTATCCAATTCCCTTTTGAAAGATACTATTGAATCTGCTTCCACCACCCTTTCAGGCAGCGAACTCCAGATCATTACAACTTTCTGCTTCCTCATGTTGCCTCTGGGTCTTTTGCCAATCACCTTAAATCTGCGTCCTCTGGTTACCGACTCTTCTGCCACTGGAAACAGTTTCTCCTTACTTACACTGTCAAAACTGTTCAAGATTTTGAACACCTCTATCAAATCTCCCCTTAACCTTCTCTGTTCTAAGGAGAACAACCCCAGCTTCTCCAGTCTCTCCACATAACTGAAGTCCCTCATCCCTGGAGGAGGAGGAGGACACTGACTCAGAGGTAACCAGCTGAGTGTGCTTACACAACAAGATGGATATTGGACCTTACAGACGAATTTGGCAGGGGGATAGGCACCAGAAGGAAACATTAGAGAGGAGAAACAAGGTGCACAGAGGACTGGGAGGGACAAGTAGCACTAGAGTAAAGAGAAGTTCGGAAATAGGAGGGATTGGACTGGGGGCAAATGTGAAGCTGTGTAAGATGAGAATGGAGTGCATGTGCGTAAATGCACGTAGCATCAATAAATAAGGTTGGGGAGCTGCAGGCTCAAGTCGCCACACGGGACTATGATACAATGGCAATAACAGAGACCTGGCTCAAAGAAGGGGAGGATTGGGTACATAATATTCCTGGCTACAGGGTATTCAAGAAAGATAGGGAAGGATAGAAAGGAGGGGCGAGTGGCAGTATTGATGAAATAAACAATTATAGCACTGGAAAGGGATGATATAGTTTTGGGATCAATGACAGAATCATTTGGTTAGAAGTAAGGAACAATAGAGGAGCTATTACACTACCGGTGTATACTATAGGCGACCAAATAGTGGGAAGGAGATAGAGGAGAACATTTGCAGGCAAATTACAGAAAGATGCAAGAACTATAGAGTAATGATAATGGGGGACTTCAATTATCCCAATATAGACTGGGACAGTAACAGTGTAAAGGGCAAAGAGGGGGTGGAATTCCTGAAATGTGTTCAAGAGAACTTTCTGGAACAGTGTGTTCCCAGCCCAACCAGGAAGGAAACAGTGCTGGATCTAGTTCTGGGGAATGAAGTGGGGCAGGTGGAGCATTGTTTCAGTGGGGGAGCATTTGGGGAACAGTGATCATAATATCATTAGGTTTATAATGGTTATGGAAAAGGACAAGGAACAATCAAATGTGAAAATGCTTAACTGGAGAAGGGCAAATTTCAGTGAGTTAAAACGGGATCTTGCCCAGGTGGATTAGAATCAAACATTGGTTGGCAAAACAGTAATTGAACAATGGGAGGCCTTCAAGGAAGAGTTGGTTCGGGTACAGTGTAGACACATTCCTACGAGGGGAAAAGGAAGGGCATCCAAAGCTAGTGCTCCCTGGATGAGCTAAAGATATAGAGATTAAAATTAAACAGAAAAAGGAGGCTCATGACGAATGTAAGGTTCATAATACAGTAAAGAACCAGGCTGAATACAGAAAGTACAGAGGAGATCTAAAAAATGGAATAAAAGGGGCAAAGAGAGAATATGAGAATAGATTAGCGGCTAACATAAAAGGAATCCAAAATTCTTTTATAAACATATAAATAGTAAAAGCGTAGTCAAAGGAAGTGTGGGACCGATTAGGGACAAAAAAGGAGATCTTCTTGTGGAGGCAGAAGGCATGGCTGAGGCACTAAATAAATACTTCGCATCCGTCTTCACTATAGAAGAGGATGCTGTCATTGTAGCAGTAAAGGAGAAGGTAGTAGCGATATTGGATAAGATAAAAATGGATAAAGAGGAGGTACTCAAAAGATTGGCAGTACTCAAAGTAGAAAAGTCACCCGGTCCAGATGGGATGCATCCTACGTTACTGAGGGAAATTGCAGAGGCTCTGGCCACAATCTTCCAATCCTCCTTAGATGTGGGGATGGTGCCGGAGGACTGGAGGATTGCAAATGTTACACCCCTGTTCAAAAAAGGGGAGAGGGATAAACCCAGCAATTACAGGCCAGTCAACTTAACATTGGTGGTGGGGAAACTTTTAGAGACAATGGGCTCGATATTAGGAGGGAGGCAGGTTGCCAGCAGTGGGTTGACTGGGCGCATGGGTAACCTGGCCAGTAAAATCGGTGGGTTCCCCACGCGATTGTAAATAAATTGAAGCCACTTACCTTGGCTTCCGGGTTTCGCGCTGGAAAGCTGTGCAGCGGGCGGACTGCGCACCCGCATCATAAGCTGTCAGCTAGAGGAGCCCTAGGAGCAGTCCTCCACTGACTGATGCTGCGGAAAGGAGCCAAAATTACAGCATGGGGCAGCCCACAGCGAAGGCTGCTCCCAGGTCTAATGATGCCTCACTCCAGGTCCTACTGGATGGGGTGAGAAGGAGGGGGAGGACAGAGATCGACTCCCCGGCGGACGGGAGGAAGTGGCCTGCCTCTGCCACCATGAAGGCCTGGCTCGAGGTGGCAGAGGAGGTCACCAACACCACCCACATATCGCCCACTTGCATACAGTGCAGGAGGCACTTCAATGACCTAAGTAGGTCAGCCGAAGTGAGTACACTTACTCATTCCCCTACACTCCGTCTGCCACATTACCGCCCACACCCCACATCTCCTTCTGCATTGCCAACACTACTCTATTACATCACTCCTCACACCCACTCAAAGCTCATCCTCATCTTACTGCACTTACTCACCTCGCCAGTACTCATCCCACCACTACCACTCAACCCAATCCTCATACAATCACATGGCTCTGTCTCATACTCACCCTCTCATGCATCTCTTTCATGGTCAGCCTCACCCAACCTGCCACTACCTGTGCTGCAGCCACAGAGCATGTATCACATATGTGTAGTAGGAAGCGTAAGGCAAACATGTCGTGAGCATGAAGAGGATGCACAAGGGTGTTTGAGGGTTTGTCATGGTTTTTACTTATATTTGATTTCTGATCAACTCACATTACATATTATATTGTCACCACTACTGCCACGGCTTGGCCATTCTTGACTGGCTTGTGCAATAATGTCCTTTCATGAGGTTCTCCATGAACACCCTTGATGCCACCCATTGGGTCACCCCACAGTGGGTGTATGTGTAGTTGCACGAATACTTTGTGCAGGTGCCTATTGCACAGCACTGTGTTTTGTAGCTCCACGTGGCGGAGGTGGACGGCGTGCCTGGTGAGGCTGGTCCTCCAATGGAGTGATGAATGCAGCAATGGAACCCCCCCCCCCCCCCCGCATCCTGACGGTGTGAGTGTGAGGGGGTCCACAAAGTAGGTAAATGTGTTTGGACAGCAGAGTTTAGAGTATGATTTAATAATTTGGAGTGTGGAGACAACGGTGTGGCAGGCCAAACTTTGTCTGAGGTGACAGAGTGCCCTGCTGCAATGAATGAGGGTTTACCCGGCATGTGTTAAATGGACCTTTGCAGCTGCCACTGGCTGCAACACGTCTGTTTAAACAGGGAGTGTTTCCCCCAGCATGGGAAACATGCTCTGGGTAGTCCAAAATCTGAATCGTCCTAAAATCTCCAACTAATGAGGTCTGTCAACGACCTCAAGTACACAGATAATGATCTTAAGTGGGATCCGGCTGGCTTTGATTGCCGGTGGGAGTCCCACATGCGGGGGCTGCGCGCGCATCGATTCGCGTCATTG
This sequence comes from Heptranchias perlo, assembly GCF_035084215.1. Lineage (NCBI taxonomy): Eukaryota > Metazoa > Chordata > Chondrichthyes > Hexanchiformes > Hexanchidae > Heptranchias > Heptranchias perlo. The sequence goes on from NC_090325.1 coordinate 139,765,742, forward strand.
GGGAACCTGGAAGTGGACAGGTTGGACCAGGCTCCGGACCCGCTCCGGGAATCCCCAATTTTAGGAGCCCCCCCCCCTCCCCCCGCCACGAACACACCTGCTCGGCCATCCGCAAATTGACCCCAATAATCCGGGACAAAATAAATTGGCACTTGGAAAAATGTAGGCTAATAAATGAAAGTCAGCACGGATTTGTTCAAGGAAAATCATGTTGACTAACTTGATTGAGTTCTTTGATGAAGTTACAGTCAGAGTTGATGAGGATAGTGTGGTTGATGTGTGTATGGACTTTCAAAAGCATTTGTTAAAGTACCATATAATAGACTTGTTAGCAAAATTAAAGCCCATGGGATTAAAGGGACAGTGGCAGTGTGGATACAAAATTGGCTAGGGGACAGAAAGCAGAGAGTATTGGTGAACGGTTGTTTTTCAGACTGGAGGGAAGTATACAGTGGTGTTCCCTAGGGGTCAGTATTAGGACCACTGCTCTTTTTGATATATACGAATGACCTGGACTTGGGTATAGAGGGTATAATTTCAAAGTTTAGAGATGACACAAAACTCAGAAATGTAGTAAACAATGTGGAGAGTAGTAACAGACTTCAGGACAACATAGACAGACTGGTGAAATGAGCAGACACATGGCAGATGAAATTTAACGTAGAGAAATGTGAAGTGATGCATTTTGGTAGGAAGAATAAAGGGAGGCAATATAAACTAAATGGTACAATTTTAAAGGGGGTGCAGGGACAGAGAGACCTGGAGGTGCACTACACAAATATTTGAAGATGACAGGACAAGTTGAGAAGGCTGTTAAAAAAGCATATGGGATCCTGGGCTTTATTAATAGAGGCATAGAGTACAAAAGCAAGGAAGTTATGCTAAACATTTATAAAACACTGGTTAGGCCTTAGCTGGGGTATTGTGTTCGACCTAACAGTACTGTGAGAGAACCTTCACCACACAGACTGCAGCAGTTCAAGAAGGTGGCTCACCACCACCTTCACAAGGGCAATTAGGAATGAGCAATAAATGCCGGCCTTGCCAGCGACGCTCACATCCCATGTATGAATTAAAAAAAATTCTGGGCACTACGCTTTAGGAAAGATGTCAAAGCCTTAGAGAGGGTGCAGAAGAGATTTACTAGAATGGTGCCAGGGATGAGGGACTTCAATTATGTGGAGAGACTGGAGAAGCTGAGGTTGTTCTCCTTAGAGCAGAGAAGGTTAAGGCGAGATTTGATAGAGGTGTTCAAAATCATGAATGGTTTTGACAGAGAAAATAAGGAGAAACTTTTTCTAGTGGCAGAAGTGTCGGTGACCAGAGGACACAGATTTAAGGTGATCGGCAAAAGAACCAGAGGCGACATGAGGAAACATTTTTTTTACGCAGTGAGTTGTTGTAATCTGTAATGCGCTGCCTGAAAGGGCAGTGGAAGCAGATTCATTAGTAACTTTCAAAAGGGAATTGGATAAATACTTGAAGGGAAAAAGTTTAGAGGGCTACGGGGAAAAAGCAGGGGAATGGGACTAAATGGATAGCTCTTTCAAAGAGCTGGCATAGGCACGATGGGCTGAGTGGCCTCCTCCTGTGCTGTACCTACTATGATACTATGAAATGCTTCTGGAGACTGTGGTTTAGTAAAAAGTTTGTCCATGAACTGTCACCTTCTGGAAAAAGACCTGAACCATGGTCCCAAGTCTTCATCGCACTGTTAATGCCAGTACTCATGGTGGTACTCATTAAAACCCTCCATTAAAACTGTGGCTACACTTCAAAAGTACTTCATTGGCTGTGAAGCTTTTTGGGGCTTCCTGATGTTGTAGAACCGCTACGTACACTGGAGGGTTTCAGAAGGGTACCATTAATATTATCCAATTGGAGTGCATCCAACAGGTCACAGATGCCTTGGGTCAATGTTTGTCTTGCTACTGCCCCGTTTTTCGGTGGAAGCAGGGCAGCAGTGAGATGAAAATCGCAAAAAAAAATTTCCTGCCAACTTACCACCACCTCAAGCTCAGTGCAATTTGGAAGGGGCCCTGAAATAGCCAGCCAGTGTTCCTGCCGGAAACAGTCAGGAGCCTTATTAATATAGTTAAATCAAGGTCCTGTGGCATACATAAGACCCCGATGCAATTTTGATGTCCAAACACATGGGGCCTGATTTTAGCAGGCCTGCGGGTTTCCGGCGGGTTTGGTTTCGGGAGCGTGGTCAACGCGCCCGGTGAAATTAGTGGGTTGCCCGCGCGATCGTGGCAGGCAACACACTAATGTGATTCAGTTACCTGCTCCTCCGGGCTCCGCGCTGCTGGTCTGCGCGTCGGGCGGGCTGCGCATGCGCAGTACGATCTGTCAGCTGGAGGCTCTCTACTTAAAGGGGCAGTCCTCCACTGACAGATGCTGCAACCAATGGAACAAATTACAGCATGGAGCAGCCCAGGGGGAAGGCTGCTCCCAGTTTAATGATGCCTCACCCCAGGTATCATCAGATGGGGTGAGGAGGAGGGGGAGGACAGAGATCTTCCACCCGGCGGGCGGGAGGAAGCGGCCTGCCTCTGCCATCAAGAAGGATTGGCTCGAGGTGGCAGAGGGGGTCACCTGCACCACCAATATATCGCCCACCTGCATACAGTGCAGGAGGCGCTGCAATGACCTCAGTAGGTCAGCCACAGTGAGAACACGTAGTCTTTCCCCTACACGCCGTCTGCCACAACACTGCCCCCACCCCACATCTCCTTCGGCACTGCCAACACTACTCTGTCACATCACCCCTCATACCCACTCAAACCTCATCCTCATCTTACCTGCACCTACTCACCTCGCCAGTACTCACCCCGCCACGAACACGCAACCCAATCCTCATACAATCTCATGGCTCTATCCCATACTCACCCTCTCGTGCATTTCCCTCACGGCCAGCCTCACTCAACCTGCCACCACCTGTGCTGCAGCCACAGGGCATGCATCGCATATGTGCAGTAGGCAGCGTACGGCAAACGTGTCGTGAGCATGAAGGGGATGCACAAGGGTGTCTGAGGGTTTGCCATGGGTGTTACCTATATTGAATTTCGGAGCAACAAACATCATACATTATATTGACACCACCACTGCCATGTCTCCCCGAATCCTGTCTGTTGTGTGCAATAATGCCCGTTCATGGGTATCACTATGAGGAGCCACCACTGATGCCACCCATTGTGTTACTGCAGAGTAGGTACAGGTGTATTTGCAGGGCTCTTCCACGCAGACGACTGAGAGACATCGGCGGTGTACCCGGCTGCACCCTGGAAGGATGCGGAGGAGAAGTTGTGGAGGGCAGTGGTGACTTTGGCAGCGACAGGTAAGCAGATGGTGCTGGGGCCAGCCAGGATCAGCTCGGCATGAAAGAGGCTGCAGATCTCCACGACTAGATGTCGAGTGAATCTGCGCCTCCGTGTGCACTGCTGCTCGGAGAGGTCCGGGGAGCTGCGCCTCGGTCTGTGGACCCTGTGGCGAGGGTAGTGCCCTCTGTGACGCGTCTCTCTCTGCGGTAGCCCTCCCTCCTGCTGTACAGGTGGATGTGTCACAGCACTCTGTTGTGGAGCTCCACGTCTCCGAGGCGGACAGCGTGGACTGCGAGGCTGCTGGGGCTGGTCATGCTGTTTGTCCTCCGAGGATGTCAACGCACCACCCATCTGGCAGGTGTTGGTCTGAGGGGTTGTGCAGGGTAGGTAGGTGGTTCCTCGCACTGGGGCTGCGGTTTCACGTCGGTCTGTCCTCTGGCTTGGCGGGGGGTGGTGAAGGGCAGGGGTTGCCCTACGTGACGCGGTGGCCTCCTGCGTGGGTGAGGGCTCTCCCACCCGCTGTGGAGTGCACCTTGGCAGCTGCCACAGGCTGCTGGCTGGAACACGACCGGTTGAAGGGAGACTGTTTCCCCCAGTATGTGAAACACACTGCCTTGAAGCTAAAATCCCACACTTCCTGTTTTGACAGCTGCTTCAGCTCATTTAATGACCTCAACAAGCAAGGTAAGTACACTCAAGTGGAACCCCGCTGGCTTTAATTGCCTGCGGGATTCCCACCAGTGGGGGCCACGCACGCAGCCCCGCACGTCAGCGCGGCACCCGGAAGTGGCCGGGATCTCGGCGCGATCCGGTCACGTGACTGGATATCGGGATTTTCGGGGCCCCCCCGCTGGAAACCCGCAGGAAACCCGACGCTAAAATCGAGCCCATGGAGTCCATGCTGTGCAAACTCTGCACTGAATAGAACGCAGCCAAAATAGCATTCTTTAAAGGGATCGCTGGATGCCACTCAGACATGGCCAAGAAATAGGAAATAAAAACAGAAAATGCTGGAAATACTCAGCAGGTCAGGCAGCATCTGTTGAGAAAGAAACAGAGTTAACGTTTCATGTCGATGACCCTTCGTCAGAAATGGGAGAAGTTGAAGATTAAACAGTTTTTAAGCAAATATAGAGCCAGGGAAAGGGGAGGGGGGGAGGAAGGGGAGGGGAGGAAAGAATAAAAGGGAAGGTCTCTGATAGGGTGGAGGGCAGGAGTGATTAAATGACAGAAGGGATGATGGTGCAAGGCAAGGAGGGTGGTAATGGGACAAGTTAAGAAACAAAAGATGGGTCTAGAGGAGCTGTAAGTGGCAACATCAAAACCATTACCAGCATCTGCTGTCTGAAAAAAAGGAGCAGGGATTATGATCTGAAGTTATTGAAATCAGTGTTGACCCCAGAAGGTTGAAATAGGTTAGGCCAAAAATAGGTTTGTGGTAGATTTTTGAGAGGCCGGAAGAACATGAATGCTCTTTCTGTGCCTCCACAAAAATCCTACCAGCTGTTGCCTGACCTTCTGCTGCGTTCCAACACCACCATCCACCTCCCCACCCCGCCAATTGTCCTGGCCCTCCTCTGCAAAGGTGAACTGTTGGCTCAGTTCTGCAGTTTGGCTTCTGGACTTCCTACCCTTTCCCCCCAATTGGTGAGCTGCCTATTAGCACGAGCAGCTTGATAATTCTATTAAAATGAGGCCAATCATGAAAACGGTTTGGAAGCAGAGAAAGCTTCATTTAGTAAGCAGTGGGCTCAGTCATGCCCGATGATCAGGACCACATTAAAATTTCCCCTGTTGTTTGACAAGGCAAATAAATACATCATGTTCCCCATGGATGTCAAGGAGCAGCAAACACGTGGGGCCCGATTTTACCAGGGGTGCGGGTTCTCGGCGGGTGGGCCTGCAGGCGCGTTGAGAACGCGCCCGGTGAAATTAGTGGGTTGCCCGCGCGATCGTGCCAGGCAAACCACTAATTGGATTCACTTACTTGCTCCTCCGGGTTCCCCGCTGCTGGTCTGCGCGTCGGGCGGGCTGCGCATGCGCAGTAAGATCTGTCAGCTGGAGGAGCTCTATTTAAAGGGGCAGTCCTCCACTGACAGATGCTGCCACAAATAGCAAAAATTACAGCATGGAGCAGCCCAGGGGGAAGGCTGCTCCCAGTTTAATGATGCCTCACCCCAGGTATCATTAGATGGGGTGAGGAGGAGGGGGAGGACAGAGATCTTCCACCCGGCGGGCGGGAGGAAGCAGCCTGCCTCTGCCACCAAGAAGGCCTGGCTCGAGGTGGCAGAGGAGGTCACCAGCGCCACCAACATATCGCCCACCTGCATACAGTGCAGGAGGCACTCCAATGACCTCAGTAGGTCAGCCACAGTGAGAACACGTAGTCTTTCCCCTACACTCCGTCTGCCACAACACTGCCCCCACCCCACATCTCCTTCGGCACTGCCAACAGTACTCTGTCACATCACCCCTCATACCCACTCAAACCCCATCCTCATCTTACCTGCACCTACTCACCTCGCCAGTACTCACCCCGCCACGAACACGCAACCCAATCCTCATACAATCTCATGGCTCTATCCCATACTCACCCTCTCGTGCATCTCTCTCACGGCCAGCCTCACTCAACCTGCCACCACCTGTGCTGCAGCCACAGGGCATGCATCACATATGTGCAGTAGGCAGCGTAAGGCAAACGAGTCGTGAGCATGAAGGGGATGCACAAGGGCGTTTGAGGGTTTGTGATGGTTGTTACTTATATTGAATTTCAGAACAACTCACATCACACATTATATTGGCACCACTACTGCCATGTCTTCGGGAATCCTGTCCGGTTTGTGCAATAATGCCCGCTCCTGGGTATTCCTATGAGGACCCACCACTGATGCCACCCAGTGTGTCACTGCAGAGTGGGTGTAGGTGTATTTGCAAGGCTCTTCTGCGCAGACGACTGAGAGACATCGGGATGTCCCCAGTTGCAGCCTGGAAGGCTGCGGAGGAGAAGTTCGGGAGGGCAGTGGTGACTTTGACAGCGACAGGTAGGAAGATGGTGCACGGGCCAGCCAAGAGCAGCTCGGCATGAAAGAGGCTGCAGATATCCACGGCTACATGTCGACTGACTCTGAGCCTCCATGTGCACTGCTGCTCAGAGAGGTCCAGGAGGCTGAGCCTCGGTCTGTGGAACCTGTGGCGAGGGTAGTGCCCTCTGCGACGCATCTCTTTCTGCGGTAGCCCTCCCTCCTGCTGTACAGGTGGATGTGTCACAGCACTCTGTTGTGGAGATCCACGTGTCAGAGGTGGACGGCGTGGATGGCGAGGCTGGTGAGGCTGGTGATGCTGTTCGCCCTCCGAGGAGGTCATGACTGCAGCTACGCCGGCCCCCATCCGCAAGATATACATCTGAGGGGGTCCGCAAGGTAGGTACATGTCTCCGGACCCCGGGGTAAGTGTGCAGGTTGGTGACTTCGACCATCAGGAGGAGGGTGGTGGAGGCCAAACTTTGTCCCAAGTAATGGAGTGGCCTCCTGCAATGGCTGAGGGTCTCCCCCCCCCCCCACCTGTCAAATGGACCTTTGCAGCTGCCACAGGCTGACAGCAGCAACACGTCCATTTCAACTGGGAGTGTTTCCCCCAGTGTGGGAAACAGTCCCATGTTTATCCAAAATCACACACAGTCCCTTAATCAGGTCAGTTAATGACCTGAAATACCTAACTAAATATTGTCAAGTGGCAACCCGCTGGCTTTGATTGCCTGCGGGATTCCCACCAGCGGGGGCTGCGCGCGCACGCCGGCGCGTCATCGGGGAACCCAGAAGTGGGCGGGATCGAGGCGCGATCCGGTCCCGCACCTGGATTTCGGGATTTTCGGGGCCCCCCCCGCCGAGAACGCACCCGGTAGCGGGTGCTAAAATCGGGCCCATGGTTTCTACATCTCACTGGTTTGCCCAGGATGTGATTGGCAGGAATTATAGTGGGCCTGGAGTTCCAGTGGAGAAGAGTCCCTTACATGAATCGTAACAAGTTTAACTCAATGTGTAGATAGTGTAAGATAATGCAGGTCAATGTCAGGTTCCCTGGTGACTTGTACAATCCCTTTATCCTATGTCATCAAGTCGGGACGGTGTGTGACTTGGAAGGGAACATGCAGGTGGTGTTGTTCCCATGTGCCTGCTGCCCTTGTCCTTCTAGGTGGGAGAGGTCGCCGGTTTGGGAGGTGCTTTCAAAGAAGCCTTGGCGAGTTGCTGCAGTGCATCTTATAGATGGTACACACTGCAGCCACGGTGCGCCAGTGGTGGAGGGAATGAATGTTTAAGGTGGCGGATGGGGTGCCAATCAAGCGGGCTGCTTTATCCTGGATGGTGTTGAACTTCTTGAGTGTTGTTGGAGCTGCACTCATCCAGGCAAATGCAGAGTATTCCATCACACTCCTGACTTGTGCCTTGTAGATGGTGGAAAGGCTTTGGGGAGTCAGGAGGTGAGTCACTCGCCGCAGAATACCCAGCCTCTGTCCTGCTCTTGTAGCCACAGTATTTATGTGGCTAGTCCAGTTATGTTTCTGTTCAATGGTAACCCTCAGAATGCTGATGGTGGGGGATTCGGCGATGGTATTGCCGTTGAATGTCAAGGGGAGGCGGTTGGACCCTCTCTTTTTGGAGATGGTCATTGCCTGGCACTTGTGTGGCACGAATGTTACTTGCCACTTATCAGCCCAAGCCTGGATGTTGTCCAGGTCTTGCTGCATGCGGGTTCGGACTGCTTCATTACCAGAGGGGTTGAGAATGGAACTGAACACTATGCAATCATCAGCGAACATCCCCACTCTAACCTTATGATGGAGGGCAGGTCATTGATGAAGTAGCTGAAGATGGTTGGGCCTAGGACACTGCCCTGAGGAACTCCTGCAGCGATGTCCTGGGGCTAAGATGATTGGCCTCCAACAACCACTACTTTGTGCTAGGTATGACTCCAGCCACTGGAGAGTTTTCCCCCTGATTCCCATTGACTTCAATTTTACTGGGGCTCCTTGGTGCCACACTCAGTCAAATGCTGCCTTGATGTCAAGGGCAGTCACTCTCACCTCACCTCTGGAATTCAGCTCTTTTGTCCATGTTTGGACCAAGGCTGTAATGGTCCTGGCAGTACCCAAACTGAGCATCGGTGAGCAGGTTATTGGTGAGTAAGTGCCACTTGATAGCACTGTCGACAACACCTTCCATCACTTTGCTGATGATTGAGAGTAGATTGATGGGGCAGTAATTGGCCGGATTGGATTTGTCCTGCTTTTTGTGGACAGGACATACCTGGGCAATTTTCCAGTTTGTCGGGTAGATGCCAGTGTTGTAGCTGTACTGGAACAGCTTGGCTAAAGGCGCAGCTAATTCTGGAGCACGTGTCTTCAGTACTACAGCCGGGATGTTGTCGGGGCCCATAGCCTTTGCTGTATCCAGTGCACTCAGCTGTTTCTTGGTATCAAGTAGAGTGAATCGAATTGGCTGAAGACTGGCTTCTGTGATGGTGGGGATATCGGGAGGAGGCTGAGATGGATCATCCACTCGGCATATCTGGCTGAAGATGGTTGCAAATGCTTTTGCATTCACGTGCTGGGCTCTGCCATCATTGAGGATGGGGATGTTCACGGAGCCTCCTCCTCCCGTTAGTTGATTAATTGTCCACCACCATTCACGACTGGATGTGGTAGGACTGCAGAGCTTTGATCTGATCCGTTGGTTGTGGGATCGCTTAGATCTGTCTATAGCATGCTGCCGTCGCTGTTTAGCATGCATGCAGTCCTGTGTTGTAGCTTCACCAGGTTAGCACCTCATTTTTAGGTAAGCCTAGTGCATTGCACAGTGTTTTTCTTTTACTCATGCCGCAAAACCATCCTACTCTTTCCTGTCACTTTAAAAATGAGCTGCTGGCAAAAATAAGTTCTCGGAAGTACTCCAGGGCATTTGGCTGCAGGTTGTAGGCCTCCACACTGCTCACCGAGGCTCAGGCTTCACTGTTTCCTCCACAGGCTCTCTCAAGGCCCAAAGCTGCAACAGCCCCTTTAAGCAGCCACTTAGCTGTTTTAATTTCCTGTGCCCGCATGACTGCACCCAATAGCAGGCCTCTGCGACCACCCACATAACGCCCACAGCATGCAAATTAGCCTTGAAAGGAAATCACAACACAGAGAAATGGGTTAGGTGCAACACTATTTCAATGTCCTGCCTTGAGCCCAGAAAATTTTCAATGTGCATCCTTTAAAACAGCTCACATACCTCCATTTATGAAAGTATTACATAAAAACTGTCAGAATTAAGTATAAATAAGGATCTATCGTCTATATGAATGAAAAAAGTGTTTATTGACCAATATGCAAACAAGACATGGACTGATTTAGAGAAAATGTTAAGCAATATATTTGTTATTGACAGATTCATTCCAGAGGTATCGGCAGCATATCTAAAACTGTACACTCCACTATTTAAGAAGGGTAAGAGAGACAAACTAGGCAACTATAGGTCTATTAGTCTAACATCAGTTGTGGGGAAGTTAGTGGGAGAGTCATAGAATCATAGAATCGTAGAAAGTTACGGCACTGAAGGAGGCCATTCAGCCCATTGTGTCCGTGCTGGCCGATAAAGAGCTATCCAGCTTAATCCCACTTTCCAACACTTGGTCCATAGCCCTGTAGGTTATGGCACTTCAAGTACACATCCAAGTATTCTATAAATGAATTGAGGGTTTCAACCTCGACCACTCTTTCAGGCAATGAGTTCCAGACCCCTACCACCCTCTGGGTGAAAACGATTTCTCCTCAGCTCCCCTCTAAGTCCAGAACAAGGGGGCATTACCTTAAAATTAGAGCCAGGCTGTTCAGGGGTGATGTCAGAAAGCACTTCTTCGCACAAAGGGTAGTGGAAATCTGGAAATCTTTCCCTCAAAAAGCTGTTGAGGTGGAGGTCAATTGAAAATTTCAAAACTGAGATTGATAAATTTTTGTTAGGCAAGGATATTAAGGGTTACGGAACTAAGGCGGTTAGATGGCATTAAGGTACAGATCAGCCATGATCTAATTCAATGGCAAAACAGGCTCGAGGGGCTGAATGGCCCACTCCTGTTCCTATGTTCCTATGTACACACTCCTTCCAGATGGTGCTCCCCTCCCCAATACTTGCCAATATGGGAATTCCTAGGAAGGTCCAGGGACATGCTGCCTTAGAAATGTTATATTATGGTCAATTTTGGAACACTTTTTTACTTCATAGGTGATAGATTTTTAATTTGGGAAAACAAAACACTTCCATCTATTTTTATGAGGATGGTCACTCCAACTCCTTAAAAGAGTGAATTTTTACTGTGAGAGTTCATGACTTTTTAGTAGGAGAGCTTAACATTTTTATTGCAATAGTTCCTCGCTTTTGATTTGCATCAATTATGACCATCATTTTTAATAAACAGTTCCAGTAAAATGAGAAGTTTAACTTCTGCATTTATGACCAGTTGCAGCCGACCTTACGCAGAGACTCGGAGTTACGGGGAGTTTTTCAGACTGGTTGGAAGTGGGTAGTTGTGTCCCATAGGATTCAGTTCTGGGGGCACTTCTGTTCACTGTGCATATCAATGATTTGGATATAGGCCTAGAGGGAGGAGTGTCAAAGATTGCAGATGATACATAAGAACATAAGAAAGAGGAGCAGGAGTAGGCCATACGGCTCCTCGAGCCTGCTCCGCCATTCAATAAGTACGTGGCTGATCTTCGACATCAACTCCACTTTCCCACCCTATCCCCATATCCCTTGATTCCATTAATATCCAAAAATCTATCAATCTCAGTTTTGAATATGCTCAACGAATGAGCATCTACAGCCCTCTGGAGTGGAGAATTCCAAAGATTCACAAGCCTCTGAGTGAAGAAATCTTTCCTCATCTGAGTCCTAAATGTTCGACCCCTTATCCTGAGACTATGCCCCCGAGTTCTAGGCTCTCCAGCCATGGGAAACAGCCTCTCAGCATCTACCCTGTCAAGCACTCTAAGAATTTTATATGTTTCAACGACACCACCTCTCATTCTTCTAAACTCCAGAGAATATAGGCCCATTCTACTCAATCTCTCCTCACAGGACAACCCTCTCATCCCAGGAATCAATTTAGTGAACCTTCGTTGCACCCCCTCTAAGGCAAGTATATCCTTCTTTAGATAAGGAGAACAAAACTGTACACAGTACTCCAGGTGTGGTCTCACCAAAGCCCTGTACAAATGTAGCAAGACTTCCTTACTGTTGTACTCCAACTCTTGCAATTTGCCTTCCTAATGCTGTACCTGCACGTTAACATTCTGTGTTTTGTGTTGTTGACCGGAAGTCCAGTTAACAGTTTTGGCTTAGTACACAGAGGAAGAGTCAATTCTCTCTTAATTCTCAATTCGCTTTATTAACGTTATTAGATCATGTACATACCGCTTATACGTCTAGTTAGATATAGGCATGTAGTTTACAGCAGGTTATACAGGTTTATACTCAAACTAGGATTTAAACGCACACCCACTAGGTTTCTCTATTAATACTCCCCGAGTATTAGGCTTTAAATGCACACCCACTAGGTTTTCCTGACAACACTCCCAGAGTGGTCACAGAATAGAAAGGATATTATATTACCCGGAAAGGAGAGACACTGCTGGCCAGGCAATTCTCCCTGTTACTCCCGACGTCGTCTCCACGTCCCTGACGCAGTCTTTACATCCCTGACGTAAGGTTCTCACTTCCACGAGGGTTAGTCTCCAGAGTCTCCCTCACAAACAAAGACACAAACACACACCAACAAAAACACACACTGACTCTCTCTCTTGCTCACAAACAAACAAAGACACACACTGGGACCAAACCAGCAACTCTTCAGTTTTTATTCCCCAAGTCTGTCTTTTCGAACGATGCTGTCTTCTCCGGTTGGCTCAAAGTTGCTGGAGTGACCGATGTCATCCCCTGATTGGCTCTGTTCCAAGGGCCTAGGTAGCATCACCGTCCCTTTGTCTCTCTAAGAAGCGGAACGAATTCAAACCGGGTCTGGCCAGTTCAGACCAGTGACTGAACTCCAGGTCACCTCAGTTCAAAAGTCAGTGTCTTTGTTAGCACTTCGAATTAAGCTCAATAGGTTTTTGCAGCCTCTGGCCAACAGTGTACAAGGTCATCCAAATCCCTTTGAATATCAACATTTAATAGTTTCTCACCTTTTAAAAAATATTCTGCTTTTCTATTCTTCCTACCAAAGTGGATAATTTCACATTTCCCACATTATACTTGGTTAAATTACCCAATCACTTACCCTGTCCATATCCTTTTGTAACCTCTTTATGACCTCCTCACAACTTACTTTCCCACCTCGCTTTGTATTATCAGCAAACTTGGATAAATTACAATCGGTTCCCTCATCTAAGTCATTGATATATATTATAAATAGCTGAGGCCCAAGCACTGATCCTTGCGGCACCCTACTAGTTACAACCTGCCAACCCGAAAATGACCTGTTTATTCCTACTCTCTGTTTTCTGTCCATTAACCAATCATCTATCCATACTAATATATTACCCAAAATCCCATGAGCCCTAATCTTGTGTAACAACCTTTTATGTGGTACCTTATTGAATACCTTTTGAAAATCCAAATATACTACATCCACTGGTTCCCCTTTATCTACCCTGCTAATTACACCCTCAAAAAACTCTAATAGATTTGTCAAACACAATTTCCCTTTCATAAAACCATGTTGACTCTGCCTAACCATATTATAATTTTCTAAGTGCTCTGTTAGCATGTCATTAATAGTAGAGTCTAGCATTTTCCCTACTACTGATGTCAGGCTAACTGGCCTATATTCCCTCTTTTCTTGAATAGCGCATTTGTTACCTTCCAATCCACGTGGACCATTCTAGAATCTAGGGAATTCTGGAAGATCAAAACCAATGTATCCACTATCTCTGCAGCCACCTCTTTCATTACCCGAGGATGTAGGCCATCAGGTCCAGGGGATTTGTCGGCTTTTAGTCCCATTAATTTCTCCAGTCTTTTTTCTTTACTAATATTAATTACTTTAAGTTCTTCACTCTCTTAGAGTCTTGGTTCCCCACTATTTCTGGTATTTTTTTCTGTCTTCTACTGTACCAAAATAGGAGGTGTAGTTCATTCTTTAAAAGACAAAAAAAAATGCTGCAATGGGATATTGTATATGGGGGGATGGGCTAATAAGTGGCAGATGGAATTCAATATCAGTAAGTCTGAGATGATCCATTCTGGTAAAAGAAGTAACAGCACATATACTCTGAATGGAAGTAGCTCGGTATTGTAGAAGAGCAGAAGGAATTGGGGGTACAGGTTCACAGGACATTAAAGGCAGTACCGCAGGTTGATAAGGCCGTAAAAAGGACTAATGCAATTTTAGGTTTTAGTACAAGTGGTATAGAATATAAAAAGTCCAGCGGTAATGATTAGCCTACATAAAATCTTAATAAGACCTCAGTTAGAGTACAGTATGCAGTATTGGGCTCCACTCCATAGGAAGAATATTGAGGCTTCAGAGAGGGTACAATGCAGATTCATGATGAAACACAATGTGAAGAAAGACTTGAAAAATTGGGTCTCTTCGTTAGACCAATGCAGATTATGAGGCGATATGATAGAAGTGTTTAAAATTATGAAATGATGGGACATAGTAGATAGAAGCAGACTGTTTCCAGTCGCTGAGGGGTCTGGAACAAGAGGTCATAGATACAAGATTAAATGTAAGAGATTTAGAACGGAAGAGAAACAATTTTACAGATTGGTGTGAGGCTATGAAATTCATTTCCAGGGTTATTGGTTGAAGCAGAAACTATGTCAACATTCAACATTATATTGGATAGGTGGATGGAGGAAGAAGGGATGTAGGAATGGGGTGAGTGAGTGTGATTCGGACTATTTGCTCGTTTGGAGGGTAAATGCTGACATACACTGGTTGGGCCGAATGGTCTGTTTTCATGTTGTAACTTCTAACTTCCATGTGGGAAAGTACTGAGAAAACAATGTGGTCTATATGTGGAACTTTGCATCATGCCACAACTTTATGAATACATGTCAGTGGCCAGTATCATCCAATAACACCACCCCCATAAAAAATCTTCCCCATTGATTCCATCCCAGCATGGAGGACACTCCTCAGAAACATCTCTCTGCTTCAATAAAATAAGGTGGCAGTAGGGATTGTGGATGCTTTGGTAATAATTTTCCAAAATTCTCTGGACTTGGCAAAGGTCCCGGCAGATTGGAAAACTGCTAATGTAACACCCTTATTTAAAAAGGGTAGTAGGCAGAAGGCTGGAAATTACAGACCAGTTAGCCTAACATCTGTGGTGGGTAAAATTTTGGAGTCTATTATTAAGGAGACAGTAGCGGAACATTTGGATAAACATAATTTAATAGGACAAAGTCAGCATGGCTTTACCAAGGGGAAGTCATGTCTGACAAATTTGCCTGTGTTCTTTGAGGACATAACGTACAGGGTGGAAAAAGGGGAACCAGTGGACGTAGTGTATTTAGACTTCCAGAAGGCATTCGACAAGGTGCCACATAAAAGATTATTGCTCAAGATAGAGAATCACTGGATTGGGGGTAATATTCTGGCATGGGTGGAGGATTGGTTATCTAACAGGAAGCAGAGAGTTGGGATAAATGGTTCATTCTAGGACTGGCAACCAGTAGTCAGTGGTGTTCCGCAGGGGTCGGTGCTGGGTCCCCAACTCTTTACAATCTATATTAACGATTTGGAGGAGGGGACCGAGTGTAACATATCAAAGTTTGCAGATGATACAAAGATGGGAGGGAAAGTAGAGAGTGAGGAGGAAATAAAAAACCTACAAGGGGATATAGACAGGCTGGGTGAGTGGGCGGAGATTTGGCAGATGCAATATAATATTGGAAAATGTGAGGTTATGCACTTTGGCAGGAAAATCAGAGAGCAAGTTATTATCTTAATGGCAAGAAACTGGAAAGTACTGCAGTACAAAGGGATCTGGGGGTCCTAGTGCAAGAAAATCAAAAAGTTAGTATGCAGGTGCAGCAGGTGATCAAGAAGGCCAACAGAATGTTGGCTTTTATTGCTAGGGGGATAGAATATAAAAACAGGGAGGTATTGCTGCAGTTATATAAGGTATTGGTGAGACCGCACCTGGAATACTGCATACAGTTTTGGTCTCCATACTTAAGAAAAGACATACTTGCTCTCGAGGCAGTACAAAGAAGGTTCACTCGGTTAATCCCGGGGATGAGGGGGCGGACATATGAGGAGAGGTTGAGTAGATTGGGACTCTACTCATTGGAGTTCAGAAGAATGAGAGGCGTTCTTATTGAAACATATAAGATTGTGAAGGGGCTTGATCGGGTGGATGCGGTAAGGATGTTCCCAAGGATGGGTGAAACTAGAACTAGGGGGCATAATCTTAGAATAAGGGGCTGCTCTTTCAAAACTGAGATGAGGAGAAACTTCGTCACTCAGAGGGTAGTAGATCTGTGGAATTTGCTGCCCCAGGAAGCTGTGGAAGCTACATCATTAAATAAATTTAAAACAGAAATAGACAGTTTCCTAGAAGTAAAGGGAATTAGGGGTTACGGGGAGCGGGCAGGAAATTGGACATGAATTTAGATTTGAGGTTAGGATCAGCCATGATCTTATTGAATGGCGGAGCAGGCTCGAGGGGCCGATTGGCCTACTCCTGCTCCTATTTCTTATGTTCTTATGTTGTTAAGGTCACCCTAACTGTAAATCTAACTCTAAACCGAATGCTAGCCCTAACTCTAATGATAACCCTAAATCCAACCTTATCCCTTAATCTAACCAGCAATATAACTTTTATCAGAAGCCTAAATCTAACACTGAATCTAATCTCAACCTCAAATTAATTCTAACATTAATCCTAAATCTAACTCTTATCCTAAGTCTGAATCCAAATCTAATCCTAAACCTAAATGTAACCCCAAACCTTACCGAGTCCAACCCTAACCGAAATCTAACATGTGAAATCTAACATTAACCCGAACCCTGAATCTAACACTAACCCTAAATGTAACTCTGACCCGAAATCTAACCCCATACCTAAATCTGAGCTTAACCCGAAAGGGGTCACTTTGCAAATGTAATTTGTAGATTGCCAATACTAAAACTGAGGGACACTTCCCTGCTGAAAGGAGTACAACTGTGAGTGTGACTGTGCATCATGGTGTCCCTGTGTATTGTCCTGGCCCTCTGAGTCTGACTGATGCTCAGGAACATCATGGCACACGGTCGCACTGCACAGACAGACTTCTTTGAGGTGGCTTTTTTCCTCAGTTTCGGAACTGCCAATCATGCCAGTGCCCCCTGCAAAAATATGTACAAATGTATGTCTGCCTACGCCTATTGTTTAATCAGTTTGTGTATGGCTGTACCGTTAATGTAGAAATGGACCCAAGCCAGTAATTGCTTTCTTTGGGAAAATGTGAATGATTGTCTTTTAAAAATACAAAAAAACGATCTAACAGCAGAAGTATGACCTGAGGTAGTCATAAATAGGGGGAGAACAAATGTACAGTGCTGTTACAGTAATATGGACTACAAAAGGACCTGGACAAAATTTTCAAATAGGCAGAATTACACTAGATAAAATTCAATGAAGACAATTGCAAGGTTTTACATATCAGAAGGAAAAAATGGGAGACGTATTCAATGAATGGTGTCAAACTGTAGCAGGAGGCTTACAGAGATCTGGAAGTGATAGTAGACTCAACACTTACCATGCCTAGGCATTGCAGAGCAACTGCACCAGGCTTCCATCAATCACAATTAAACAACCAAACTACTCTGCACCAATGGGCCACAACTTAACAGTTTTCCAAGTTCCTACAGTGGTACAATTTCCCAAATAAGAAACTTGATATTGCAGTTTGTAGAAGTTTGTAAGTGAGTGAGGTTCTCTTCATTTCTGCAGAACCAGGTTCCAACCCTATAGTGGAATCTTTGCTTTTGGGGCTGCAAAAGTGGTGAATGAGCCTGAGTCAGGAATAGGTATCACAAAACACTGACCAGTCTAATAACAATTCAGGTTAAGGATTAGTTGGGCCTGATGATGGTCATGGAAGGATGTCCTTGCCTTGGAGGGAGTGCAACGAAGGTTTACCAGACTGATTCCTGGGATGGCAGCACTGACGTATGAGGAGAGATTGGGTCGACTAGGCCTATATTCACTAGAGTTTAGAAGAATGAGGGGTGATCTCATCAAAACATATGAAATTCTAACAGGACTAGACAGACCAGATGCAGGGAGGATGTTCCCGATGGATGGGGAATCCATAACCAGGGGTCACAGTCTCAGGATACAGGGTATGCCATTTAGAACCGAGATGAGGAGAAATATCTTCACTCAGAGGGTGGTGAACCTGTGGAATTCTCTACCACAGAAGGCAGTGGAGGCCAAGTCATTAAATATATTCAAGAAGGAGATAGTTATATTTCTTAATGCTAAAGGGATCAAGGGATATGGGGAAAAAGCGGGAACAGGGTACTGAGTTAGACGATCAGCCATGATCATCTTGAATGTCAGAGCAGGCCCGAAGGGCCGAAGGGCCGAATGGCCTACTCTTGCTCCTATTTTCTATGATTCTATGAACCAATGTCCATTTAGTTTTGATGTTCAAATAGTTCTTTACTCATAAAAGTATTTTTATTGAAAAATGGCACATTATCAAAATATTTTATACATTGTACCTTAGCCAACCACCTGAATGCAGAATATATAACAAAAAACTAGACAACTGGCACTATAACTGTTTGAATGAAGAAAAATTCCAAATTTTTCATACGGAATTGTATGGTGGAAGTTTTTTTTTATTCGTTCATGGGATGTGGGCGTCGATGGCGAGGCCGGCATTTATTGCCCATCCCTAATAGCCCTTGAGAAGATGGTGGTGAGCTGCCTTCTTGAACCGCTGCAGTCCGTGTGGTGAAGGTTCTCCCACAGTGTTGTTAGGAAGGGAATTCCAGGATTTTGACCCAGTGACGATGAAGGAACGGCGATATATTTCCAAGTCGGGTGTGTGTGACTTAGAGGGGAACGTGCAGGTGGTGTTGTTCCCATGTGCCTTTTAAAATTTTTTTTTTATTCGTTCACGGGATGTGGGCGTCGCTGGCAAGGCCGGCATTTATTGCCCATCCCTAATTGCCCTCGAGAAGGTGGTGGTGAGCCGCCTTCTTGAACCGCTGCAGTCCGTGCCTGCTGCTTTTGTCCTTCTAGGTGGTAGAGGTCGTGGGTTTGGGAGGTGCTGTCGAAGAAGCCTTGGCGAGTTGCTGCAGTGCATCCTGTGGATGGTGCACACTGCAGCCACTGTGCGCCGGTGGTGAAGGGAGTGAATGTTTAGGGTGGTGGATGGGGTGCCAATCAAGCGGGCTGCTTTGTCCTGGATGGTGTCGAGCTTCGAGTGTTGTTGGAGCTGCACTCATCCAGGCAAGTGGAGAGTATTCCATCACACTCCTGCCTTGTGCCTTGGAGATGGTGGAAAGGCTTTGGGGAATCAAGAGGTGAGTTACCTCAGGAGGCCGCAGAATACCCAGCCTCTGACCTCCTCTTGTAGCCACAGTATTTATATGGCTGGTTCAGTTAAGTTTCTGGTCAATGGTGACCCCCAGGATGTTGATGGTGGGGGATTCAGCAATGGTAATGCCGTTGAATGTCAAGGGGAGGTGGTTAGACCCTCTCTTGTTAGAGATGGTCATTGCCTAGCACTTATCTGGCACGAATGTTACTTGCCACTTATGAGCCCAAGCCTGGATGTTGTCCAGGTCTTGCTGCATGTGGGCTCGGACTGCTTCATTATTTGAGGGGTTGTGAATGGAACTGAACACTGTGCAATCATCAGCGAACATCCCCATTTCTGACCTTATGATGGAGGGAAGGTCATTGATGAAGCAGCTGAAGATGGTTGGGCCTAGGACACTGCCCTGAGGAACTCCTGCAGCAATGTCCTGGGGCTGAGATGATTGGCCTCCAACAACCACTACCATCTTCCTTTGTGCTAGGTATGACTCCAGCCAGTGATGCTGTTATTAATAATACTGAGATCACAGAACTATCTAACTTCTTTTCCTTGTATCTTTGCTTCAGTATTATGTCTACTGTCATTGTCCTTTGCTTGATTTATATATATGGCGTTCCTCTAATCTACTACAATTGTTAGAGCAGCCTCAGGTCCTCCTGCTGGGCTGTTTCCATTATGTTCTTTGGATCAGAGTTTGAAAGCAGCGTTTGTGGGCATTTTTAAAGAAGTTTTTATGGGGATTTTAGGTAAAATTCCTCCTTTTCTCTGTGATAGTCTCCCCCTTTGTTGTTGCCTAGCCTGACATCTCTGCAACCAACAGGGCAGACACTGCTGCTCCCAGACCAGTGACAGTTCTTTCTGTAGGCAGTCACCAGGAGATGGCAGGGATGGCAAAGCTGTGACTCTCCCCTACAATTTTCCCTCCCTCCATTCTGTCAGATAGCACTCACTGCATATAACCTCTCTTCACATTATGTGGTTCAGGTCAGAAGCATTAAATAAAAGTATTATATTACTGTATTCTTTAACCTCCTCGTCAAGTCATTTTTACCAATAAAAGTATGCAAAAGTATATTTGCTGGTGAAAAACACTATCAGTAAAAAGAAACCTTTTATTTTACACAAGGCAATTTGAGAAAAGAAACAGAAATAAGCTTTCATAATCAGTTATAGTGACAAAGCAAACCTCATTCTCTATTTCGATACACATCCAATGAGACTTGTTGAGTATTCATTATCATCTAGCAACAGCAAATTCTGTGAGTCTTTCTTTACTACCATGTTTTTACTGATAAGTATACTAACTCATGCACAAAGCTCACAGCGGTATGAGAAAGCTCAATAATGTACAAGGATCATTCTAGGAATGAAACACCTTGCTGATTTAATAAAAACATAGAAAAGATTTTTAAAAATACTATTTCAGCACTTTATGCTCACAATTATATTTTCACTAAAATTAGCAAAGACAAGAATTTCACCAACATTGTTTTGGAGGTTCTACCTACTAGATTTCAGGACTGGGAATTCTGGTTGATTTATGCCCCTCTCCAACCCTTGGGTGTTGAGACTGATTACAAGCACCCCTCCCATTGTCCTTGCTGAGATCAGCTAACCCAGTGCAGATCAATTATCAAACCAGGGACCATCCTGGTCTGTATGACTCAGCTCCTCGTTGGATAAACTCACTGAGCCATTGAGGGAGGATCCTTTATTATTCAATTGGTTTTTCAAGACATAAATAATGTCTTTGAATACATCTTAATGTTTTGGGGACATTAATGAATATTCATAAAGCCAAGAGAAAGGACTGTGCACTTTGAACATTTAACTAAATGAAGAGTCTCGGTTATGATGCATGCTCCACGTAGACCGGTAGACAAACTCCTTGACAGGCACAGCAAAGTCTCAACTGTCCTTAACATTGATGCTTTGGGATCATTTCAAGCTGCCACTAGAGAAATCAGCAACATAAGCTAAAATCAGCTATCCACAGATGTATGAAACAAATGGCAAATACCTTGCTTCGACAAGCAAGCAATTTTATCAGATCCCCCACAGACAACTGATAGTAAGATTAGAGAATTGTGAAATATCATGTGGCAGGATTCCTGAAGATTCAGAGGGTTATAGGTTGTACCAATGTAGCCTACATGCATTCCCACACAATTCACCATGACTCCCCATTTTGAACCTCTTCTGTCTTGCTTCCACCTCTCTCGCAGCATAGAGATTGCCCTCACCGATGATTTTCTCCATGACTTTGACCATGGTGCATTATCCTTCCTAGTCCCTCCTTGATCTTTCCATGACATTCAACGTGCTTAATCATGCCATCATCCTCTATTACCTCTCCTCCAAGCTGCACCTCCTTGCGTGGTTCCACTTCTACCTGTATCAAGCTCATCTCTTCCATGAGACTCAGATTCTGTTCTCTTGATTCCTTCCCCACTCAACTCCTGATCACTCAACTACTGCTTACTTTCACCTTTTTGACCGTGACTACCTCTGCCCCAATCTCACTTCCACTGCAGCCGAAACCCATGGTTTCATCATTGCCAGACTTTAATGCCCTCCTCACCTGCCATCTAAGCTCCAAAAACTCGAATCTTCCAAAATTTCACCACCCATATACAGTTCTACATTAAGTTCCACTTATTCCTCAGTCCAATTCTCACTGAACTGCAGTGGCTCCTTATTCTCCAGTGCATCAATTTCAAAATCCTCATCCTTATCTACAAATTCCCCCATGGCGTCACCTCACCTCACCCTACCTCTGTGACCTCCCCCACCTTTATGTCCCATCCTGAGCCCTTTATCCCTCTAACTCTGGCCTCCTGTGCATTACATTCTGTCCCGCTCCCCCTTTTCACCATGGGTGGCAGAGTTTGCAGCTACCATGCCCTACTCTTTAGAATTTCCTCCCTAAACCCCTGAGTTGTTTCTTCCCTCCACACCTTATCCACCTTCTCAAAACCTCACCAATTCGATTATGTCATTGGTCATTTTTCTGAACTCCCTCACTTATGCTCGCTGTTCATTTTTACTCCTCAGTGAAGTGCTTTGGGAAGGTTTTCTGCGGGGGACGGGGGGACGGGGGGGGGGTGGAATTGGCCTATGCTGTGCCCGTTTGTTGGGCGAAAAATTAGATTTGGACGACCAATTTCTGGGAGTGATCCTGAACGCGCGATCTCCCCTGGAAGTGCACCGGCTACAAATTTGGCAGCCAGCAACTCCCGTTTTTCCGGGTCTTCAGTGGCCTAAGCAGAGGTCCTTACTTACGTTTATTTGGAGCCAGCAGGTGTGCTCCTCCTGGCTCCACAACAGTACTGCGGGCCACTACTGGCCCTTTGCTTTCTCCCCTCCGGTTCATCTCCTCTCCCGTTCCAGGACTACCTACAGGCTGGATCGTGTCGTAGCCAAACTATTTTCCTGAGGCCCCCACCAGTGAGCTGCATTGGAACACCCAATTGGTGTTTGTGAGCGCGTGTTCCAGGCATGATGCCCATTTTGTGCTGGGTTCTGGCACTAAACAAATTTCTTAGCCTCTATGTTATGTGCAGTGTAAAAATACAGGCAACTGCATCAAGAAGTAAACATGTGTACACATCTTTCTTTAAAAAACGAACGTCCAGGGTTTGGATAGTGCATTGAGCTAAACACTGGCCTTCACTTCGGAGACCTGGCTGATGGAATGAAAGTCTTCTCTGTTTGCTGACTGTAAGAGTTTTACATGAAA
The DNA here is from genome assembly GCF_035084215.1 of Heptranchias perlo. Taxonomy (NCBI): domain Eukaryota; kingdom Metazoa; phylum Chordata; class Chondrichthyes; order Hexanchiformes; family Hexanchidae; genus Heptranchias; species Heptranchias perlo. The sequence goes on from NC_090325.1 coordinate 139,788,385, forward strand.
TAAGTTTTGGCACTCTCATTATGCAAAACTGTCCCGAATTAAGTACCAATTGGCACTAAGTTGGCAATCTCACTCAGAGAATTTACATGATGACTGTGTGGGAAATGGAAAAATGTCACTCTGGCAAAGTAGGGTACGCTTTTCTGAAGTTGAGACCAATGTACATTGTTGTATGTAACCCTGATGTACCTGACCTAGGGGTGCTTGTTGCTGACACTGGATCCCTGAAATGGAAAGTGTTTCATTTTTCACCACTAACATCCTTCACCTTGAAGACCACAAAATTATTTTTTAAACTCAGGCCCTCAAGTTCAAGTTGTAACACACTAATGCATTGCCTACTTTCTTTCAATGCTTCTTTTTAAATTAATTGTTCATTTAGGCCACATTATTTGACATTGATATATCCATCACTAGCCACAGTTACTAATGTGTACAATTCAACTATAAGGTTATATCTGTAAATAATTCAAAGATTTTTGGAAAACATACAGATTATGAAAATTAAATAACCACTTGCATTTATATAGTCGTGCCTTTAACGTAGTAAAATGTCCCAAGGTGCTTCACAGGAACGTAATCAGATAAAACAAATTGACACCGAGCCAAAGGGGGGCAAAGAGGTTTTAAGGAGTGTCTTAAAGAAAGAGAGGTGGAGAGGCAGAAAGGTTTAGGGAATGAATTCAAAAGCTCAGGGCCTAGTCAGCTAAAGGCACGGCTGCTAATGGTGGGGCAAAAGGGGGGATGCAGAAGAGGTCAGAATTGGAGGAACGCAGAGTTCTTGGAGAGTTATAGGGCTGGAGGAGGTTACAGAGATGGGGAGGGGTGAGGTCACGGAGGGATTTGAACACGAGGATGAGAATTTTAAAATTGAGGCATTGCCGGACCAGGAGCCAATGTAGGTCAGTGAGCACAGGGGTGATGGGTGAATGAGACTTGGTGGGAGTTAGGATACGGGATGAGCTCAAGTTTCTGCAGTGTGGAAGATCAGAGGCTGGCCAGTCTAGTCTGGAGGTAACCAAAGCATGGATGTGGGTTTCAGTAGCAGGTGGGCTGAGGCTTGGGTGGAGACAGGTGCTATTACGGAGGTGGAAGTAGACGATCTTAGTGATAGACAGGGTATGGAGTCTTATCTCAGCTCAGGGTCAAAAGGACGCTGAGGTTGTGAACAGTCTGGTTCAGTCTGAGACAGTGGCCAGGGAGGGGGATGGAATCTGTGGCCAGGGAACGGAGTTGGTGGCGGGGGCCGAAGACAATGGCTTAGAAAAGTGTCACACAGCATTAAACAAGTCACAAGTTTACAAAATATACATTAGTTCATTATAGTGAAATAAAACATTAGATTTGTTAATTAGGCATTGAATTTAATTTTAACAATGACAGAGGAGCCTGGTAGATAAAACATTTGAACACTTGACTTTCAGTTAGGAGGCATAATTTTAATGCAAAATCGTAACTAACATTTGCACAAGGGCTTCCCATTTTGGTGAGATTATCAGTACCGGCGGATACCTAAAACAAATTAAAACTTGATTATCTGACTATTGCAACAAAAAAAATAAGACTTATTGGAGCAGGGAGAAAAAAAAGTCGCTGATTGATAGAGCGCAGTGACACATCTCCAGGAAATGGGCTAACTGCTCTCAGGTTGCAAACGTATTCAACAGTTCAAAAGCAGTGCTTTCTCTGCTCTGAGCGGAAGGATTATATTGGTCTAAGCAAATTAACTCTTTTTTCATCAAAAACCACACTAGATTTTTAACTTACTTCTACTTCCTCTCGCTACCTAACTGAAAAGTGAACGTTTTCTTTTTGCAGCTGTTTGTGTTTGTGTTTGTTTCCAAGTATCTCAGCATCATTACCCAGACATCTGTTTTCCAGTTCTGGTAGTAGTCAAACCAAATACTTTCAAATTAATTCTAAAAATTATGTACAGTAGTGGAAAGACTGAGTTTGAAAGAAGTAGCTTACTAAATAGAGAATTGAAAGATGCATTTGTACAACAACATAGAATAAAGAAACACACTGGAAAAGGAACCCATTTCAGAAATAAAGGCCTCGATACATTCCCCCCCTACCCTCCAAAGACAGACAGGAGAGGGATGGGGTGGGGGGGGGGGATTAAAAATTTAAAAACGAGCGACCTCCTCCCCTCTAAGCCCCGATCTCTGGCTCCCTCCCTCATGATTGCTGCTCTCTCCACAACCCCCCCAACCAAACCCCAATCTTTCCCTCCCTTCGATTGCCAGGGACTGTCCCTAAGGGTCCCGGGCTGCGGCCTCCTGCCACTGGTTTTCCTGCCCGGCAGCCTATCAATTTGGCCGGCGGCCGGGCGGGAATCAGAAGAAAAAAATTATAACTAGGTCCTGCCATTAAATTCGGCAGAAACTCTGCGTCCCTGGACTTGCTGGGTTTTCCCCATGCTCCCCTGCTCCCTCCCTGTCTCTCCATAAATATCGGAGCCAAAGTGATTAAAAAAATGGAGTTATAATTTTAAAATAATTTTTTAAAAAATCAGACAGGATCCCGCCTCCTGATCACTGGCCAGTGATCTCTATTGGAAAGTGCATGTACGTGGATGTTGGGAGAAGACGGGATTAGGCTTGTCTATGATACATCCCAGTTTCAAAAAGCTCATCAATGCTTCCTGCCTAGCTTTGCACATGAAGAACAACCATTTGTTCGGGACTGGAGGTCAACTACCACTCATGTAATTGGATTCTAGCATGAATCACCATCTTAAAGAGAGGAGGGAAGAAAATTGGTGGAGCAAAAAGGAATTTAATTACTTTAAAAGCAGCTGGGGTTACCTATTTAAATTTCTTGAGTGTCAATTGTTTGAATTTCAAAGAATATGCAGCAACGTAAGTATTAAATACATGCAGACAAATACATATACAAATACAAAGAGCTCATCTCTTTTAGTTCATGCACCACAGACAAACAAAATTATTCTGTTCAGCGGTGCAGTGTGGTCATTAATGTCATAGTTATGTGCCACAACCATCATTTTCACACTGGGGCATCACACAGGAATGAGCACGCAATTTTCTGGAAATTAAAAGGGCCATCCTCACACAATATAAATAAAGGATTTTTAAAAAAAATCTTGAACATAGTATCAATGCCACTTTTGAGCCCTTTCCTCACTGGTAACTTTTTGGGGAGAGGAAGGGAGAAAGAACTGCCAAAAAATGGAAAATGTGTCACGGCCCTTCACTACTCCACAATCAAGATGGTCTCATGAGTTTCTTTAGGCCAGTGCAAATTTATAAACTAAGGCCGCGCTTAATGTTGTATAAAACTAAAATAGGAGACTGGCATTGGCTGCACAAAAGACATTGTATGAATCAATATTTTCCTGCTGCTATCCCAATATCATCACTAATAGGCAGGAGGAAGGATAAAGTTTTAAAAAGATCACCAGCAGGTATTGTCCTATAAATCCTAGACTGGAGTGCCACAAACAAAAATAGAATTCTGTCTGTCAATGTAATTCCTTCGAAGCAAAATGAGGAAGATGGTAAGAAAAGGAATTTCCACTTTTGTATTTTGTATTCTCAGGATTCATTGGTCTGGGCAACTCAGAGCAGTTGTTATTAAAATATGTTCATGTTTTAAATCACTAAAATGTTTGTTGTTTGTGAAGCTAATTCATGTTTCAAAGTTTAATTAAAATCATCCCCGCCACAGAGAACCGATTTTTTTACTTCCTTTTTTCTTTAATCAGGGTGTTTTTTTGGGTTTCCCCCTGTTTCTGTTATTTTATTCCATTTCTTCCACATCAGCTAGAGGCGTGAGACCTCTACAGCAGAGATAGCCTGCTCGCAGTGTGCCGTCAGTGTCCTCTGTAGCAGGCTATCAGAAATTGCCCTGGTATGACTCTCCTTCCTCTTCATGGGAGTCTATTTCATTGAAAACTCATTATAAGTACCAGCATTCTGTTGTGTCTGTAGGTGGCACTGTGATAGGTATTTTCAATATTAAAAGTGACACCCTTTCCTGTCACAGCCTGTGTCACATACAATAGTAGCTATTTCATAGTGAAAGCATATGGTTGTTGTAGTTTTCATAGCTTCGTACTCCTCCATTGGAGAATAGTGTAAAGTAGTGGAAGGATTCACAATCTGACAGGTTGTGAAGTGAACGCTCCTTCCATGGCCATAATAATCTTTAAACCACAGAAAGGGTAGCTAGTCCTTTATAGTGGGAGGGTTTTAAGAGCTCCCACAACTCAAACAATGAGGGGGAGCATGAATATCCCACTGGATGTCAACCCAGGATTCAGAGTCAGAGCTGTGGTCTCCAATTGCCAGGACTGTCTAGGGCAGGGTTCGAACACTGCACCTTCTGACTCAGAGGCTACCACTAATCCAAAGGTTAGCTCCAAAGCATATGGTAAGAAAACCATGCAGTTACAGGCTCTGGTCACTGAGTGGCATCAGGAGCAGATTTCTGAAATGTTTTTGCCAGCTTAAACACCATGTGGGTATTAATGTTTGTTCCTGGGCAAAAGACAAGCGACAGCGAATCAACCGCCTTTTTACACGCTACTGAAGTCAATGGAAAGGAAAATCAGGCGGAGTGTAAAACAGGCGGTTGATTCGCTGTCGCCCGTTTTTTGCCCAGCGACAGAAGTTAAAATTAGCCCCCGTGTTTTTTTTCTTTTGATTTTTCTCTTGGGGTAAGTTTATTTTTTAAACATTATTCTATAGTTTATACTTTAAAATTTTACATTTTCAGTGTTACTGATGATTTCGCCTTTCTTTCAGGTTTTTCTCTTCCCATTCGCTGATACCTCCAGGCCCCACCCAGCACCTGCCGGCTCTGACTACGACCTCAATCAACTCCCCATTTCAGACCTTCAGAACTCTTCCTGCTCCCACATCACCTCTCCCCTCTGGTCAATACTTTCCTTTTGACTTTCTACATCAATTTTCATGTCCTTTTTGCAGTTTTCTTAACTGTTAATATCCTAGATTGGGCCTCCAGGCCGTTCCTGCTGCCACCTCCCAGGATATTCCAGCTCCAAGGCCTTTTCTCCTACCCATTTGGCCCTCTCCCCTACTTTTTCCATCTCCATTGTGCTCTTAAAATTTCTTGATTTTTCGATCATGATACTCAGCTAATTCTTACTGCCGGAGATTGGATCCTCCAGACCATTCATACCTTCTCCCCTGCCCCCAGCTCTGCCCACCACCTCCTGGGCAATTCCAGGTCGGGCCTCAAGGACCCTCTCGTTTATCATCATAATACATATACTTGTGCACGTATTATATATTTATATAAAATATGAATGAAATAAAATGGGTGCAAGAGGATATATATAGCTATTCAATTTTTAATATTTCCATTCATAAATATGTATTCATAAATAAATAATTAATATCTGATATTTAACTTTTCAATTCAAATAAATTGTAATTTTAAACATTTAAATTATTCAAAGTTCATTTAATAAATTAAACAATGTATTTTATATATATCATCTTAATTTATCATACAATTACTTTTTAAATTTATAATTTGAACATGTTACTTAGTTACATTAAATGACTGAGCATTTCTATATTTTCCTGTGCAATATTTCATTAATCATTTTGATGATTTACTCAACCAATAGTAAATTATTAATTTTCTGTTGAGTCAGACTCAGTATATTATAATTTAAATTTTTCATTTATTCTTCAATCTACATTATATTTTTCATAACTTTCATAATTTTAGAACATTGCTAATTATGGGTAGGTTGGCTCTTTCAAGACCATGAGGCATTGTGATAGCATTGTGAGTGACTAGCACTCCATTAGCTTCGGACGGGACAGAATGCAGTGAACAACAACTCTAACAGCACAAGCTTCACATCAGTGGCAGACTGTTGCCTCAGACTAACCATGTGGAATGCCATGGGTGATTGATTAGAAATATATTAAATTTGCTATCTATGGCATGCACTCCATATTTGAGCATCAGGACTTTCATACACGGCCTTACCTATAGCTGCACATTTCTACCACTAGTTGGAGCTTCATAAGCACTGAAAGCTGCAGATCTTCACCATCCCTAATACACTCTGAGGGAAATTTACTTTGTCCGGACTTTGCATGGGCAGCACCATGACTTAGTCCACTAGTGTATTCTAGTTTTTCATAAACTGTCCTTCAGTGGCAATTTATTTCTTGGACATGGGCTGGGAATTTCCTCCTAGCTGCTCCCTGGCCGCTATAACCTTGTTGGAAATGCAGCGGAAACCCTGTTTACACACATAAACCAGCTTCTCAATGCACTCCCGATGAAGTTACGACAGCAGAGAGAACAAGCTCCAAGGAAATTCCTGGCATGGGCATCATCACAGCACGAGGGATATGGCACAGTGCCATGTAAAGAAAGAAAGAAGTTGCATTTATATAGCACCTTTAACAATCTCAGAACATCCTAAAGCTCTTCATACCTAATGAAGTACTTTTTGAAGTGTAGTCACTATTGTAATGTAGGGAAAGACGGCAGCCAATTTTGCACACAGCAAGGTCACACAAATAGCAATGAGATAAATGACCTGATAATCTGTTTTAATGATGTTGATTCACGGATAAATATTCAGCAGGATACCACAGAACTCTCCTGTTCTTCTTTGAATGGTGCCATAGGATCTTTTAGATTCACTGGAGAGGGCAGATAGGGCCTCAGTTTAACGTCTCATCCAAAAGACAGCACCTCTGATAGTGCAGGACTAATGCTCAGACGTCTCAGCCTAAATTATGCGCTTAAATCTTCGCATGAGGCTGGAACCCACATCCTTCTGACTTAGAGGCATGAATGCTACCACTGAGCCAAGTAGCCAACCTATAGAGGTCATCTCTTTCCTCTCTCCCCCTCACCACCCCCCTCCCCAACACCAAATACTTTATCCAGTCTATCAATTCCATGTTTGCCAGATCATATGCAATTTGCAGTCATAGGCTCCCCATAACTTAATCTCCTGAGGCAAGTGAGTCCACCCATCTGTTGTGCTTTGCCCTTGACGTATTCAAGTCTCACGAGATTCTTGAGCCAATTACTAGGGAAGACTAGCTGAGGTGGTTTCCCATTGCCTTCCTCACAATTTGTATCTGCAGAGTACCTTCTCCTAGGTGGGCAGCAACCAAGGCTAAAGAGCCCCACCTACTCTTTACGATGGAGTGATAAATCCTGCATTCAGAGCTGGCGCTCAGGTTTCCACTTGCTGGGACAGTCTGGAATAGGGCGCAAACCCAACCCTTCTGATTCAGAGGTGAGAATACTACCACTGAGCCAATAGTCACTCCATCAGGGAAGTGAATAATTACTAGTAAAATATTCAATTCTTCCTTAATACCCAAAAATGATTTGACAGATGACTCCAGAATATCAGAATAACTTTGCAACCTACATTATTCAACCCTGGCTGGTTACATTTCAGAGATGACATTCCCACAGTTTCAACAAGGCTAATATTTGATCATCTGGGTCTATACTTATCCTTATGACCTTCAAACCTATTCCAATTTTGTTCAATTGAATCCATGCAGAGCGTAGATAAGATTTATACAAACCAGGATCAGTCTAATAGTTCTTACAAACTGCTAAAGTGAAAGACAGGTCAAAGCCAGGCTTTATTAAATGATTGCTGCTTACCACTGAAATTATTAATGAACCATGGACCGTTGGCAAATGTATCATTTTCCAAATCAACAAATGATTATCTTGTGCAACTCATTGGAAAATTAGCTTTCCTAATGGTTATTTCACTGACAACACATGGCCTGGATATTTAGCAAAAGCTCGCTCTTAGTCATAATACATAATTTAAATGTCATCAGATGTGAAAGGTCCATACTGTATATAGATCTACTAAATTGGTTATGCTAGTAATAGAAAATCACTGACACAAGAATTCCTGCAGTTTGGACTAAAATCAAGTTGGCACATTAAATTACCATAACATCTGTAAATGCATGTGCAGAACTATAGATTAAAAATTGAAAGATAGCCACAAAATTGCCTATGAGTATTTAGAGTGTACTTGTGCCCAAGAATGCAAAGACAACAGTGATCAGTGGATTATGAAAATCAGGCAGTCTCTTCCCAAAGTTACAAATGACCAGGTAACTAGTAAAAATTTTACTTTTATGATTTGTATTCATTATGTTTGAATTCAAATATATCTTATTTTACACCTGCACATTACTAAACCGCAGTTCTGATTTCTATATTTTGTTTCCAGTGTGTTAGACAGTAACAAAACTTAAGCTGCAGCCTGAAATGTTAACTTGTCACTTCTCTCCACAGATGCTGTGCCTGACTTGGAGTGTTTCCAGCATATTCTGTTTTTGCTTCAGATTTTAAGCATCTGCAATATTTCATTTTTTCTTGAATTAAAAATGGTCTGTTGAAATGTGATTAAAATGGGTATAACCTCCTAAAATGGCTGCATATAAAAATATGTTCCGTCCATTTAGAAACGTTCAGGAGCAAAACCATTGCTAGAATGACAAATAAAGGCAAACAATTGGTGCTGAATTGATAAATTAAAATGGAATTAAAAAACAAAAATTGAAAATGGGTTGAATCACAACATGGTATCACCAAATGGCATTTCTGGAGTTGGAGTTCAGGAAAGGTAAAAATAAAAAGTAATGATAATTGAAATGAAATAAAATAAGAAAATTTGAATAGTTTAGTAACTAACTCCAGATGAAGCCAGTCAACAAGCAGCTCAGGAATCAGCAATGGGCACCAACTCACTGAGAAACTTGGAAATATTAAAGGCAGCTAATTTAATTCACCAATCATCTGATTGATTTATGGGAATGGAGACATTCTCACTGATCAATCAAATTAGAAGATTCATGCAAGATACAATGTTTTTAATGAGATAGATATTTAGATAAATGTAAGTAATGCGCCAGAGTTCTAAAACAGTCACTCACTTTTTAAATCAGCTTAATTAGTATTCTGCTAATCCTAATATGAAGTAATAGTATAAATGATTTTGTTTAGAATTCTGACTCACCATGAACATAGCAGCACATTGTGCATCAGAACATAGCAACAGTGCAATGACAATGTAATTTGTCACCCTAATGATCTTATGACAAATTACACCAATAACATCTTGTGCAGATGAGCTTCCAGAGAAAACAGATTGTTGAATGTGTTTAAAATAATTTGATGTTGTTTGAAAAAAAGAATGTACGTTTTCCACTGAGGAAAAAAGGGTGTAAAAGAAATGACAGCCAGCCATGGCTAAGTAAAGAAATTAAGGATAGTATCCGACTAAAAACAAGGACATATAAGGTAGCCAAACTTAGTGGGAGGATAGAAGATTGGGAAGTCTTCAAAAGACAGCAAAAAGTAACTGATTAAGAAAGGGAAGATAGATTATGAAAATAAATTAGCAAAAAATATAAAAACAGATAGCAAGAGTTTCTATAGATATATAAAAAGAAAAAGGGTGGCTAAGGCAAACGTAGGTCCCTTAGAGGATGAGACCAGGAAATTAATGGTGGGAAACATGGAGATGGCAAAACTGCTGAACGGTAGAGGACACTAAGAATATCCCAACACTGGACAAACAGGGGGCTCGAGGGGGGAAGGGGCTAAATACGATTAAAATCACTAAGGAATTGGTACTCAGTAAATTAATGGGACTCAAGGCGGATAAATCCCCTGGACCTGATGGCTTACATCCTAGGGTCTTGAGGGAAGTGGCAGTAGGGATTGTGGATGCTTTGGTAATAATTTTCCAAAATTCTCTGGACTCGGCAAAGGTCCCGGCAGATTGGAAAACTGCTAATGTAACACCCTTATTTAAAAAGGGTAGTAGGCGGAAGGCTGGAAATTATAGACCAGTTAGCCTAACATCTGTGGTGGGTAAAACTTTGGAGTCTATTATTAAGGAGACAGTAACGGAACATTTGGATAAACATAATTTAATAGGACAAAGTCAGCATGGCTTTATGAAGGGGAAGTCATGTCTGACAAATTTGCTTGAGTTCTTTGAGGACATAACGTACAGGGTGGATAAAGGGGAACCAGTAGACGTAGTGTATTTAGACTTCCAGAAGGCATTCGACAAGGTGCCACATAAAAGATTATTGCTCAAGATAAAGAATCACTGGATTGGGGGTAATATTCTGGCATGGGTGGAGGATTGGTTATCTAACAGGAAGCAGAGAGTTGGGATAAATGGTTCATTCTCGGACTGGCAACCAGTAGCCAGTGGTGTTCCGCAGGGGTCGGTGCTGGGTCCCCAACTCTTTACAATCTATATTAACGATTTGGAGGAGGGGACCGAGTGTAACATATCAAAGTTTGCAGATGATACAAAGATGGGAGAGAAAGTAGAGAGTGAGGAGGACATAAAAAACCTACAAGGGGATATAGACAGGCTGGGTGAGTGGGCGGAGATTTGGCAGATGCAATACAATATTGGAAAATGTGAGGTTATGCACTTTGGCAGGAAAAATCAGAGAGCAAGTTATTATCTTAATGGCGAGAAACTGGAAAGTACTGCAGTACAAAGGGATCTGGGGGTCCCAGTGCAAGAAAATCATAAACTTAGTATGCAGGTGCAGCAGGTGATCAAGAAGGCCAACGGAATGTTGGCTTTTATTGCTAGGGGGATAGAATATAAAAACAGGGAGGTATTGCTGCGGTTATATAAGGTATTGGTGAGACCGCACCTGGAATACTGCATACAGTTTTGGTCTCCATACTTAAGAAAAGACATACTTGCTCTCGAGGCAGTACAAAGAAGGTTCACTCGGCTAATCCCGAGGATGAGGGGGTGGACATAAGAGGAGAGGTTGAGTAGATTGGGACTCTACTCATTGGAGTTCAGAAGAATGAGAGGCGATCTTATTGAAACATATAAGATTGTGAAGGGGCTTGATCGGGTGGATGCGGTAAGGATGTTCCCAAGGATGGGTGAAACTAGAACTAGGGGGCATGATCTTAGAATAAGGGGCTGCCCTTTCAAAACTGAGATGAGGAGAAACTTCTTCACTCAGAGGGTAGTAGGTCGGTGGAATTTGCTGCCCCAGGAAACTGTGGAAGCTACATCATTAAATAAATTTAAAACAGAAATAGACAGTTTCCTAGAAGTAAAGGGAATTAGGGGTTACGGGGAGCGGGCAGGAAATTGGACATGAATTTAGATTTGAGGTTAGGATCAGATCAGCCATGATCTTATTGAATGGCGGAGCAGGCTCGAGGGGCCGATTGGCCTATTCCTGCTCCTATTTCTTATGTTCTTATTTGTTCCTGTTCAACTGGATTCTGCTGAAGATTTTAGGATAAATTAAGTTCATGAATTGTGAAAATGTGGCCCATGAAAGCCTCTTTTATTATTCACCTGTTAAGTTACTTACGGGAATAATTTCGGTAGTTTTATCACGTCTCCACCATTCTTTTCCCCTCCATCCCCCACCTTGAACATAGTTTAAAACTGCGTTCTCCACAATCATTTTAATTTCATTTTTATTGTAGGTTGTTTTATGCAGTCAAATTAAAACAAACACATCAGAAGCAGAATTTGATTAAGAACTGGCAATAGTCTAGGTTGTTACTTCAGAAATAAATAATGGAGTTTCTGACCATACTAAACTTGGAACAATTTTTAAAAAAAAATTAGGTCTTCTGTGGTGTTAATGAGTTGAAGGATCCTGTTATGTAACAACAGGGGCATTACACCATGCTCAAATGTATTGTTTTATATATAACTAGTAGAGCTCCCGTGGCATTACTCGTCACTAGGTAATGATCTGTAACAGTTGTGTGTGAAATGTTCAGAAGTGTTTTAATACAATAGGCTGCTGCATAAATACAAGCCCCCTTTTTCCTTCTGTAACCTTCTTAGTGTCTTTCAGTCTAATTCTTTATGTCCCCCGTGCTGTCTTTCTCTTCTACATTTTTTTCTCTCTCCATACAACTGTCATGCAGTTTTTTCATTGTAATGCCTGTATTTCTGTACACAGCTATTTCACTCACTCTTTCCTTATGACCTTTTCTGTAATTCTCTTCTTTCCTCTGTCACCTAATGTTTCTGCATGACTTTCATTTATATATTCCTTGAGTCAATTTCTATGTCTCACCTTTATTATACCCAGAGTATGCATAATGGCAGCAAACAAGTAGCATGTCAGAGATGGATATTGGATTGGGTGAAGACAGGCTGTGCAGGAGCTGATGCATTATGCATAGAATCATAAAAAATTTATGGCATAGAAGGCGGCCATTCGGCCCATCGTGTCTGCACCTGCCAAAAATTAGCCTCCTAGCCTAATCCCACTTTCCAGCACTTGGTCCGTAGCCTTGTAGGTTATGCCACTTCAGGTGCATATCCACGTACTTTTTAAAATGTGATGAGGATTTCTGCCTCTACCACCCTTTCAGGCAGTGAGTTCCAGACCCCCACCACCCTCTGGGTGAAAAAAAATGTCCTCAGCTCCCGTCTAATCCTTCTACCAATCACTTTAAATCTATGCCCCCTGCTAATTGACCTCTTTACTAGGGCCAATGTAAGGAGTCTTACAACACCAGGTTATAGTCCAACAGCTTTATTTGGAATCACAAGCTTTCGGAGCTTTCCTCCTACACTCACCTGACGAAGGAGGAAAGCTCCGAAAGCTTGTGATTCCAAATAAAGCTGTTGGGCTATAACCTGGTGTTGTAAGACTCCTTACATTTGTCCACCCCAGTCCATCACCGGCATCTCCACATCATCTTTGCTAGGGGAAATAGGTCATAAGAACATAAGAAATAGGAGCAGGAGTAGGCCAATCGGCGCTTCGAGCCTGCTCCGCCATTTAATAAGATCATGGCTGATCTGATCCTAACCTCAAATCTAAATTCATGTCCAATTTCCTGCCCGCTCCCCGTAACCCCTAGGTCCTTCCTATCCACTCTATCTAGGCTCCTCGTAATTTTGTACAACTCAATTAAATCACCCCTCAGCTTCCTCTGTTCCAAAGAAAACAAGCCCAGCCTATCCAATCTTTCCTCATAGCTAAAATTCTCCAATCTTGGCAACATCCTCATAAATCTCCTCCGTATCCTCTCTAGTGCAATCACATCTTTCCTGTATTGTGGTGACCAAAACTGTACACAGTACTCAAGCTGTGGCCTAACTAATGTTGTATACAGTTCTAGCATAATCTCCCTGCTCTTATATTCTATGCCTCAGCTAATAAAGGAAAGGTAAGAAAACTGAATCACCGGCTCCAGGTGCGATTTGGGCTTGAATACAGATTAGGTCTGGCAGCAATGATGGGGTGGGAAACTCATGAAAAAGTTGCCTGTACTCTACTAATATTAAAAAAGAACTGACAAAGAGCAGGAATGCAGAGCTCTTTCCTGGGAGGCAGAGTGCAAGTCATGACCTGAAATATAATGCCAGCTTTGCTGGAGGCACTTAGCACTCTGCAGTCTAAGTGGTTGCTGCCACTGATTAAGAGCACTCAAGTGATGGGTCTCAACTGTAAACATACAGCAATATTTTAAATTAATATCTATCTAAGCAACCCTTCCACATTCAGTGGTTTGTTTTTTCATTGACATTTGCCATTACATTTATTGTTACTTAATTCATGCTTTATGTACAGTCAGGCCCATGAACAGGAGCCCTGATAATTTCTGTTCATTTTTGTACAGGGAAAGCTATCTTCAGAAGCTTTGCACTGAAACAGTTCAGTATTTATTTCAATTATGATAAGTAAGTAATAGGCTGGGTTTTTGCTTAAGATTGCATGTGATATTTATTACAGTAATACAAATTTCTGATTTACAATTCACTTATATAACAGCCCCATAGACCACATTTCTGGCATAGTAGATGTAGTAATCTTATCATGTCCCAATTTCTTCATGACTTAGTCAACATAAGTATAGTGTAGTCAGTCCTGTTGCATTAGATAATCTGGTTCAACTTTCCTCATTTTTATTTGTTTATTTCAATACAACTTGGATCAAATATTTGTACCTGGCACGGTTTTGTTTCCTTCTTTGCGAAATGAAGCAAAGCACTACAGTAATTTTCCTTTTGTTTTTGAAAAATTGAAGCAGTGGAAGAATATTCAGTACAGCCTCACTTGATAAACATTTTTCTCAGGTTGGGATATCAGAGACAGTGTTGTAACAACATGTAACTGGGTCACTTAGCGTATAGAACAAACTGTTCTTAGTTTTATCAGGATCAGTTTAATAAAAATTACTGCAGAGTGGTCATCTGTGAGTTATGGCTAATCCGTCATTCCCATGGGTGACCATAATTGAAGATTGCTCTGTTTAATACAGGTGACTTATATACAGGTCATACTATTATTAGTTGGCTTGTAGAATACATCTTTATACTACTTTAGTCAATTCCTGTTTAATTTAACTGGACTCCATTATCCATCAATTGTCAATAACTGCCAGGAATTTGTCTTTCATAATGGCAGATAATCAAGGTTCCCAGTATAAAGCATGTACAAAATAAAACAAAATCAACTATGTGAAAGTGGCAAAAAAATAATAAAAGGTCTTTCTCTCTACAATATTTTGTGCCATTGCTTGATGCCAATATTCTCAAAAATATATCCAATGAACATCCTACTATGTATACCGTGGGTACAAAATAACACAAATTTTAATGATCCTAGTTTGCAATCCTTATTCTCTGCTGCAAACACTGATTTAAACAGCAGTAACAGAAGACTCAAAGTATCTAAAGCAAACTGAACTCAACAAGACCGAGAGCCCAGACGTGGAAGTTTAAATTCTCTTGTGGTAAAATTAGATATTTTTAATAAACATAACAGTTTGATACAAACTCAAAACAAAAGCAAGACGGATTCATACAGTTTGAAACCATCACTCAATATAGTCAAAATCTTCTGGAATTCCAAAAGCCTTATCAATTTGATTCTGTTCAAATCCAAATTTTTTCTTTGCCCAGGATTTTATGGCATACACATTATCTAGAAGAACAAACAGAAATGACTTAACATTAAAGAACAGCTGAGTCTCCATTGTGACATTTGGAAACGGATAATAAAGAACTGTGATAACTTTACTGTGAAATACAGGTCTTTTGTAACATACCAGTCCACCTATTGGCTGCATCTTTTGCTACCTTGTTTATCTGCCCTATAAAAAGACACAAAAAAAATCATTCAGAAAGGCCACATTACCCGTACTTAACAAACTTATTCTTCCTAACTGGGGAATATGCAGGGTAATATTTTATCTGCCTACTGTACCAACAGAAATCGCAATAGATTAGGATTATATAGCATCAATTTAAATTCAAATTTAGACTAGGTAACGGATTGTAGCTACCAAACCCAACAGACTAGTTACCATTGTTAAGAAGTATTCAAATAGTTTCCTTTTTGTTTACTTCTTTGGTCAATTGTCATGGTCCATGTTTCAGGATGGATGCAGTGGTCAACCTAAAAAAATGGGTAACCACACAGCTATCAAAGTAGTGGTAGGAAAATACTGGATAAGAAAATACCACCTATCATGCATTCAACATATTGATAATCTACAAACAATTTTGATTTAGAAATACAGCTGATCCCGATCCAGTCAATCAGCCTCACAGCAATGAAATTACTACAGCCGTACAACCATTAAAAAAAATATATATTCTGCACCAACTGATATGAAAAATACATTATAGATGCACTCTAACAATCAATGTTACAAGTTTGTATGACTAAATGCTTTGATACCCTCCACTGCCAAATAGAGAGCAGTTCTGTATCATCAGCTCTCAATATAATGAAGTCACCATACACTGTTCACAAAAAAAAAGGAACTAGGTCCATACTGTCTGGAACTGAAAACTGCTCATTCCAGGTACAGCATCATCTTTTAAGGCAATGTGAAATCATCATACTTCACTGGTAAGCACGCGTTACTGTGCCAAAACATCAAAATATACTGCTTAGCCATTATCAGGTTGTTTAGTAACCTCCACTTCACAGGTCCAAAGGCACCTCCACTGGAAGTGTCGTTTGGGTTTATCTAAACCTCAATTTAAACTAATTTAGAGAAGCAAAATCTTCAGAATGCAAATATCAGAACTATTTTGACTAAACTAAATGGATTAGTTACTCACTGATTTCTTCGATTACTTCTGGATCACATTCTTGGTATTTTTCCAGCTCTGTTTTCAACTGATTCCTTTGGTGTCGAAGTCCCTCCAATTCTTTTAACATAGTTGCACGACTCTCCTATTTTTAAAATAAACATTTTAATGCCATTATGCACAGATAATTTGTAATTGATAATGTAACATAGCAGGTTTAAAAGTCATCAGCCCTGAATTTCCATGGGGTTCTCCCGATCTCTCATCGCAACTTTGGTGGACACCATGGAGAAATGGCCATTAACTAACAAATAATTAGCTAATGGCTAATTATTTATTAATCCTGCTAGAGAACCCCTGCAGGCAATAGTTTTCAAATTTACATTAAATGGGTAGAATTACAAGTGGTTAAGTTTAAAACATTTTAAACACAGAAGAACCCTATTATGATTAACATTGCCAAAATGTAATCATGATTAAAGATCAATTCATGAATAAAGTTATTCTTGTTCAATGCATTGCAAATTGTTAGCTGCACCAAAACATTGGATACCTCTTTTACTAAGTGGAGATAAAATTCACCCATCATCCGTTAGCCCCACTAGATGTTCCTATCATGCACAATACGCTACAGTCAGCATTTTTAAAGTCACCAGTTAAACCCAAAAGAAAATCAGGAGTGTGTGAAGGTTCATCTTACTATAATCAACAATGGCTTCTTAGTTTAAAGAAACTATTAAAAACCACTAAAAGCAACATGCAGAAATTAAAAGGTGACATAGCTCTCCTTTACAAAATGGGTAAAAGTGCTCAATTTGGATAAAGAATATTTATAAAATCAGGCTATAAGTAGCACCCACTCTGACTTTTTGCTATAACTATTGCTACTGCATAGAAGCAACATGGAAGAAATACTTAGATGAGTATTCAGAGTGGTATATAATCACTATTAATATTCCCACACATTATCAGAATAATTGCTTTGGAAAGGACGCTTCAACTCTTCCTCTGGAACCTATAGAAGCATCACCTGCATCTTGTTCACCAATCAACTGTTGACTATGAGGACAGAATAATCTACATTAGGTTTTCTGTTAGATAAACTCACTTTGATGACCTGTGACCTAGCAGTGCTCAAGCAAAAAGTACGTCATGGTTTTTAGATCTGGCAGTCAACAAAAAGATCTACATCTCAGCTTGCGACAGCTTAACATACCTCATGGTAGCTTCAGTTACATTTCTCACCCTAAAAATACATTTGAGTTGCGTGGCCGGGTGCCTAGCAAAAGGAAGTGCATTTTTTGCTTTAAAGGGTGAGAAACATTACAATTGTGGATGACAGATCGCAAAAGTAGCAGCAACACACCCAAGTGGGTGCATTGGCACCGTTACAAATCCAGGTCTACTGTCGATACCTTCTCGGGTTCCATGGTGTCAGTTCCTCCCATAAGCAATCTGAGCGTTTTCTTTTTTTTTAGATGGGAGTTGACTCACATTGCCCTATATCTACTTGTAAGATAGTGTCATGCAGTGTGTGTAACAATAATATCCCCTTAAGACCTGAACCAGATATTTATATCTTTTACACATGTACCTTCTTCAATCTCTCTGAAGGCAGATGGAGCGAATACTTAGTGAGGTGAGGCTTGCTATGAATCATTCAGCTGCTTTCTTTCACAGCAAGTGAACATAAAGCCATAATTATGATCAGATTCATTTAATTCAAATCAGTACAGCTCATCTTTGGGTAATGATACAAAATAAAGAACAAGCTATGCTTCCCCAGATCAATGAATCACCTTACTTGAGCTAAACATGATGAAGGTGATCTTCAACTTTCTCCTGAAACAGGTGCAAAGTAAGCAGAGTGGTTGGTCTGCCTGCTCATTTAAATGCAGCCTGTGAGCTGCGGACGCCTTGCAGCAGCTCTCTGGTTGTGGGAGGGTGGCAAATCAGCCGGCTGAATTGAATTGGCCAGCAGGTCCGGCTGGTGGGTCACAGGTTGGCTCGTTCCTGTTCCTCCTCACCGTACAGAAATAAAAATCAAAAGTTTCCTCGACCATTTTTTCAAGCAGCCTTTAAGGACCGCTCCACTCATTTGTACCTGATAATTGCAGTTATGGGTTCTACAACTGGCATAGGACTCCAATTTGCATTTTTAAGAACTCTCCCACTGGAAACAGGTGGGCGAACTGCTTGCACAGTTACAGGCCTGCCTGAAAATTGCATCAGGTGCGCCACAGGCATCAATGGGATGGCTGAAGTGCCTTCCCCTGCCCCGATTTTCAACTACCAGTTGCCTGTTTTTCAGGCGAGAAACGAACATCTACCAATTGAAAATCGTCCTCTACGCCTTTTGACTATTCTTCAGTATTTCTGACTTTTCCCACTTCAGAGAAGGCCCCCACAGCTTATCTTTACACAAATCTGACTGTCAACATGCGGGTCTTTGTTCACCTCATTTCTGCCCCATAGGAAGCTGGTGCTTGGCTCGTGGTCCCTCTCCAGTGGTTGGCCAGAAGAGCTGCTAATCAAACTTGCATCCGTGCCCCCTCCCTTTGAAACTAGCATCATGAAAAGCTCAACAGGAAGGAACATTCCATCATCCTACAGTGTGAATGATTGTTGGAAGCCCCTGGGATTGTTCCCAGTCCTCCTGAATAACAGCATGAATTTCTGGCTTTAATACATACTTTGAGAATGCTTCAAACCTATGGTTTTCATTTTTAAACCTATGCAAATAGGCTCTGTTTTAAAATCCAACATTTAAAAGTAATTCTTTCACAAATTCTCTCTGTGGAAAAATGGTCAAAATAATCCCAAAATGTGGTGGCTACATACAAAAAGAAATAACTCGCATTTATATAGCGCCTGTCACGATCTCAGGTCATCCCAAAGTGTTTCACAGCCAATGAAGTGTAATCACTGTTGTAATGTAGGATAACATCAAGTTTGAATCCAAAATCACCAAAAAACAATTCAACAGGTGCAGCAGGTTCAATATTCCAACGATAATTTTGACCCACAAAGTATTTTCACAAACATTGAAGATTTTTGCATGTGCACTTTGTTTTTCCTTAGCTTTCCTGAAACCAGTGATTCATGCAGTAGTACAGTTCCACAAGTGCCAGGAGCTCACTGGGTACCTCACCAGAGCGGTCATGCCTCATGTATGTTATCAGGCTTTTTGACCATGGGAAGGGGAAGGTGGGGCATCACAGCTGAGCTCGATCATGTCCCCACGTGACATCCAGGAGGTAGCTCTAGTGATTAAAATGGCTGACTTTGGCTGATTTTCCCCTTCCTTAGCCAGTAGGCACTAGAGTCAACTGCAGTGCTCCCAAAGCCACCATAACTGAAATTTGCAAATTCAGTACACCAACACTACAACAACTTGCATTTTGTTAGTGCCTCTAATGTAGAAAAACATTCCAAAACTCTTCACAGAGACATGTAGGGAAAAAAAAATGGATGTCAAGCCAAAGAGTTAGAGATTAGGAAGGGTGACCAAAAGCTTGGTCAAAGAGGTGGGTTCTAATCAGGGTCTAAAAGGAGGAGAGAGAGGTGCAGAGATTTAGGGAGGGTATTCCAATGGGTTAACCTCTGACTTAGTCTGTTTAATGCTACAAGGTGCATTTACCATTTAGACGTCAGACAAAAGCACAATTTGGATAATTTGAACATACTGTACTAGTTACATTAAGGACTTTTTTTCAACTTAAAAATTCAACAGGAACTGTATGGTGCAACAGATTAGAACCTCTTCAACTCTTTGACTTGGCTTTAATTGCAATGAAAATCTCCCCTCTCTGCCAGCTTGTAATGGCCTTATATGACAGTAGCACGAATAGTCTCAAACCCATTCCCAGTAAGAGAATGTCTGCAGCACAAATCTATCAACAAATTGGCAATCTCAAATGCCATAAGGGCAGTTTGAATAGGAAACAAAGGCCCCGTGTAAGAGGTTTGGGTGAGTAGCACATTATTGGTACAGAATTGGCAGAGAACAGCTTTGCTCTGACTCTGCCTTATTTGGGAATGAGTGATGCACTTTAGCACAAAAATGACATATGAAACAAGTGATGTGTATTTTGAAATCAGGAAAAGGTCTGTCAGCATTAATAAAAAATAAGTGGTGCACCAGTACTGTGTTTGCTGCACTAGATGTCGCACAAGTTTTCTCAAACATGATTTGTTCGTGTTGAAAAATAATTTGGTTTCCTACTTTTGTAGGAGATAGACCCAGTACATTTACCTGCATTTGCTTAAAGAAAAGGTCCTCTGTTGGTGCTAAAAATAGAAAAAACTTCAAATGCTGGATTCTGTAATATAGTAAATGCAGTGAGTCTATCCCCACCTGGACTGGAAAAAAGGATATAGGGACCGATTTTTTGTCTCCACTACATTCACACCCAAAAACAACAATGGCAGTCAGAAAATCTAGTGGGATTTGGTCCCATCCACCTAATGAGTTTCTGGGGCTGCCCAATTTTCTGGAGGATGCAGGGTTTCTGGGAGCTTCCTTTGCATATTTAAAAGGGTGATGGAAAGTCTGGACACTAAGTCCCCAGCTCGTCCATGGAAACCTGGTGAGGAGGAGGCCTCTGGCAGACTTGGAAGCAGGCTTATGTGGTTTATGCCTACTTGTGAATTTGTCTTGGTGTTGTTTTAATTATCATTAAAAACCTTTGTGACCTTTGACATTTTTTTTTCCACTGAGCACCATTTATTGGCAGAGGCTTTGCCTAAACGGATACTCTGAGCTGACGTGTTCAGAGAAAAAGGAGGTGTGGATGGATGACAGGCAGGTCAACCTGCCTGAGGGGTACTCGAGGCCCTTCCCAAACAAAGCTGCCTGACTAACCATTACGCTAGGAGGTTCTCGAGAAGCAACCCAAATCACAAGTCGTGCTTTCCATGGTACTGCACGAAAGGTGGCACATCAGAGTGATCAGGCAACAGCATTGCCCCTTTGGTCACATCTACCAAAATGCCACCAATCATTTCTGCAGACCCTGCCAAACCCACCTAGGAATGACTATGAGAATCTGCCTTTTCAGTGTCTAGATCAGCAGAGACGGATGCTGAGCTGTGCCATCTGCAGTAAGAACACCTGCAGCTGCTGTGCACCATACAGTGCGCACGTGTGCAGGGACAGCAGCAGTCAGCTGTGGCCTTAAACTTGACTTCACCTCTTGTAAGCAAGCTGCAATCATGACCTATGGGATTGTGCTACAGAGTGGCGCAGATAAATAACCTTCCTCACAAGAATCTCATGCAGCCTCACTTTAATTACAGCAGCTAAACAGGAGGCTAGGCTATTCTGTACTTGGCTGCAGGCTCATGCTTACACCCAAGGCTTATTTTCCCTTCATGAGCCCTGTTACTACTTAACAGTCTTCATTAGAGAAGAGGATGCTGCCAATGTAGCAGTAAAGGAGGAGGTAGTAGTGATATTGGATAGGATAAAAACTGATAAAGAGGAGGTACTTAAAGGTTGGCAGTACTCAAAGCAGAAAAGTCACCCGATCCAGATGAGAGGCATCCTAGGTTACTGAGGGAAGTAAAGGTAGAAATTGCAGAGGCTCTGGCCACAATCTTCCAATCCTCCTTAGATATGGAGGTGGTGCCAGAGGTCTGGAGGATTGCAAATGTTACACCACTGTTCAAAAAAGGGGAGAGAGAATTACAGGCCAGTCAACCTAACTTCGGTGGTGAGGAAACTTTTAGAGGCGATAATCCAGGACAAAATAAATTGGCACTTGGAAAAGTATGGGCTAATGAATGAAAGTCAGCACGGATTTGTTAAAGGAAAATCGTGTTTTACTAACTTGATTGAGTTCTTTGATGAAGTAACGGAGAGGGTTGATCATAGAAATTCACAGCACAGAAGGAGGCCATAGAGCTTTCCAGCCTAATCCCACTTTCCAGCTCTTGGTCCGTAGCCTTGTAGATTACAGCACTTCATAGGAACAGGAGTAGGCTATTCAGCCCCTCGTGCCTGCTCCGCCATTTGATAATATCATGGCTGATCTGTGATCTAACTCCACAAAACTGCCTTTGGTCCATATCCCTTAATACGTTTGGTTACCAAAAAGCTATCTATCTCACATTTAAATTTAGCAATTGAGCTAGTATCAATTGCCGTTTGCGGAAGAGAGCTCCAAACTTCTACAACCCTTTGTGTGTAGAAATGTTTTCTAATCTCACTCCTGAAAGGTTTGGCTCTAATTTTTAGACTGTGCCCCCTACTCCTAGAATCCCCAACCAGCAGAAATAGTTTCTCTCTATCCACCCTATCCGTTCCCCTTAATATCTTATAAACTTCGATCAGATCACCCCTTAACCTTCGAAACTCCAGAGAATACAACCCCAATTTGTGTAATCTCTCCTCGTAACTTAACCCTTGAAGTCAGGGTATCATTCTAGTAAACCTACGCTGCACTCCCTCCAAGGCCAATATGTCCTTCCGAAGGTGCGGTGCCCAGAACTGCTCACAGCACTCCAGGTGCGGTCTAACCAGGGTTTTGTATAGCTGCAGTATAACTTCTGCCCCCTTGTACTCTAGTCCTCTAGATATAAAGGCCAGCATTCCATTAGCCTTATTGATTATTTTCTGCACCTGTTCATGACACTTCAATGATCTATGTACCTGAACCCCTAAGTCCCTTTGGACATCCACTGTTTTTAACTTTTTACCATTTAGAAAGTACCCTGTTCTATCCTTTTTTGATCCAAAGTGGAAGACCTCACATTTGTCTACATTGAATTCTATTTGCCACAGTTTTGCCCATTCACCTAATCTATCAATATCGCTTTGTAATTTTATGTTTTCATCTACACTGCTTACAATGCCACCAATCTTTGTGTCATCGGCAAACTTAGATATGAGACTTTCTATGCCTTCATCTAAGTTCTTAATAAATATTGTGAATAATTGAGGCCCCGAGACAGATCCCTGCGGGACTCAACTAGTCACATCCTGCCAATGTGAGTACCTTCCCATTATCCCTACTCTGTCGCCTTTCGCTCAGCCAACTTCCTAACCAAGTCCGTACTTTTCCCTCGATTCCATGGGCTTCTATCTTAGCTAACAGTCTCTTATGTGGGACCTTATCAAATGCCTTCTGGAAGTCCATATAAATAACATCCATTGACATTCCCCTGTCCACTACTTTAGTCACCTCTTCAAAAAATTCAATCAGGTTTGTCAGGCACGACCTACCTTTCACAAATCCATGCTGGCTCTCTCTGATTAACTGAAAATTCTCAAGGTGTTCAGTCACCCTATCCTTAATTATAGACTCCAGCATTTTCCCCACAACAGATGTTAGGCTAACTGGTCTATAATTCCCTGGTTTCCCTCCCTCTCCTTTCTTAAAAAGCGGAGTGACATGTGCAATTTTCCAATCTAGAGGGACAGTTCCTGAATCTAGAGAACTTTGAAAGATTATAGTTAGGGCATCTGCAATCTGCTCATCTACCTCCTTTAAAACCCTGGGATGGAAACCATCTGGTCCTGGGGATTTGTCACTCTTTGGTGCTATTATTTTCTTCATTACTGTTGCTTTACTTATATTAATTTTATCGAGTCCCTGTCCCCGATTCAATATTAGTTTTCTTGGGATTTCCGGCATGCTATCCTCATTTTCTACTGTAAATACTGACGCAAAGTAATTGTTCAACAAGTCCACCATTTCCCCATTGTCAATGACAATATCCCCACTTTCAGTTTTTAAGGGGCCAACACTGCTCCTGACCACCCTCTTTTTCCTAATGTAACTATAAAAGTTCTTCGTATTGGTTTTGATATCCCTTGCAAGTTTCTTTTCATACTCTCTTTTTGTAGCTCTTACTATCTGTTTTGTGACCCTTTGTTGATCTTTCCCATTTGCCAGGATCTGTGCCATTTTTTGCCTTTTTGTATGCCCTTTCCTTATGTCTTATACTGTCCCTTACCTCTTTAGTTGTCCATGGCTGTTTTTTTTGGCAAGTAGAGTTCTTGCGCCTCAGGGGTATAAACTGATTCTGTATCCAAGTACTTTTTAAATGCGATGAGGGTTTCTGCCTCCACTACCCTTTCAGGCAGTGAGTGCCAGGCCCCAACCACCCTCTGGGTGAAAACATTTCTCCTCAACTCCCCTCTAATCCTTCTACCAATTACTTTAAACCTATGTCCCCTGGTTATTGACCTCTCTGCTAAGGGAAACAGGTTCTTCCTGTCCACTCTATCTAGGTCCCTCATACTTTTATACACTTCAATTAAATCTCCTCTCAGCCTCCTCTGTTCCAAATAAAACAACCTCAGCCTGTCCAATCTTTTCTCATAGCTGAAATTCTCCAGTCCTGGCAACATCCTCATAAATCTCCACTGTACCCCCTCTAGTGCAATCACACCTTTCCTGTAACGTGGTGACCAGAACTGTGCACAATACCCTAGCTGTGGCCTAATGTTTTATACAGTTCTAGCATAACCTCCCTGCTCTTGTATTCTATGCCTCAGCTAACAAAGGAAAGTATCGTATGCCTTCTTAACCACCTTATCTACCCATCTTGCTACCTTCAGGGATCTGTAGACTTGCACTCCAAGGTCCTTCTGTTCCTCTACACTTCTCATAATCCTACCATTTATTG
This sequence comes from Heptranchias perlo, assembly GCF_035084215.1. NCBI lineage: Eukaryota > Metazoa > Chordata > Chondrichthyes > Hexanchiformes > Hexanchidae > Heptranchias > Heptranchias perlo. Next base: position 139,813,115 of record NC_090325.1, read on the forward strand.
TGTATCCCCTTGCCTTGTTTGCCCTCCCCAAATGCATTACCTCACACTTCTCCGGATTGAATTCCATTTGCCACTTTTCTGCCCACCTGACCAGTCCATTGATATCTTCCTGCAGTCTACGGCTTTCTTCCTCACTATCAACCACACTGCCAACTTTTGAATCATCTGCAAACTTCTTAATCATGCCCCCTTCATTTAAGTCTAAATCATTGATATGTACCTCAAAAAGCAAGGGACCTAGTACTGAGCCCTGCAGAACCCCATGGGAAACAGCCTTCCAGTCACAAAAATCACCCGTCGACAATTACCTTTTGCTTCCTACCACTGAGCCAATTTTGGATCGAACTCTCTATTTTCCCTTGGATCCCATGGGCTTTTACTTTCCTGATCAGTCTGCTATGTAGGACCTTGTCAAAAGCCTTGCTAAAATTTATGTAGACTACATCAAATACGCTACCCTCATCGACCCTCCTTGTTATCTCCTCAAAAAATTCAATCAAGTTAGTCAGACACGGTCTTCCCATAACAAATCCATGCAGGCTGTGCTTGATTAATCAGTGTCTTTCTAAATGACGATTAATACTATCCTTCAGAATTTTTTCCAATAATTTGCCAACCAAGGTTAGGCTGACCAGCCTGAAATTACTCGGTCTATCCCTTTCTCCCTTTCTAAACAATGGTACAACGTTAACAGTCCTCCAATCCTCCAGCACCACACCTGTAACCAGAGAGGATTGTAAAATAATGGTCAGAGCTCCCGCCATTCCCTCTCTTGCTTCGCTTAACAGCCTGGGATACATTTCATCTGAGCTTGACGATTTATCTACTTTTAAAGATGCTAAACCCCTTAATATTTCCCCTCTCACTATGTTGATGAGGGTAGTGCGGTTGATGTTGTGTATATGGACTTTCAAAAGGCATTTAATAAAGTACCACATGATAGGCTTGTAAGCAAAATTAAAGCCCATGGGATTAAAGGGACAGTGGCAGCATGGATACAAAATTGGCTAAGAGACAGAAAGAAGAGAGTAGTGGTGAACAGTTGTTTCTCAGACTGGCAGGAAGTATATAGTGGAGTCGCCTGGGGGTCGGTATTAGGACCACTGCTCTTTTTGATATATATTAATGACCTGGACTTGGGTACAGAGAATATAATTTCAAAGTTTGCAGATGACACGAAACTCGGAAATGTAGTAAACAATGTGGAGGATAGTAACAGACTTCAGGAGGCCATAGACAGACTTGTGAAACAAGCAGACACATGGCAGATGAAATTTAATGTAGAGAAGTGTGAAGTGATGCATTTTGGTAGGAAGAATGAGGAAAGGCAATATAAACTAAATGGTACGATATTAAAGGGGGTACAGAAACAAAGAGACCTGGGGGTGTACGTAAACAAATCTTTGAAGGTGGCAAGACAAGTTGAGAAGGCTATTAAAAAAGCATATGGGATCCTGGGCTTTATTAATAGAGACATAGAAAACAAAAGCAAGGAAGATATGCTAAACCTTTATAAAACACTTGTTAGGCCTCAGTTGGAGTGTTCAATTCTGGGCACCACACTTTAGGAAAGATGTTGAGGCTTTAGAGAGGGTGCAGAAGAGATTTACTAGAATGGTACCAGGGATGAGGGACTTCAATTATGTGGAGAGACTGGAGAAGCTGGGGTTGTTCTCCTTAGAGCAGAGAAGGTTCAGAGATTTGATAGAGGTGTTCAAATCATGAAGGGCTTTGATAGAGTAAATAAGGAGAAACTGAATCCAGTGGCAGAAGGGTCGGTAACCAGAGGACACAGATTTACATTGACTGGCAAAGGAACCAGAGGTGACATAAGTTTGCATTTTTTTTTTAACACAGCGTGTTGTTATGAATGCACTGCCTAAAAGGGTGGTGGAAGCAGATTCAATAATAACTTTCAAAAGGGAATTGGATAAACACTTGAAAGGAAAAAATTTACAGGGCTATGGGGAAAGAGCAGGGAAACGGGACTAATTGGATAGCTCTTTCAAACAGCCGGCCCAGGCCCGATGGGCCAAATGGCCTCCTTTTGTGCTGTAACATACTATGATTTCCTTGTCCCTTCATCCTTGGGAAAGGCTGCTGATGGATCAAGATACCGTTTAAGGCTCTCCATAAGGTTTTTGGATTGATGTCCTTCTCCTTGTGACACTCTTTTTAATTGCCAAATGCCTTTAAATTTCACATACAATTTTCCCTTCCTACCAATGGCGTCATCCCATGACCCATCCAAATCGGCACCTGGAGCTGTGACAAAATATGCAAATGAGCTCACACAGAAAATTGAGTACTATTTGCATTTGAAAGGTAGGGTGTTATTAAAACAGTACAAACCAAACGAAGCAATTCACAGGTCATCGCATGTGTATGTGTGTATTTTCCCTCTCCCTTTATTCGGTTCCTTTTTAAAATAAGTGTTTTTCTAATATCCTACCACTCTGATAGAGGGTCCACACCTGAAACGTTAACTCTCCCCACAGATATTGACTGATCTGCTGAATTTTTCCAGCATTTTCTGGTTTTGTTTTAAACCAAATTAAAACTGACATAGACCAGATTTAAAAAATGGCCCCATGTTGTTTTGGGTAAATACCCTTCACCAGGAGCACTGATAAACGGGCTCTACCCGAAAGGTTAGACTATCTTTACAGATGCTGATGGTTCCAGTGTGTACAGCCAGCATTTTCTGTTTTTACTTCATTTGCTTTTTTTAAAAAATAAATGTAGACTCCCTATTTCTCCATCAGATTCTTCAGTTTTGTTTTTTTGACCCTCAGAACAAAATACAACTGTCTTGCTGTTCCCTACATCTCTAAAATACAAATAAACACTACTTATTTTAATCCAATTTTTAAAAAAAAGTTTCTGGAGGCTAGATTTCCTAAATTGCTTTAGAATTAGGCAGTCATTTTCTGCTTAAAAGACTCCTTTCAATTCCTCTGTAAATAATTGCTGGGAAGGGTTTCCTGGTAAGAAAAGGGTTGGATAAAAATAAAGTTTTTAGCAATATCAAGTCTAGGTGAATCTTCTTATCGAAGATGTATTTTTAAACTACTGGTCATGCGTACTATATCAGATACACTGATGCATTGTTGGTGCAGTGTTACATAGACACATTTTAAAAGGACCACTAAACTAAAATACAGGGAATTGAAATATCCCTATTACTTTGTTTGTATCCTGTCAAAACATGCAAATCATGTGGGGTTTTGGAAACTATGGGCATGGTTTTATCTCCGAGCTGGGTACCCCACACGTCCAGACATTCACGTGGGGAACCCGGAAGCAAATTGAGTGCGTTGCAATTTGCGATCGCAACTCAGTTGAAGGTGAGTATTTGAGCTTCCGGGTTTCCCACGTGCCAGGCAGCCAGACTGACAGGCTAGCTGCCTGTCAACAGTCAAAAAAGCTGCAAATCAGAGAGGGGGGTGGGAGGGACAGAGCGAGAGATCATCAGCAATGGAGAAATTCGGAGGGAGGTGGGAGGGGGGGAGTGGACGACATCGGGGGGTCCAGCCAGTATCGGAGGGGGTGGTTCTGTTGGTCAGGTGAGCTTGTTGGGCCTGAGTGAAGCACTCCTGCTCCTCCAGGCCCATAAGCAGTGCAATAAAGGCACTTACCTCATGGATCAGGCCCTTCCCGCCTGCTTGCATTTGACGTGAATTGGAAGCGATGGGAAACCCGAAGAGGTGAGGTTAAATTCATTTAAGTTTTCCAATACAGAAAATATTAAGTACCTCAAGTATTTTAATGATATACATTGCCCCTTTAAGTATCAGACCGCCAGCTTTAAGTGGGGGCTGGACTTCCTGGTGTCTGTTGTGCGCACGCATACAAACCTGCCTGGGTTAAACCCTGAAGTGGGCGCGTGGGAGCCGCGATGCGGTCCCGCTCCAAAAAGTTATTATTCTAACCTCCCACCTGCTCCCAACCCACACATTCTTGGAGGTTAAAATTGCCCCCTAGATATCACAATGGTTTCTTTCTGCCAGAGAGTCAAAAGTACTTAGTGGACAGAAAATACATTTAAAAAAAATAATACAACCTCTATATTTGATTTATAAAGAAAATTATCTCAAAAATAAAACGTCAATCAGAAAATGTTGGTGGGAAACATTCTGGTCATTTGAAGAAGTACTTAAAAAAGACATGTCTTGCCCCAGTCAATATCGACATCAGCTTTTAAAAATACATCCATGCCCACCATGACTTTTAAATTCTAGGAAGAATGCAGGCAGCTTTCAGAAATGTTAATATGTCACTAAACGCAACAACAACTTGCATTTATATAACGCCTTTGACGTAGATAAACATCCCAAAGCACTTCACAGAGACGTAATCGAAGAAAAGAATGCCAATCCAAAGGAGATATTAGGAAGATCAACCAAAAGCTTGATCAAAGGGATGGGGTTTAAGGAGAGTCATAAAGGACAAAAGGGGGAGGTGGAGAGCAGGAGGAATTTAGCAAGCGGCCTCAGTGGCTGAAGGCACAATTTCCTATGATTTGGCAAAGTGAGGGGAGGATGCACAAGAGGCTAGAGACAAAGGAACAGAGAGTTGGCGGGGAAAGGGTTGTAGTACTGGAGAAGGTAAGTGAGATAGCAAGGGCCGAGGTCATGGAGAAACTTAATCAGGAGAATTCCCCAAATGACTCAATTGCTAAATTTTTTTTTAAAGTTCGTTCATGGGATGTGGGCGTCGCTGGCGAGGCCAGCATTTATTGCCCATCCCTAATTGCCCTTGAGAAGGTGTGGTGAGGGTTCTCCCACAGTGCTGTTAGGAAGGGAGTTCCAGGATTTTGACCCAGCGACGATGAAGCAACGGCGATATATTTCCAAGTCGGGATGGTGTGTGACTTGGAGGGGAATGTGCAGGTGGTGTTTTCCCATGTGCCTGCTGCTCTTGTCCTTCTAGGTGGTAGAGGTCACGGGTTTGGGAGGTGCTGTCGAAGAAGCCTTGGCGAGTTGCTGCAGTGCATCCTGTGGATGGTACACCCTGCAGCCACTGTGCGCCGGTGGTGAAGGGAGTGAATGTTTAGGGTGCCAATCAAGCGGGCTGCTTTGTCCTGGATGGTGTCGAGCTTCGAGTGTTGTTGGAGCTGCACACTCCTGACTTGTGCCTTGTAGATGGTGGAAAGGCTTTGGGGAATCAGGAGGTGAGTTACCTCAGGAGGCCACAGAATACCCAGCCTCTGACCTGCTCTTGTAGCCACAGTATTTATATGGCTGGTCCAGTTAAGTTTCTGGTCAATGGTGACCCCCCCAGGATGTTGATGGTGGGGGATTCGGTGATGGTAATGCTGTTGAATGTCAAGCGAAGGTGGTTAGACTCTCTCTTGTTGGAGATGGTCATTGCCTGGCACTTGTCTGGCGCGAATGTTACTTGCCACTTATCAGCCCAAGCCTGGATGTTGTCCGGGTCTTGTTGCATGCGGGCTTGGACTGGTTCATTATCTGAAGGGTTGCGAATGGAACTGAACACTGTGCAATCATCAGCAAACATCCCCATTTCTGACCTTTTGATGGAGGGAAGGTCATTGATGAAGATGGTTGGGCCTAGGGACACTGCCCTGAGGAACTCCTGCAGCAATGTCCTGGGGCTGAGATGATTGGCCTCCAACAACCACTACCATCTTCCTTTGTGCTGGATATGACCTGCATGATGCATAAATGAACTGCATGGTGTGATACTAAGCTGGAAGGTTCTAGGTTCGCTCCCTAGCCCTGCATTAGTTGATCAGATGTGTTACTGAAGAAAGGTGCTGCAATTGACCTCAGTATCTTCAGCTATGGAACAGCACAGAGGAAAAATAAAGGCCTGGATTCCTGCTCACAATCACAATCAAGTGACTCCTGCAATAAATGCATGTATCCGTGAGGGGAGGACAGGATTAACTGTGACATGCACACCAGATAGACTGTACTTGTCTAGACTCCCCGGGAGGAACGGTCACTTGGGTGAAGTAATATAGGGTTGCCAACACCCACAGAAACATACCCCAGCATGAATCATCATCTTGAGAGAGGAGGGGAGAAGATTAGGTAAAAAAGACGCTCTTCAATAATAAATTTGTGCATTACTTTCACAATCCAATGGAACCTTTTAATTTGCACAAGATTTCACTGCAGCAGGAATCAGCTGAAGTGGTGAGTGAAGTATGAGACAAATGTTTGTTCAGATGCAGCTGGAAAGGGCAGAGTTGGATGTATAATTGCAGAAACTTGCACTCAAAGCAGCGAAAAGTAAATTAGAAAAAAAAAAGATATGTATTGTAGAAAATTCTTTCAGATTATGAACAGCTGCAGGAAGAATAACAAAGAAATGAAGTAGAGGAAAAAAAATAGGAATAAATTTAAGCCAAATTGAGAAATGCAGATGTAGAGTTGAAAGGTCAAGATGTTTCTCCCAGGAATTAAGTTTTCAAAACTGCAATTAAGACATTCAACCTGTCTGAAAATGATTAAGCACAGTTCATAATTACTGACCATTCTAGCACAAGCCTAAGAAAGATAGATTGAAATAAAATAATATTGTATTTTTGAGAGGCAAATTCCACATTTTAGGACCAAAAAAATTGATTAACATGCAGAATTCATTATAAATAGGTTGTAAATGTTGTTACAAGAATATCTCCCACAGTGTTGCTCACAGCAAGTCAGAGGTTACATTGTTCTATAACAATAGGGGTCTTATGCCATACATTACAAATTTATCAAAACTACCAATTTACAGTGACTGAATAAGTTAAATTCCATTTTTAATGCATAGTATTTTGGGATTTCTACTAGTGTTTTGGGGATTAAATTCCATGTCTGTTCATTACTCTGTAAAACTGCAAATAAATGGTGTGTATATAATCTCTTAGGATAGATAAACAGCAAGGTGGTATGCAAAATGTACCAGGTTGGAGGTAAATACTTGGTAGTTAGCAGAACTGAAAAGGGGGCCATAGGGTTTAACAGCAGGGAGTTGATCATGGGCTTCAGTGGCACTTGGGGATTTTTGCAGCAGCAGGGTGAGTGTGTTGGATTTTGGCAGCTGATAGGTACCTTGTTGTTTGGCAGCACTGTGGAGGGGGAACCTAGGATTTGGCCCATCACTGGGATCTGTCAGCATTGGGGGAGGGGTCCCAGTCTGGCAGTAGTCATTTGTAAGATTTAATAGATCTTTGCAAACATTGAATTAATTATTGTGTGGAAGGTTTGTGGGAAAATACAGTTCTCTTTAGACAAAGAAATATCAGATGCATAAATAAATATACAGATTCCACTGTGTCACTGCCTCTCTGGAAAAGTAAATAAACACATGGTTGCTTTAATAAAATGTATTTTTATTTTTCAACCAACAAACCCAAGTCAGTAATACTTGCAATGCTTGGAAAATGGGTTGGCGGATCAGGCTTGCCACTGACATCTTCTATAAATGGTCTGTCTTTCTGGCACTCATATAAACTACCCAAGGTCAGAATCCCAAAATATTGTTTTAGTTGAAAAACTGAAAATAATGCTTTACTTTATCAAGGTGATATACATATAAATTATCATACACAGCTTCCAGGACTTTCCTCAACAGCAAATCATGTGTCTTTCAAACAGCTGCCTATGATTAGTTTTTGAATAAATCATGCAAACAATAGGGCAACATCTTTTTGGAGTTTCATACGCTGTCTGAGTGAACTGTGAAGTTAGTGGCTTTTATTTAAAAGTTTATTTGAAAACCTATTAAAATTCACCATGCAATTTGTATTTAAATCATTTTCAAAAACACAAACTGAAATACTGAGAAACAATTTATCTTTTCCACTAAAGAAAACAAATAGATCAAATGGAATTCAAACAAATAAAAGCTGTTAAAGGTAATCATGCTGCGTTATATTTGAAATTAATTTCTGTGTTTTCATTTCTCTTGCACGCAAATGGACACGCAGCTTCGGTTTTAAAAACCATGAAGAAATTTACCTGAATGAAGCTTATGCAATTAGTCCTCTAGTTTTTCCTCAAACAGATACTGTTAGAGGCTGAAGAGAAACAGTCCACCAAAATGGGCTGACAAAATGGCATGATGCATGCTGGGAAAGTTTACATTACTCTTGCTCGGACTCCAGGATCTGCCTTCAACTAACCTCAGTCACAACTCTGGGCAAAACATAGTCTAATTCCAGGCTCCTGGGAGGGACGGAGGGCTTCAAGTAAAAATATTAAATGAAGCTACTCAAAAACACAAAAAAAAACTTTACTTAAGTTCAATGAAGCATTTGTGAAATATGTAATTTTTCATGTCTTTATGTTATAAACCTTAATAGAAATTTCAGTTACTGAGAAAAAAAAGTTGTAGACAAAGTTAAAAAGCATACGGGATCATGGGCTTTATAAATAGAGGCATGGAGTACAAATGCAAGGAAGTTATGTTGAACTTTTATAAAACATTGGTTTGGCCACAACTGGAGTACTGTGTCCAATTCTGGGCACTGCACTTCAGGAAGGATGTGAAAGCCTTAGACAGGGTGCAGAAAAGATTTACTAGAATGGTTCCAGGGATGAGGGACTTCAGTTTTATGGATAGACTGGAGAAGCTGGGGTTCTTCTTCTTACAGCAGAAAAGGTTGAGAGGAGATTTGATAGAAGTGTTCAAAATCATGAAAGGTTTAGATAAAGTAAATAAAGAGAAACTGTTCCCATTGGCAGAAGGGTCAAGAACCAGAGAACACAGATTTAAGGCGATTGGCAAAAGAACCAAAGGCAACGTGAGGAAAAACGTTTTTTTAAAAAAACAGCGGGTAGTTATGATCTGGAATGCACTGCCTGAAAGGGTGGTGGAAGTAGATTCAATCTTGGCCTTCAAAAAGGAATTGGATAAATACTTGAAGGGAAAAAATTTGCAGGGCTATGGGGAAACAGCAGGGGAACGGGACTAGCTGGATTGTTCTTATAAAGAGCCGGCACGGGCTCGATGGCCTCCCTTCTGTGCTTTAACAATTCTATGGTTCTGAATATTTTTCAAAGTGTTGAGTGATTTGATTGGCTCTTTGCATTTATTAGTAGGTTCTCCTGATTGTTCATTTGGAACTGGTTGTTAATACATCCTCAGTAGTTTTTCATTAGTAACTTTCTAGCCAGTTTCCACACTTCTGCTTCTATATTCCCCAGCCCTTCAGTTCTAATTTGTTGCAGTTAAACTTTGAACAAAAGTACAATGGCAAAAATGTGATCTTTCAGGAAGTAAGCATGACACTCAACAGGAAATGTGCATTCACCAACCATTAATCGATAGGAGCACTATATCCCCAGACCTTTGTAAAGAGCTATGGGGGAACGGGATGTACAGTAATGTCTGGTCCTTCTATGTCTTGCCCCTTTAATCTGGCAGAAACTTCCCTTTGATATGCCACAATGTACTTTCCAGCACACATCTTGGGTTAGGTTTCATGTCAGTGGTGATTGAGGCACATCAATATAAACTGGCAATGGACTCAAATCAGATCTGCTCCATTCTAGTCAAGTTATTGCTCCCCCACCACCATTATTCGTGCTTTATTGCTCCTACCCCCCAATAAATAAAAATCTTTTGCAGGTGCATATGTCAATCTACCTCACGTATGCACAAATATATTTAAATTAAAACAATTTCTTTTGATAGAAGGAACTTTATAAACACCACAGTGGGAGTAGCCAAAAGCAGGGCAGCTGTATTTAATGCACCTACACAGTCAGGTTATGACAGTCTGTCTTAGCATAGAACAGACTCATTTGCCCACCTATCGACATTTGAACACATCCACTAAGCCATCTTATCACCATCTCCTTGGAACAGTCAAAGGACACAACCAAAGATATTTACATGCCTCCAGAATCAGGACATATGGATTTTAAAAAGTTCCTTGACCAGTGATAAAATTTCATTCCCATTCCTTTGTGATTGCTACAACAGTACTTTGAATGCTGGAGGGTTAGTAAAATCAGGTTAGTTAAAATGCTAATATATGACTATTAATTAGTGCATTTCTGGGTATGTTCTGCTAAGCTATACAACTTTGCCCACCCAGCCCCAACCAAAGACAAAGGTTTTACAAAATTCATGCCAATACCACAGTTCAAACAAATATTCCACAAAAACACTATTCGACAACTGTGGTATTTGTTGTTCATTGCACCACCAGCCCTCATTCCCCAAAAAAGTGTCCCAGTACATATGCATGTTCATTTGATGTATTCTAAATATTATTTATGACCCTTTGGACATAATAGAAATTTTAAATCCTGCTTTCCTGGTTGATAGGTTTCGGCAATTTTCTCTTACCCTCGTTACGGATTCGGGTCTGCCATAGATACAGCCAATCATTCTGAAGCGGTCTGAGTTTCTTGCTATTGTGCAAGTTGAATCACACCGTCCTATATCTATTTTCACGATAGCATATCCCAGGAATGGAACAATAGAATCCCCTTATGATCTGGACCAGATACTAGTGTCCTTTGCATGTGTATTTTTTCGATCTCTCCAACAGAGATCACTAGTTGAGTCGAGGCCAATACGAATACATAAGCTACTTTATTCCCATAGCCAGGTAAAAAATACATACCAGTTGCAGTTGGTTTTGCTTACTTCCATCAATACAACTTGTCTTTGCATAATAATATAAAAATAATGAACATGCTATGCTATCCCACTTCAGTGGGTTGTTTTGTTTGACTAGACCCCCTCTCCTGTGTTCCATCCTCCTCACAATACTTTCCAGTCTTAGTGTCCCCCCCCCCCAGCTTTTGTAGCTCTGGTTTTAAAAGCTGGACTCCAATGTCAGCTTCAAGTCAAATTGACTACCCCTCACCTAGGGCAGAATCCACCAACCTAACTTGGCAATAACCCATGCTGAGTTCAAATGAATAGAGTCATCAAAGCAGCAATGTGTGTGAATGACGATGGAATGTCAAACTATCTTTCATCGTCCCCAGGACACTGTTCCAGATGTCCTGCCTGAAACCTAATCTACACTTGCCAGCCCCGGCTCTGCTGTGAATTTAACCCCCTATTAAATTTAGTTTAATAGCAGCATTTTTGACATATATTAACCTGCCCCTTTGGTGGCTTAGTCTAAAATCTCAAAACATGACACTTTTCTTCTGCTAAGGGGATGATTCCAACTGAGGTACAATACCACGGTGGTGGTCCACCAGTATCTTGTCCCATTGGCTATTCTTCTTGTCTGCTGAGACAGAGCCCGATATTAGGAGGGAGGCGAGTTGGCAGCGAGGGGTCGACTGGGCGCGTGGGTAACGTGCCCAGTGAAATCGGGGTGCTCCGCATGCGATCGCAGCCTAATTGAAAGCACTTACGCGTGCTTCCGGGTTTCCCCTTCCAGACCTGCGCAGCCGGCGCACTGCGCACCCGCATCGCAGGCTGTCAGCAGGAGGAGCCCTATTTAAAGGGGCAGTCCTCCAACAATCTTCCTGCAGCAAAGAACCGTTTTGGGAGCATGGAGCAGGCCAGAGGCAAGGCTGCTCTAAGGTTCTCTGACTCCTCAATCCAGGTGCTGCTCGATGGGGTGAGGAGTAGGAGAGAAATTTTTTCCCCATCTGATGGGAGGAGGTGGCCTCCCTCTGCCACCAAGGCCTGGCTGGAGGTGGCCGAGGAGGTCAGCAGCAGCAGCGTGTGCCAAACCTGGGTCCAGTGCAGAAAACGCTTTAATGACCTAACCAGGTCAGCCAAAGTGAGTATACTTACGCATTCTCCCACACTCCGTCTTCCACATCACCTCCACCACCACACAACTCCTTCTGCACTGCCACCACAACGTTCTCGCATCACTCCTCACATCGACTCAACCATCATCTTCACCTTGCCTGCACTTACTCACCGCCCCAGTTCCCATTCGAACACAACCACACAACCCAATCCTCATACACTCTCATGGCTATGTCTCAAACGCACCCTCCCATGCATCTCCCCCACGGTCACCCCCACCCACACCAATGCATGCAGCGGGTCACTATGCAACCATCACTCAATCATGCATCTCTGTGTTTTGTCTTGGTAGGAGAAGAGATGCCAGAATGCCCGGGAGAGGGCAAGGACAGGAGGGGAACCGCCACACCAGGTGGTCCTAACAGATGCGGAGCAGCAGGCATTGGAACTAAGCCGGACGCTGGAGTGCCTATCCGTGGTGGACGCCGAGACTAGGAGCACACAAATGGCTGGTGATAGAAATCTAACATTCAGCACTCATGATCTTAGCTTCACTTGGCATCTGCAGCACCTCAACATCAGTCCACATGCTTAATATTGCTTTCTGTTCTCTTGCAGAGCCATCTGCGACCGTCGTGACTGCGGAGGGCGATTTCTCAGAGGTCCTACCGGCCTGAGGGTGCATCATCACATCTGAGCCAGCCATCCACCAGCGTAGATACACACACCTCGGTGGGTCCCTGTCCTCAGTTAGTTGGGCTTGCACATGGTGTGTCACCACGCACATGAGCACGAGCAGATCCTGGTGGCAGGGGCAGCCGTGGAGAGTCTGCGTCAGTGGGAGCACTCTTCTCCAGGCTCTGCGCAGCTGGACCCAGATGCTGAATCCTGGGGGCCAGCCATGAAAAGGAGACATCGAGGGCCAACAGCACATTGCCGAGATACTGGAACAGGTGCCATGTGCACTCCACAATCGCGTAGAGGATGGAGGAGTCCAACTCCTGCATGAGTGGAATGGTGGCACAGGTAACAGGAGGGTATCTCCAAGGTGCTGTCACAGGGACGTGAAGGCATCTCTGAGATAGTGTGGCGGGTAGGTGCGGGAATGTCTATGATGGAGGCTAGCCTTTCCTCCATCGAGCTTCAAGCACGGCTCAACAATGAGCCCATTCAGGCCCTGACAACGGCCGTTCGGATTCAGGGTGAGCAACATTCTGCCGCCTTAAACAGGCTGACAGATACATTACAACTGGCCTTCCAAGGCTTCATACAAGTCCTCCAAACTGTCGTCCAGCAGGGTGGAAGGAGTGATGTGGGCCTGGGCCAGGAGAGGGATGATGGTGAAAGAGGACAGGGAAGTGGGGACGCCACTCAAAGCGCTTCCACATCTCACCCGTTGCCCCCCCTCTCAACCAGTACCCGCAATGCTGCCTCCTCTCCAGGTGGCAGAGTCTGCCCCTGCACAGGTGCAGGTGGAGCAGTCTTTGCAGGGGCCCTCACGGGCACCGAAACCCAGAGGGCGTCCGCGCAAAGCATCTCATCGGTCAGGGCATGGACAAGAGCAACCTGCCACTACCTCTGCAGAAGCCACAGGGGTAGCACCACATAGGGGTTCCCATAAACGTACGGCTAAGGTTTTCTGAGCACAAAGGGGATGCACAAGGGTGTATGACAGAATGTCATGTTTTTGATTTAGTTTTGTTTGTTTTGCAAAGCACATTAAAAATTTTAAATCACCACTACTGCCACGTCTTTGCAAATCTTGTCTGGTTTGTGCAATAATTCCCTTTCCTGAGGATCACCATGAAGACCCACACCCGATGCCACCCATTGTGTCACTGCAGAGTAGGTGTAGGTATATTTGCAGGGCTCTTTTGTGCAGATGACTGAGGGACGCAGGCGATGTCCCTGGTGGCACCCCGGAAGGATCCGGAGAAGTTGTTGAGGGCAGTGGTGACTTTGACAGCGACAGGTAAGAAGATGGTGCTCGGCCCAGCCGGGAACAGCTCAGCATGAAGGAGGCTGCAGATGTCCACGACTACATGTCGAGTGACTCTGAGCCTCCGTGTGCACTGCTGCTCAGAGGTCCAGGAAGCTGAGCCTCAGTCTGTAGACCCTGTGGCGAGGGTAGTGCCTTCTGCGACGCATCTCTCTCTCTGGTTGCCCTCCCTCCTGCTGTGCAGGCGGATGTGTCGCAGCACTGTGTTGTGGAGCTCCACGTGTCAGAGGTGGACGGCGTGGCCGGCGAGGCTGTTCGTCCTCCAAGGAGGTCACGACTGCAGCTATGGCGGCCCCCATCCGGAAGATACACGTTTGAGGGGGTCCGCAAGGTAGGTACACCGGTAGTCTGCACACCGGGGTTGAGGTTCCATGTTGGTGAATTTTAGTGTTAGGAGGAGGGTGGTGCAAGCCAAACTTTGTCCAAAGTGACAGAGTGGCCTCATGCAACGAGTGAGGGTCTCCCCCCACCCCCCCCCAACCTGTCAAATGGACCTTTGCAGCTGCCACAGGCTGGTGACTGCAACACGTCTGTTTCAACTGGGAGTGTTTCCCCCAGCATGGGAAACACGCTCAGTTGACATGAAAATCCCACCCCTCCTAAAATATCTTCCCAATCAGGTCTGCAAACGACCTGAACTATCAAAATAATTGCTGTAAGTGGGATCCCGCCGGCTTTAATTGCCGGTGGAAGTCCCGCATGCGGGAGCTGCGCGCGCACCTAAGCGTGTCATTGGGGAACCCGGAAGTGGGTGGGATGGAGCCGGGCTCCGGACCTGCCCAGAGAATCCTGAATTTTCGGAGCCCCCCGCCATGAACGCACCCGCTTGGCCATCCTAAAATCGACCCCATTGAGTCTCAACCATGGAGGTTGAGCCCAAACTTATTGTTAACTAAAGACAATTCCTGCAACTTCCAGCAGGAATCACTAAGTAAAAATTAGGAGTAGCCTGGCTGATTTTTTTCCCTTCATTCTTCAGCACAGGGATGCTGAGGCCAACTCTGTTGACCCCAGCACCACCCCTGCTGAAATAAGCTAGCTCAGCACAGACCAGGGACTAAACCTGTGGCTTATGTCTCTGTGTCACATATGTAGCACAATTTTCCACTAAACAATCATGGGGCCTAGTTAATGAATGTTTCACTCATTATAGCACGAGGCAGATGTCTTTGTGCAGTCTCTACAATGTTGCAATAAGGCCCAGCTGCCTAACTGTTTACAAGGTGATTTGGCTCATAATCATTAAAAACAAAAGGACTCATTATAAAAGCTGAGCTTGCTTCTCCTAAGTACACATTGGTAGCAGAGTTCAAGAACTCAGCAAAGCGAGTACATCGTGTAGCTTAAAATTCAACCAAATCCATCACACTTGTTTTCCCTGCCAATTAATTACCTGTTTCAACATGCTTGCAGATCTTGTTGCAAAAGTACAGAGCAGCTTCTTAGTGATATTTCACAAAGTTCTTGAAATGAACGTTTTGCAATAATTTCATAACAAACAAGTTACCATATGTCAGTGAACAGAGACTTAAAAAGATTAGGACTCAGCAAAAATCTGCTGATATCCAATCTCCACTTATTACAAATGAATTTCAGTGATATAGCTTATTCCTGCAAATCTTGTATTACAATTTCATTGAATTATCTCACAATTGCATGCTGGTTCCCAATATTACAATTAACACCCCAGTAAATTGAAGGGTTCCAGTGATGTCATCATTCTAGATTGCAGTTCTGGGCTAGAGCTCCTGCCCCAAGGATACAGCATTACCCACCTATTTAAGAAAACACAACTAACTTTGTATTTGTAAGGGAAGAACTGAAAAAAAAACAATTCTTCACTTAATTTTTCTCCCTCAACAATCCCAAAAGTGTTGACGTCATACTGGTGCCATCTTCATCAAGCACGTTTGCTGCGCTTTCACCTGTGCTGACCATAGTAAAGGTCTCTGTTCCAGTTATCTAATATTTTAGATTGGATTTTCTGGGATACAAATTGTTTTCTTGTATTAGAGGGATCCCAAACTGAAAAACTACATGACATTCATGCTAGGTTGTGTAAACAAAAAATCTTGAGCAGTCATGGGAACTCTTACCATTTATCTGATGTCGACAAACTGATGTAAATTGTCCTTGAGGAAGTCCATTTAAAACACGGCAGGGTGCAGATGAAAACCTGGGAAGGTGTCTGGAGTAAGTACATTTACCCACACCCATATGGAAGTCTCATAGAATCATAGAAATTTAGGCTTAAAAGGAGACTATTACAATGCATTGTGTCAGCACCACTGCTAGTTCTTAACGAGTTTGGCTCAGTTGGTAGCATTCTCACCCGAGTCAGAAGTTTGTGGGTTGAAGCTCCATTCTAGGACTTGAGCACATAATCCACATTGACACATTAGTGTAATAAAGAGAGAGTGTTGCATTGTTGCAGGTGCTGTTCTTCACATCAGACATCAAACAAGACCACATCTGCCTGTTCAGGTGGACTTAAAGATCCCATGGCATTACTTGAAAAAGAACAGAAAGTTCTCCTGGTGTACTGGAAAACATTCCTCCCTCAATCAACTACAGCAAAACACAATTAACTGGTCGTTCATCTCATTACTGTTTGTGGCATTTTGCAATGTGCAAAATGGCTCCTATATAACAAGACATTGCAATTCAAAATAATTCACTGTATGCAAAGCTCAGAGATGTGATACAACACTATATAACTGCAAGTCTTTCCTTCTTTTCTAAACCCAATTCTGTTATTGACCTGGAGTTGAAGGCATACTTCTTTGGAAAGCCAGAGTTAAGTTGAGTTTGTATGTTCTGGTCTACAGTGTGCCTTTCCAAGATTATCAGAAGACATTCTAATTAGCTCTACAAGTCTGAAAACCAACACCACAAAGACCAATGAACAACAAAAACAGATATCATGGATGTCAGAAGCTGGAAAGGATCCGTAGCACTAAATGCTGATCTTGAAGCCGGGGTGGGGGCGTAATTTTAACCTCCAAGAACGGGTAGGGTGGGGGCGCATGGCCACTAAAAAGAGATTGTTTTTGGAGCGGGACCATATCCCAGCTCCAACACGCCCATTTCCGGGTTTAACCCAAGCATGTTTGGATGCGTGCGCAACAGAAACCCAGAAGTCCCGTCCCCACTTAAAGCCAGCGGGCTGATATTTAAAGGGGCAATGTATCTCGTTGCGATAGTTGAAGCACTTAATTGTTCGTGTATTAGAAATGTCAAATGAATTTAACCTTACCTGTTCAGGTTTCCCATCGCTTGATTCACATCAGGTGAAAGCAGACAGGAAGGGCTGGATCCACGAGGTGAGTGCCTTTATTGCACTTCTTGCGGGCCCGGAGGAGCAGAAGTGCTTCATCCAGGCCCAACAAGCTCACCTGGTGTGATCGGACTCCCACGATCAGCCGACGACACCCCCCACCCACCCACCCCACCCCCTGCAATTTCTTCCACAGCCCATGATCTCTCTCTTCCCCCCTCCCTCCTCTCCGATTCATGGCTCCTTTCCCTTCCGACTGGAGCCAGCCTGTCAATCTGGCTACCTGGTGCTTGGGAAACCCGGAAGCACAAATACTAACCTTCAATTGAGTTGCGATCACAGATTACGAGGCACTCACTTGACTTCCGGGTTCCCCATGTAAATATTTACGCACACAATGGGTTCCTGGCTCCAAGCTAAAATCATGCCCCAGGTGTCAATGCTAGCTGATACCAATGGGCAATCAAGAAGATCCATCTGAGGTAATGCTCTAACAGACTAGTTTGGAAACTAGTGAAACTCAAACCAACAAAGGAGTGCATGACAAACAATTTTTTCTGAAAATAACCATTTTTTAAGAAACAAAACTCAGACTTTTATTTACATTTATGGAAAGCAGGGAAACTTTTCATTCTGCATCCAACTGCCACCAATGAGAAATGGAAGATGCATCTCAAAACTAAGCCTTATATATGACAATGAAGAGCATTTGTCCACTCAACGCTCAAAAGAGACAATGGGCCCGATTTTAGCAGGGCTGCGGGTTCTCGGCGGATGGGCTAGCGGGCGCGTGGGTAACGCGCCCGGTGAAATTAGTGGGTTTCCCGCGCGATCGTAGCAGGCAAACCACTAATTGGATCCACTTACTTGCTCCTCCGGGTTCCCCGCTGCTGATCTGCGCGTCGGGCGGGCTGCACATCCGCAGTAAGATCTGTCAGCTGAAGGCGCTCTATTTAAAGGGGCAGTCCTCCACTGACAGATGCTGCAACCAATAGCAAAGATGACTGCATGGAGCAGCCCAGGGGGAAGGCTGCTCCCAGTTTAATGATGCCTCACCCCAGGTATCAATACATGGGGTGAGGAGGAGGGGGAGGACAGAGATCTTCCACCCAGCGGGCAGGAGGAAGCGGCCCGCCTCCGCCACCAGGAAGGCCTGGCACGAGGTGGCAGAGGGGATCACCTGCACCACCAACATATTGCCCACCTGCGCACAGTGCAGGAGGCGGTCCAATGACCTCAGTAGGTCAGCCACAGTGAGTACACGTAGTCTTTCCCCTACACTCCGTCTGCCACATCACTGCCCCCACCCCACATCTCCTTCGGCACTGCCAACACTACTCTGTCACATTACCCCTCATACCCACTCAAACCTCATCCTCATCTTACCTGCACCTACTCACCTCGCCAGTACTCACCCCGCCACTACCACACAACCCAATCCTCATACAATCTCATGGCTCTATCCCATACACACCCTTTCGTGCATCTCTCTCACGGCCAGCCTCACTCAACCTGCCACCACCTGTGCTGCAGCCACAGGGCATGCATCACATATGTGCAGTAGGCAGCGTAAGGCAAACGTGTCATGAGCATGAAGGGGATGCACAAGGGTGTTTGAGGGTTTGTCATGGTTGTTACTTATATTGAATTTCAGAACAACTCACATCACACATTATATTGGCACCACTACTGCCATGTCTTCGCAAATCCTGTCCGGTTTGTGCAATAATGCCTGCTCCTGGGTATCACTATGAGGACCCACCACTGATGCCACCCATTGTGTCACTGCAGAGTGGGTGTAGGTGTATTTGCAGGGCTCTTCTGCGCAGACGACTGCGAGACATCGGCGATGTCCCCGGTTGCACCCTGGAAGACTGCGGAGGAGAAGTTCGGGAGGGCAGTGGTGACTTTGACAGCGACAGGTAGGAAGATGGTGCACGGGCCAGCCAGGAGCAGCTCGGCATGAAAGAGGCTGCAGATGTCCACGGCTACATGTCGAGTGACTCTGAGCCTCTGTGTGCACTGCTGCTCAGAGAGGTCCAGGAGGCTGAGCCTCGGTCTGTAGAACCTGTGGCGAGGGTAGTGCCCTCTGCGACGCATCTCTCTCTGCAGCAGCCCTCCCTCCTGCTGTACAGGTGGATGTGTCACAGCACTCTGTTGTGGAGCTCCACGTGTCAGAGGTGGACGGCGTGGATGGCGAGGCTGGTGAGGCTGTTCGCCCTCCGAGGAGGTCATGACTGCAGCTACGGCGGCCTCCATCCGCAAGATGTACATTTGAGGGGGTCCGCAAGGTAGGTACATGTCTCTGGACCCCGGGGTAAGTGTGCAGGTTGGTGACTTTGACCGTCAGGAGGAGGGTGGTGGAGGCCAAACTTTGTCCCAAGTGACAGAGTGGCCTCCTGCAATGGGTGAGGGTCTCCCCCCACCACCTGTCAAATGGACCTTTGCAGCTGCCACAGGCTGACAGCTGCAACACGTCCATTCGAGCTGGGAGTGTTTCCCCCAGTGTGGGAAACAGTCCCATGTTGTTCAAAAATCCCACACAGTCCCGTAATCAGGTCAGTTAATGACCTGAAATACCTAACTAAATATTGTCAAGTGGCATCCCGCTGGCTTTAATTGCCTGCGGGATTCCCACCAGCGGGGGCTGTGCATGCACGCCGGCGCGTCAGCGGGGAACCCGGAAGTGGCCGGGATCCGGTCCCGCTCCTGGATTTCCCGATTTTCGGGGCCCCCCCGCCGAGAACGCACCCGATAGCGGGTGGTAAAATCGAGCCCAATGTCCTTAGTATCTCCCCCATTAGATAACTACACTTTCTTACATCTCAGCAGAATTTAATTGAATTAGAAAGAATGCAGATTTTAGTATTAGATCACTAGTCTAGAATTTCTGCTCAATTAACTTCAGGTGTCATCAAGAAATTTCAGACTGTTTCCTTCTTGCAAGTTTCCAATTGTTTTTCACCCCTTAGGAGATTAAGTAATGTGGGAAAGCCATGACAGTGTAACTAGTATGTGGTCTGTACGATTGAGTAGGTTGGATGGGCTGAAAGGCTTTTCCTCATTCCATACTTCCTATGCTAGGCAGGGTTACTGATACTCAAATAAATCAAGAGTCATCCTGCACAGGAAGTAGCACAGATCTTGCATGGGGAGCTGAAGTAGGAACCAAATCTCAATGTTCAGTATTAAATTCTAAAACCATGGGGGCAATTTTAACCCCCAAGAATGAGTGGGTGGTTAAAATAATAAATTTCTGGAGCAGGACCGCATCCCGACTCCAATACGCCTGCAGGTTTGTATGCATGTGCACAGCAGACACCAGGATATCCTGCCCCCACTTAAAGCTGGTGAGCTGATACTTAAAGGGGCAATGTAACGCACTGAAATACTTTTTTTTTTATTATTCGTTCACGGGATGTGGGCGTCGCTGGCGAGGCCGGCATTTATTGCCCATCCCTAATTGCCCTCGAGAAGGTGGTGGTGAGCCGCCTTCTTGAACCGCTGCAGTCCGTGTGGTGAAGGTTCTCCCACAGTGCTGTTAGGAAGGGAGTTCCAGGATTTTGACCCAGCGACAATGAAGGAACGGCGATATATTTCCAAGTCGGGATGGTGTGTGACTTGGAGGGGAACGTGCAGGTGGTGTTGTTCCCATGTGCCTGCTGCCCTTGTCCTTCTAGGTGGTAGAGGTCGCGGGTTTGGGAGGTGCTGTCGAAGAAGCCTTGGCGAGTTGCTGCAGTGCATCCTGTGGATGGTGCACACTGCAGCCACAGTGCGCCGGTGGTGAAGGGAGTGAATGTTTAGGGTGGTGGATGGGGTGCCAATCAAGCGGGCTGCTTTATCTTGGATGGTGTCGAGCTTCTTGAGTGTTGTTGGAGCTGCACTCATCCAGGCAAGTGGAGAGTATTCCATCACACTCCTGACTTGTGCCTTGTAGATGGTGGAAAGGCTTTGGGGAGTCAGGAGGTGAGTCACTCGCCGCAGAATACCCAGCCTCTGACCTGCTCTCGTAGCCACGGTATTTATATGGCTGGTCCAGTTAAGTTTCTGGTCAATGGTGACCCCCAGGGTGTTGATGGTGGGGGATTCGGCGATTAGACTCTCTCTTGTTGGAGATGGTCATTGCCTGGCACTTATCTGGCGCGAATGTTACTTGCCACTTATGAGCCCAAGCCTGGATGTTGTCCAGGTCTTGCTGCATGCAGGCTCGGACTGCTTCATTATCTGAGGGGTTGCGAATGGAACTGAACACTGTGCAGTCATCAGCGAACATCCCCATTTCTGACCTTATGATGGAGGGAAGGTCATTGATGAAGCAGCTGAAGATGGTTGGGCCTAGGACACTGCCCTGAGGAACTCCTGCAGCAATGCCCTGGGGCTGAGATGATTGGCCTCCAACAACCACTACCATCTTCCTTTGTGCTAGGTATGACTCCAGCCACTGGAGAGTTTTCCCCCTGATTCCCACTGATTTCAATTTTACTAGGGCTCCTTGGTGCCACACTCGGTCAAATGCTGCCTTGATGTCAAGGGCAGTCACTCTCACCTCACCTCTGGAATTCAGCTCTTTTGTCCATGTTTGGACCAAGGCTGTAATGAGGTCTGGAGCCGAGTGGTCCTGGCGGAACCCAAACTGAGCATCGGTGAGCAGGTTATTGGTGAGTAAGTGCCGCTTGATAGCACTGTCGACGACACCTTCCATCACTTTGCTGATGATTGAGAGTAGACTGATGGGACGGTAATTGGCCGGATTGGATTTGTCCTGCTTTTTGTGGACAGGACATACCTGGGCAATTTTCCACATTGTCGGGTGGATGCCAGTGTTGTAGCTGTACTGGAACAGCTTGGCTAGAGGCGCAGCTAGTTCTGGAGCACAAGTCTTCAGCTCTACAGCTGGGATGTTGTCGGGGCCCATAGCCTTTGCTGTATCCAGTGCACTCAGCCGTTTCTTGATATCACGTGGAGTGAATCGAATTGGCCGAAGACTGGCTTCCGTGATGGTGGGGATATCGGGAGGAGGCTGAGATGGATTATCCACTCGGCACTTCTGGCTGAAGATGGTTGCAAACGCTTCAGCCTTGTCTTTTGCACTCACGTGCTGGACTCCGCCATCATTGAGAATGGGGATGTTTGCAGAGCCTCCTCCTCCCGTTAGTTTTTTAATTGTCCACAACCATTCACGACTGGATGTGGCAGGACTGCAGAGCTTTGATCTGATCCGTTGGTTGTGGAATCGCTTAGCTCTGTCTATAGCATGTTGCTTCCGCTGTTTAGCATGCATGTAGTCCTGAGTTGTAGCTTCACCAGGTTGGCACCTCATGTTTAGGTACGCCTGGTGCTGCTCCTGGCATGCTCTTCTACACTCCTCATTAAACCAGGGTTGATACCCTGGCTTGTTGGTAATGGTAGAGTGAGGAATATGCCGGGCCATGAGGTTACAGATTGTGCTGGAATACAATTCTGCTGCTGCTGATGGCCCACAGCGCCTCATGGATGCCCAGTTTTGAGCTGCTAGATCTGTTCTGAATCTATCCCATTTAGCACGGTGGTAGTGCCACACAACATGTTGGATGGTGTCCTCAGTGCGAAGACAGGATTTCATCTCCACGAGGACTGTGCGGTGGTCACTCCTACCAATACTGTCATGGACAGATGCATTTGCGACAGGGAGATTCGTGAGGACGAGGTCAAGTAAGTTTTTCCCTCGTGTTGGTTCGCTCACCACCTGCCGCAGGCCCAGTCTAGCAGCTATGTCCTTCAGGACTCGGCCAGCTCGGTCAGTAGTGGTGCTACCGAGCCACTCTTGGTGATGGACATTGAAGTCCCCCACCCAGAGTACATTTTGTGCCCTTGCTACCCTCAGTGCTTCCTCCAAGTGGTGTTCAACATGGAGGAGGACTGATTCATCAGCTGAGGGAGGACGGTAGGTGGTAATCAGCAGGAGGTTTCCTTGCCCATGTTTGACCTGATGCCATGAGATTTCATGGGGTCCAGAGTCAATGTTGAGGACTCCCAGGGCCACTCCCTCCTGACTGTATATCACTGTACTGCCACCTCTGGTGGGTCTGTCCTGCCGGTGGGACAGGACATACCCAGGGATGGTGATGGAAGAGTCTGGGACGTTGGCTGAAAGATATGATTCTGTGAGTATGGCTATGTCAGGCTGTTGCTTGACTAGTCTGTGGGACAGCTCTCCCAATTTTGGCACAAGTCCCCAGATGTTGGTAAGGAGGACCTTGCAGGGTCGACTGGGCTTGGTGTTTTGCCGTTGTCGTGTCCGGTGCCTAGTGGTCCGATGCCGGGTGGTCCGATGCCGGGTGGTCCGATGCCGGGTGGTCCGATGCCGGGTGGTCCGATGCCGGGTGGTCCGATGCCGGGTGGTCCGATGCCGGGTGGTCCGATGCCGGGTGGTCCGATGCCGGGTGGTCCGATGCCGGGTGGTCCGATGCCGGGTGGTCCGATGCCGGGTGGTCCGATGCCGGGTGGTCCGATGCCGGGTGGTCCGATGCCGGGTGGTCCGATGCCGGGTGGTCCGATGCCGGGTGGTCCGATGCCGGGTGGTCCGATGCCGGGTGGTCCGATGCCGGGTGGTCCGATGCCGGGTGGTCCGATGCCGGGTGGTCCGATGCCGGGTGGTCCGATGCCGGGTGGTCCGATGCCGGGTGGTCCGATGCCGGGTGGTCCGATGCCGGGTGGTCCGATGCCGGGTGGTCCGATGCCGGGTGGTCCGTCCGGTTTTATTCTTATTATGACTTTTCGTAGCGAGATTTTACAACTGAGTGGCTTGCTAGGCCATTTCAGAGGGCAATTAAGAATCAACCACATTGCTGTGGGTCTGGAGTCACATATAGGCCAGACCGGGTAAGGGCGGCAGGCTTCCTTCCCTAAAGGACATTAGTGAACCAGATGGGTTTTTACGACAATCCGGTAGTTTCATGGCCATCATTACTGATACTAGTATTTTAATTCCAGATTTTTTTTTATTTAATTAATTGAATTTAATTAATTAATTGAATTTAAATTCGCCAGCTGCCGTGGCGGGATTTGAACTCATGACTCTGAATTTTAGTCCAGGTCTCTGGATTACTAGCCCAGTAACATAACCACTATGCTACCGTGTGTATTGGAAAACTTAAACGAACCTTACCTGTTCAGGTTTCCCATCACTTCCAATTCACGTCAGGTGAAAGCGGGTCGGAAGGGCCGGATCCACGAGGTGAGTATCTTTATTGCACTGCCTTTAGACCTGGAGGAGAAGGAGTGCTTCATCCAGGTCCAACAAGCTCACCAGGCCGACAGGATCCCTGTGATTGGCTGACCCAACCCCCCCCCCACATCCCTAATGCTGGCTGACCACCCCCACCTCCCCCCCACCACCCCTGATGTCCTCGCTGGCTGGCTGACCACCCCCACCACTCCGGTCTCCGGTGCTGACCACCGCCCCCCATTGTTGGTTGATCATCCCCCCCACCCCGATCTCCAATGCTGGCTGACTCCCCCTGACCTGATCCCTGATGCTGGCTGGATACCCCGATGTCGTCCACATTACCTCCCCCCACAACTCTGATTTTTTTTTTTTGCAATGCCCATGATCTCGCTCTCCCTCCTGCCTCCTTCTCTGATTTGCAGCTCCTTTCACTGCCTACAGGCAGCTAGCCTGTCGATCTGGCTGCCTGGCGCATGGGAAACCCGGACGCTCAAATACTCATCTTCAATTGAGTTACAATTGCAGGTTGCAATCCACTCAATTCGCTTCCGGGTTCCCCACGCGAATATCTACGGATACATGGGGTACCTGGCTCTGAGTAAAAAATCATGCCCTATGATTCCTTCACCAAATCTGGGGATGATGTTGACTTACTGGAAACTCTTGAACACTACAATGTCTTTCAACAGCAGTGTATTTTAGTCCAGGAGATAGATCAGTGACACTTACCTATCCATTATAAAATTAGTCTATTTATAATAGTTGCGTCCAGAAAAACTTATTCAAACATCGCTCCCTGCCAACACTATGCCACTACAGCTACACCATCTAAACAGCTAAAACAGAACTCTGTTGGTGGTACAATACATTCTGCTTTTTTGAGCCGTCAGTTGCTGCTTTGCGCAAAATCACATACAATATATTAGAAAGAAAGCTACGGTCACAGCAGCATGGCAAGTGAATTACAATACACTACCCAATGGAGTGGTACACCACAGCTTTGCACCTGTGGTTCCTCACATTGTAAGTTCCCCACTTTTAGCCAAGCACTTAAAAGTCAATCACCCTGAACTGCTTTTATGCACATCATCGCCATTGAACAACAAAACCTATAGTTCTCCTAGTAAAGTAACTTTTCCTTCTTTGAAATTTGCAGCATTTAATCCCCAAGCATTAGTTGATTTTTTTCTAGCTATAAGCTCAACTCCAGTTAGGGGGAGGAACATGAGTATACAATAGTAAGTGTGAATATGTGCGGCATGGATTTCTGCCATATAACACAAGTCTGCAATAATGTTAAGATATTTAATACACCCTCAGGACATAACACAAATACGAAAACCCTTATGTAAACCATAGGGCAGCATATATTACTAAAACCTCATACATATACATCATAAGATTTGTACAGATAAAACTTCTAGATAAATTTAGATTAAGTATGGATAATCTTTACAACCTACCAACCTAAGGGTGGATTTTATAGCATTTTATATTTGTTAAAGAAGTATACTTCAGGGAAGGCCTACAAAAACTGCATTTACATAAGATTTAATTTCAATTTGATGCTCCATCCAGTACTTCATGTAATTTTCAATTACCAAAGCACTGCAGCTACCAGACTATTCCTGAGATTAAGTTTGCAATCAGTCCAATATGCAGGACAGCAATTTCCAATCAAAATTTTAAATACAAAACAAGCACAAACTGTCACTAAGAAACAGTGGAAATCTTGTCTGTTTTCTTATTCTAACAACATTTTCACAATTCTAAGTGGCATGGGGCTAAGAGTAAAGAATGATCACATACCCATTGTTACAATTCAGGGGCTCTCCAGATACCAATACTTGTGTCCAGTCCAAACAGTCCACTTCAACAGGTGGGCCCACACTACTAATGAACCCAAAGGTGACTATATACGTGAAATTATCTGGGAGGTACTGTGCCCAGGCAAACAGTAACGCATTTCGCATTGATATGAACACTGGAAATTGTGACCATGGACCATTCAAACAGACAGACAAACAACACTTGGAGACTGTATATCTCAGTCACAACCATAAAACAGCTTTATTAATAAAATCAGCATAAGCAAAATTAAAAACCACAGGTATATGGATAGTTGTTCTCACTTAACTTACATAACCAGTCACAAAACAGGAAAGAATCTTTAAGCTCTCACAGATCTGGAAGTAACACTCTTGGTTTGACCAACGTCCTTGATGCAAAGTTTATATATTAAATGGGTTATTTACGGAATCTTGCACCCACCCCACTTGTTAACTGCCTGATGAGGTAGCGATTTACTGAATAAATGTCATATAGGGTTCTAATTATACCTCACTTTGCTTTGACCTCTGAAATGTAACATGGAAGGATAATACAAAAGGAACCTTGCCAATTGCACAGCACTATCAATGAAAAGGCTGCACAGTGGCACAGAAACTACGAGACAGTTTCCCCGATAGAACCTGTGAAACAAAGCAACTCTGATACAAGAACGATTGCCTTCCCCTGGCAAGCTGGTCAGCACTGATAACAGTGATCATCTGTGATACTTGTTAGTCAATTTCCTGTGTTATGGCCAGATAACCCTTTGTGCAGTGACATTAACACATTAGGCAAGATACAATAGCGCCAAGCTCTAAATTCTCAAATAAATATTAAAATAGTTCATTAATGTTCAAAATAAGGCAAATCCGATTAGTAACAACCATATTCTACCAACCTCATAATTTTTACCTAGGTACACTCCAAGTTTCAACATAAAACTTCTTACTGTATTCTGACGTCCCACTTTGGCTTTCTCAATACTTTGCTGTAAACTTTGTTTCTTTTGGGTTCCTTCAATGAGCTGAAAGGGGAAAAGGGAAAAGAAAAAAAATCAGTTGGGAAATTTAGAAAGTATATGATTTTATCCACAAATGTGGGCTTTAAGATTCATGAGCTTTGTGGAGACACACAAACTGCAATAACTTGCATTTATATAGTGTCTTTAAAGCAGAAAAAAGTCCCAGGGTGCTTCAGAGGTATGATCAGACAAAATGGACACTGAGCCAAAGAAAGACTTCTCAGGGGGCACAGACTTGAGCGTATCTGGCACACATCAATTTTAGCCATCAATCGCCAGATATAGCTAGACCACTTCAAGCACTATCAAGCCAAAACCGTCCACTACTCCAAGATCATCCTGTAGAGCAAAGGTAATTCCCGGCACAACACACATTGAAGTCATCCTTTGAGGACGAACTTTACTTTGCATTTTTTAAAATAAGTATGTAATTATAACATATATATGCAAGAATGGGATGAGAGGGTTGTCCTATGAAGTGAAATTAAGTAGAATGGGCTTATGCTCTCTGGAGTTTAGAAGAAGGAGAGGTGATCTCATTGAAACATAAGATTCTAAAAGGGCTTGACAGGGTAGATGCTGAGAGGCTGTTTCCCATGGCTGGAAAGTCTTGAACTAGGGGGCATAGTCTCAGGAAGAGGGGTCGGCCATTTTGGACTGAGATGAGGAGAAATTTCTTCACTCAGAGGGATGTGAATCTTTGGAATTCTCTACCTCAGTCGTTGAGTATATTCAAAATTGAGATCGATAGATTTTTGGATACTAAGGGAATCAAGGGATATGGGGATTGGGCAGGAAAGTGGAGTCGAGGCCAAAGATCAGCCATGATCTTACTGAATGGCGGAGCAGGCTCGAGGGGCCGTATGGCCTACTCCTGCTCCTATTTCTTGTGTTCTTATGTAAGAACTCTATCCTATTACTTCCAAAGCAGAATATGAAATTGAATGGAGAAATCCAGTAATATTCAATTATCTCTGCAATCAATGCAGATTCCTGCATCAAATTTAGGCTACACAACAATTGTAGCATCAGTGCAAGGAGAAATCACTGTCATGCTAAAGTTGTAACATTAGTAAAACATCAATTGGAAAAAAAAGTTACATTTTATTTAAGAAACACTGGGGTTAAAAATGTTGGTTATGCTTCATTTCACCTACTTTATTTTAGGTATTACATTTTTTTGGTCAAAATAATTGTCACCTTTTTAAAAGATATAGAATAGAAAATTCACTGAGTAATATTTTAAATGTTGGGTACTTTATTAATAGTCTGTAAATCAATAAACCAATCTTAAATCATTTACATAATACAAGTATAGCAAAAGAGAGGGAATTTGATCTGTTTTTTAAAAAAAGTAATCATAGTTATTCCCCACTCATATCATATACACCATTTCCTAACCAAGATGGTAGGCCTCTGCCATAGTACTCTTGTTCCAGCCACCAAGAGGTACGTGTGCAAGTTAACCACACCCGTTGTTTTACTCTCCTTGCCTCTCAGTCAAGCACTCTAGCACCACAGCCCAGGTAAGATGAAGAACACACCCTGCAGGCATACTGCATCAATAAACCCACTTTAAATATTACATACATCATCACTGTAAAGGCATTTAATTAATCATAGAAATTGGCTTGATGTGAAGGACTTAACAACCTGCCAATACAGGTTATAGAGATGCAGTAAAAAAAATTCCATCTCAAACCAAAATGACCAAGTAACAGCTGCTAGAAATTAACACTTTTCATGTACTTTGGTTAAAAACAGGTTTTACTGCTCTGTGTTGAAATACATCAACTTGCCACCACTGGGTGTCATATGGTGACAGATTACAATCCGTCACCATATGACACCTAGTGGTGGGAAATCACTCAGATGCAGCTTCCTTTGAGCTAAAAGTTTGCAGAAATGTTCAAACACACCCAGTTAATTTCCAAGCAGATAAGAATATTGCCCAAAACTAACAGACGAGCAGAATACTACTACTGACATGCAGTGACAAAGATCTGAAGTGGGAGGGCAGAAAGTTCCCAGTGTCAAGACAGTTTACTTCTGGTGCCTACCTCTGTCATTTTTGTATATGCATTGTAGTTTACCATTGGTAGATCAAGTAATGCAAGTTCTCTAGTACATGCCATCTTGGGAGTGATGCCTATAGTAAGTTAATTCGAAAAGCCCTCGCACAAAAAAGCCCTCAATAACCAAATGGATATTGATGTGCAATGTTTTCAAATAGCAATCTGAAATGTTTTGTTGAAATCCAGTCAAAAACAGAGGAAGAATCAAGACAACAATTCAAAACATCCTGGAAGAATACTGCAGAGTAGTGAACCAGAAAACTAACTAACCATGCACAATGTTGGGTACACCAAGAAACTTCATATAATATCTGATTAAAGAGAACATCAGCTAAGTTCTTAAAATAATGAAGACAATCAATAACCTGGATGTGAAAATGTATTTTGGACAAAACTACAAGACATTCTTATAAGATATAAAAACCACAAGCTAAACTTAAAGGACAAGGAAAGCCCTGGGGTGTATTTTCTGTATAAAGTACTCTCCCACCTGTCTAATTTTAAAGTGTAATCCATCATTTTCCCTCTTGTAGAAATCTGCTATTTCAGCTTTCCTCTCATTCATCTAGAAAGCCCTACAGTTCCTTTCAATCACAACATCCAGGCGTCTTAATGATTACAATATTTTTGCCTCCACTACCCAACTCAGTAGTTCAAATCAACATGTTCATCATTGTGAGACGAACTTCCCAGATTTGCCTTTTACCAATATAAAGCAGCACCCCCACCCCCCACCACCGTCCTACTGTCATGGTTTTATTTGAAGTAGGTTCCAGATTAACCATCTCTATACTATCTCATGTACTTCTATTATATTCCTTCTCAGTAAGTTCCTTTCAAGGCTAAAACGCCTAAGTTTCCTGAGTCTTTCCTTATAACTCAGTTCTCTGACGCTAGGGATTAGCTAGAACATCTTCCTTGTGTCTCAGTGACCAAAACTGGGTTCAGTTCTCAAGGAACGGTCTGACCAGAGCACTGTACAGTTCAGCATGACATCCTCAGACTTTTACTCTACTGATCAATATCATTCAGCGTTCCATTTTTTTTTATTGCTGCTCCATAGTAAATGGACATATTAAGTGCCAAGCCAAAGAACCCTAGATCTCTGAACTTCACCCTTTGCTATTCTGACCCCATTTATACTATATACATCACTCATTTTTTCTAATGATGTGTTGAATTTCATCTGGTACTCTACTGTCCCCTTACAGAGTTTAATAAAACTCATTTTGTAGTTCCTTGGCTTTCTCAACATGCCCCTCACTAATTTAGCATCACCTACGTATTTGACCAACTTGCACTGAATTCTGAGTATTGTCTGTAAATTGGACCAACTTGCATTGAGTTTCACAGCAGAACTAGATCCCAGATTCAGAAAAGCAGGTTTGGAATAATAAAGGGAAAAAATGGTCAGACCAATACTAAATCTTAAAGAACAAATCAAGTTGTTGCCGGTCAGGGAACGTCACTTTTCCACGCATATTAAAAGTTAGGGAAGAGATAGCAGAGGCACTATTACATATATATAAAAATTCATTAGAAAACAGAATAGTGCCAGAGGACTGGCAGACAGCTAATGTTATTCCTATATTTAAAAAGGGAGATAGAACAAGTCCAGGGAACTATAGACCAGTTAGCTTAACGTCGGTGGTAGGAAAGATAATGGAATCTTTACTCAAGATGTAATAGAAAAACATCTAGAAACCAAAAATATAATAAAGCGTAGTCAGCACGGATTTCAAAAGGGAAGGTCGTGCTTGATCAATCTTATTGAATTCTTTGGAGTTACAGAAAGTGTAGACAAGAATAGTGCAGTAGATGTAATATATTTGGATTTTCAAAAGGCCTTCGATAAAGGTAGAGCATAGCAGACTCAATTACGGTCAGAGCACGTGGAGTCAGGGGACAAGTAGCAGAATGGATAGCAAGCTGGCTACAAAACAGAAAGTAGGGGTTAAGGGTAGCTACTCAGATCAGCAAAAGCTACAAAGTGGTGTTCCACAGGGATCGGTGCTAGGACCACTGTTCTTCACAATTTGCATTAACGACTTGGACTCGAGAAGCGGAAGTACAATTTCTAAATTTACAGATAACACCAAATTGGGAGGTATAGTTAACACTGAGGAAGAATGCGACAAAATACAAGACAATAATAAATGTGCAGAAAAGGCGTGTAATTGGCAAATGAATTTCAATATAGATAAGTGTGAGGTGGTGCATTTTAGAGTCATAGAGTTATACAGCACGGATAGAGGCCCTTCGGCCCATCGTGTCCGCGCCGGCCATCAGCCCTGTCTACTCTAATCCCATATTCCAGCATTTTGGTAGGAGAAATAAGAAGGCCACATACTGCCTGGATAATAAGAGTCTAAGTGGGGTAGACGAGCAAAAGGAGCTAAGGGTACAGATACACAAATCACTAAAAGTAGTGACGCAGGTGAATAAAGCCATAAAAAAGGAAAATCAAGCACTGGGGTTCATTTCTAGAGGGATAGAATTGAAAAGCAGAGAAGTTATGTTAAACTTTTATAGAATCTTGGTTAGATCACATGGAGTACTATGAAGTGTTCTGGTCTCCGTATTACAAAAAAGATATAGAGGCACTGGAGAAGGTACAAAAAAGATTCACAAGGTTGATATCAGAACTGAGGATAAACTTATCAGGAAAGACTGAACAGGCTGGGGCTCTTTGCTCTAGAAAATAGAAGGCTGAAGGGTGACCTGATAGAAGTCTTAAAGATTATGAAAGAGTGAACGTAGAGAATATTGTTTCTACTTGTGGGGGAGTCTAAAACTAGACGTCAAAAATATAAGATAGTCACTAAAAATTCCAATAGGGAATTCAGGAGAAATTTCTTTACCCAAAGAGTGGTAAGAATGTGGAACGTGCTACTACAAGGAGTAGTTGAGGTGAATAGTGTAGATGCATTTAAGAGGAAGAAAGGAATAGATGATATGCTGATAGGGTTAGAGGAAGAGGGGCAGGAGGATGGTTATGTGGAGCATAAACATCAGGATGGGCAATAAATGCCGGCCTTGCCAGCGACGCCCACATCCCATGAACGAATAAAAAAAAATAGACCAGCTGAGCCGAATGGCCTGTTTCTATGCTGTTGACTCTATCTAATTAAGTAAGTTAGATGAGATTGAACATCCTTTCCTCACTCCTGCAGTTTTCTAGATTATGCATGCACAAAATGGTATCACTGCATATGGACAAGCTGTTTTAAAAAAAAAGACAAGCAAATGAAACATCAGACAAACACGTGCTCATTCCTCTTCTGTCAGCCATGGCTCAGTGGTAGCACTCTCCCTTCTGGGTCAGAAGGTGGTGGGTTCAAGCCCCACTCCAGAGACTTCAATACAAAATCTAGGGTAACACTCCAGTGCAGTACAGAGGAAGTGCTGCACTGTCAGAGGTGCCGTCTTTTGAATGATACGTTAAACAGAGGCCCCGTCTGCCCTCTCGAGTGGACGCAAACATCACATGGCACCATTTCGAAGAAGAGCAGGGGAGTTCTCCCTGGTGTCCTGGCCAATATTTATCCCTCAACCAACATCACAAACAGATTATCTGGTTATTGTCTCATTGCTGTTTGTGGGGCCTTGCTGTGCACAAATTGCTTGCCGCGTTGCCTACATTACAACAAAGACTACACTTCAAAAGTACTGCATTGACTGTAAAGCACTTTGGGACGTCCTGAAAGGCACTATATAAATGCCAGTCTTTCTTTCTATTAAAAAGTAATTTTAATTAAATATTCTTTTTAGATCCAATATAGATGCCAAGTATTCCTTAAACCCAAAACTTTTGGTCATCTTTAACACCACAATCTTTACCTGACTCTCCAAATGCTCCAGTTTCTGTTTCCTGATATGAAGAGCTTTACTTGGAAATGCCCAGAAGTAATTGGAAGTTCCAATTCGATCACTGTCCACCATTGCATCATCTACTAGACTCTGCAGTACTTCCTTCACTGACATGGAAGCTAAAATGGTAAAAATACGTCAACAGCTTGCACTTGCCTCCCACAATAAACCACAGAATAATCACAGTTAACATGATTTGGATTCAGTTACACAAAAGCCAGGTTTATAACTTTAAAAGGGCTAAATTCAAAGAAACAGAGGAAGAATTAAAACAAATGGACTGGATAATAGTCGACATTTCAGTAGAGGGGAGGAACAGCTTACATTTACAAAGCACCGTTCATATCTTCAAGCACTTCACAGCCAATGAAGTACTTCTGAAGTGTAGTCACTGTTGTTTTGCAGTAAATACAGCAGCCAATTTACACACAGCAGAGTCCCACAAACAGCAATGAGATAACTGACCAGATAATCTGACGTGCGGGGGTGCGTGCGTTGGCCCCGCTGGTGGGAATCCCGCAGGCAATTAAAGCCAGCGGGGTTCCACTTGAGTGTATTTATCTTGGTATTTCAGGTCATTAAATGACCTGATTGAGCTGTTTATTTAACAGGTGTGGGATTTTACAGTGAAATGAGACTGTTTCCCATACTGGGGGAAACATTCACACTCTCAACAGACGTGTTGCAGCCAGCAGCCTGTGGCAGCTGCCAAGGTGCATTCCACAGGTGGGGGGGAAGGAGAGAGCCTTCACCAACGCAGGAGGACACTCCGTAACATTGGGCAACGCCTGCCCTCCACCACCCTCCTCCAAGCAAGAAGATTCACCGGCGTGGAAGTCCAACCCCTGTGCGAGGACACACTTTTCTAGCGTGCACAACCCCGCAAACCTAAACCTGCCAGATGGGTGCTGCGTTGACATCCTCGGAGGACGAACAGCATGACCAGCCTCAGCAGCCTCGCAGTCCACGCCGTCCGCCTCAGAGACGTGCATCCCCACAACACGGTGCTGCGGCACATCCACCTGCACAGCAGGATGGAGAGCATCCGCAGAGAGAGATGCGTTGCAGGAGGCACTACCCTCCGCACAGGGTCTACAGACCGAGGCTCAGCTTCATGGACCTCTCTGAGCAGCAGTGCATACGGAGGCTCAGAGTCACTCGCCAGGTAGTCGCCGACATCTGCAGCCTCCTCAATGACGAGCTGCTCCCGGATGGACCAAGCAGCATCTTCTTACCCGTCGCCGTCAAAGTCACCACTGCCCTCAACTTCTTCGCCTCCGGATCCTTCCAGGGTGCCACGGGGGACATCACCGGGGTCTGTCAGTCGTCTGCACACAAGTGCATAAGGCAGGTCACCGATGGGTTGTTCCGCAGGGCCTCGACCTACATCAACTTCGCCATGGATGAGCGCAGCCAGACGGAGAGGGCGGTTGGATTCCATGCTGTGGCTGGCTTCCCACGGGTGCAGGGTGTAATCGATTGCACCCACATAGCAATACGGGCACCTCCACATGAGCCAGGGCTGTTTATCAACAGGAAAGGGTATCACTCCATGAACGCCCAGCTCATTTGTGACCACCGCCAGAGATTCCTACACGTGTGCGCCAGATACCCTGGCAGCTGCCACGATGCCTTCGTCCTCAGGGAGTCCACCGTCCCGCCCCTCTTCCACGCACCCAACGCCGGCAACGGCTGGCTCCTCGGCGACAAGGGATATCCCCTGCACACGTGGCTTATGACACCTCTGAGGAACCCCATTACCGAGCCACAGCGTCGGTATAATGACAGCCACATTGCTACCAGGTCTACAATTGAGCAGGCTATAGGGCTGCTCAAGATGCGCTTCAGGTGCCTTGATCGTTCCGGGGGAGCACTCCAATACATGCCATTCAGAGTGGGACGAATTATAGTTGTCTGCTGTGCCCTGCGTAACATGGCACTACAGAGAGGGGTGCCGCTGGAGGAGGCCCCATGCACACCCGCCACCCACATTGAGGACGACAATGAGGAGGAGGTGGAGGAGGAAGAGGAGGAGGAGGAAGAGGGAGAGGAGGAGGAACGACCCATGCGCCGAACACCGGCTCACCTGCGTGCTCGTCAGGCCAGGGAGGCACTCATATGCCAACGGTTCTCCTAACATCACACTGTGTGAGGCGTTCACATGTCATAACGTACACAGACGAGGGTCCATACAGGCTCCCTCCACAGAAGAGTGGTGCCCGTACACCTGCACCCACTGGATTATGCCCAATGGGTGGGACGGGGTGGTCGTCGTCATGATGAGGCGCACGGAAGGGACATATTGCACAAGCCGCAGAATTATGGACAAGAGGTGGCAGCATTGGTGAGAAAAAGTGAGTTTATTTTGTGGTGACATTCAAAGAGTGGAAAATTAAACAAAAAAAATAGACAAACACCCTGGTGCAATCCCTGTGTGCTCACGGAACTTTAGGCGTTCGTTTTCGGGACCCCCTACGTGGTGCTACCCCTGTGGCTCCAGCAGAGGTGGTGGCAGGTTGCTCCTGTTCGTGCCCTGACCGGGTAGATGCTTTGGGTCGACGCCCCCTGGGTTTCGGTGCCCGTGAGGGCACCTCCACAGACTGCTCCTCCTGCACCTGTGCAGGGGCAGACTCGGCCACCTGGAGAGGATGGACTATTGCGGGCACTGGTTGAGAGGGGGGCAATGGGTGAGACTTGGGGGCGCCTTGAGTAGCGTCCACACTTCCATTTCCCCGTTCACCATCTTCCCTCTCATGGCCAAGGCCCACATCACCCCTTCCACCCTGCTGGACGGCAGTTTGGATGACGTGGGTGAGACCTTGCAAGGCCACCTCCAATGTATCTGTCAACCTGTTGATGGCGGCAGAATGTTGTTCACCCTGAATCCGAACAGCCGTTGTGAGGGCCTGGATGGACTCATTGGTGAGCTGTGCGTGACGCTCGAGGGAGGCTAGCCTGTCCTCCACCGCAGACGTTCCCACACCTACCCGCGACACTATCTCGGAGATGCCTTCACGTCCCTGCGACACTATCTCGGCGATACCCTCCTGCACCTGTGCCACCATTCCCCTCATGCAGGAGTTGGACTCCTCCATCCTCCGTGCGATTGTGGAGAGTGCGCGTGGCACCTCTCCCAGTACCTCAGCAATGTTCTGGTGCCCCTCGACGACTCTCCTTTTGACAGGTGGCCCCCTGGGTTCAGCATCTGGGTCCGGCTGAGCAAAGCCTGGAGAAGAGTGCTCCCACCGACGCGGACCCTCCGCGGCTGACCCTGCCACCAGGGTCTGCTCATGCTCACGTGTGCGCGGTGACTCACCATGTGCAATCCCAACTAGCTGAGGGGGGGGACCCACCGAGGTGTGTGTATCTGCGCTGGTGGATGCAAGGCTCATGCGTGACGATGCACCCTCAGAGACAGGCATGTCCTCTGAGGAATCGCCCTCAACCGAGACGTCGATCGCAGACGGTCCTGCAAGAGAACAGAGGGAAATATCAGGCATGTGACCAAATGTGGCGGTGCGGCATATGCCATGTGATGCTAAGATCATTCACGATCATGAGTGATGAGTGCCAGCTTTCCCTTACCGGCCGTTTCGCCAGAACCAGACTCGCCATCCGCCATCGACAGGCAATGCAGCGTGCGGCTGATCTCCAGTGCCTCGACCTCGGCGTCTGTCAGGGCCACCTCGTGTGGCGGGCCCCCTCTGGTGCGTGCCCTATCGCGTGCGTTCCTGGCCCTCTTCTCCTGTGAGGGCAAAACACAAAAACGTTATTGAGTGATGATTACAATGTGAGACGCTTCAAGCATTGGTGTGATTGGGTTGAGCGTGTGCCAGATGGATGGGAGGATGCGTGTGCCACATGGCCATCCCATTGTATGGGCATTGGGGTGTGTGGTAGTGGTCGAGTGGGGACAGGGACAGTGGGTACGTGCAGGCACTGTGAGGCTGATAGTTGGGTGGCTGTGAGGATTGGTGCGGGAGCGCAGTGCTGTCAGTGGAGATGGGGTTGTGAGGTGTTTGAGGTGATGTGGAAGACGGAGTGACGCAGAGTGCGTTAGTGTACTCACTTTTCCGGACCTGGTGAGGTCATTGAATCTCTTGCGGCACTGAATCCAAGTGCGGGTGGTGTTTCCCCTGCTTGTGACCTCCGCGGCCACCTCCTTCCATGCCCTCTTGGTGGCGCTGGCAGGGCACCTCCTTCCATCCGTGGGGAACAGCGTCTCCCTCCTCATGCGGACCCCGTCCAGCAGCACCTGGAGGGCGTGGTCCGTGAAACGGGGAGCAGCCGTACCCCTGTGCTCCTCCATCCTTGATGGAGTGTAGTTTGTGGCTGGAGGAGCTTTGGTGGACTGCCCCTTTAAATAGAGTGCAACCATCGCTCAGACGTCAATGCGCATGCGCAGGCCGCCGGCACGCAGCTGAGAAGCGCAGAACCCGTAACTGCCGGCTAATTACATCAATCATCCCGCGATCGCGTGCGCAACGCACTCAATGTGGCCGGCGCGTTTTCCTCGAGCCCGCCTGACCACCCGCTGCCAACCCGCACCCCTGGTAAAATCGGGCCCATGAACTTAATGTGCAGGAAATGACCAGCTGGGCCATCTAGCCTGCCCCAAAATACAAGTCAGAAGAAGTCATCAAACTGTACAGTGCTCTGATCCAGCGTTGTCCAACAGAAATTGCTCACTAGCCACAGGTGGCTACGGCGACACAGTTGTAGCTACATGCACTAATTTCAGTAGAAAACGCCTTGCACACAGGTACTTCACGTGTATATTTACTTTACACATTTACAAACGGCTGTGTCTATTACTCATTTTTGTTTATTTACTAATCAGAAATTCAATTCACCACATCTGAATTCCCAATTAGCCACATGTAGCTAGTGGCTAACAAATTGGACAACATTGCTTTGGCCAGACCACACATTGAGTACTATGCCTAGCTTTGATTGCCAATAAACAAGTGAGACATTCAAGCACTGGAGGCAGTGTAAAGAGCCACGAGGCTAATCCCTATTGTCAGAGGCCTGAGTTTTGACTAAAGACTGGAGAGTCTTAGGCTTTTCAGCCTGAAAAGGTGTTCAACAGGTGATTTTATGAAGGCAAAGTATAGAAAATGATATGGAAAAGATTAATCTGCAATACTATTTTAAATTAAACTATGGGAATAGGACAAAAAGACACAGGTTCAAACTAGTAAAGGGTAACTTTAGGACTGATATCAGGAAGTTATTCATCACGCAGAGTGATCAATAGCTGAAATGGACTTCTGGGCAGAATGGTGCAGGCACTAAAATCTATTAAGAAACAAACTTCCACCCTCTCACTCCGTAATTCTCCAATCCTTGGGAGGGAGGCCATACAGTGTGTGGGAGATGGGGAAGAGGATGGGCAGCTGCCAGCTGCAGGTTTGTGATAACATCCTACTTCTCTTCTTTCCTACACTGTACCCTGCTTATTTGTCAGAAAACAATATTATGACAATGTCATGTCACCCCTTCTACTTAAAGTGACATGTGAATTTTGCTCTTCAGCAAACCATGCTAATCTTTCTTCCTTTTTATAGACAAGGCAGAACCAGGCACCAGTGGATCCGGCCCTGTCATTACATCAAAGCATATGCTCACTCATGTCTTTGCAAGCACCAGCCTCGAGGCATCCATCCTGGGCAAATTGGAGAGTGAGGGGACTGTACTGGGTGATATACCAATCCTGCTCTTAAAAAGATGGATGCTTGCAGAGCATCAAGCATTTGTGCAAATACTAGGAGCTGTGTCAGATAGTGTTCATAAGAGCAGTATAATTCTCAATAGCTTTGCAGCACTGCAGTCTACCCTGGAGCACGTTGCAGTTCCAGAGACATCTATAATCATAGACCGAAACAACAGAGGCCCCAAGAGCAAATTTATGCATCCTCTATAGATTCTCAGACCGTTGTCATAGAAACTTGAGGTGCCAGATTAGACAGAGCTGTTTCTTCAGGCATTCAATTGATTGGTGCTGAGTTGGGTAGATACAGTAAACAAGAGGTCTCCCATATCAATATGTCTCTTGGAGATGGCAACACGTTTTGCTTCCAAATTATCTTTAAGCTGTTGCGGCTCCTGTTCCTCATGGGGACCTTTGTAAGCCAAAGGTGTGCAGGATGCAGCTCACCACTATGATCCTCACTGAACCATACAAGATGCCCCCAGATCAATATTGGCTCTTAAAGTGCAACTTGGACATTCCAATTGTGAACACATCTACGGAGTGTAGAAGATAATCTTGATCTCCAAGGAGCCACCCAGAGACTTGTTTTTCTGGGGTAAAGACGGTAGTAATGGTGAACTGCCTTAAAATAAAGGCATTGTGGCAGCTCCAAAGGAAGCAAGTATTCATGTACATGATGATTTGCTGCTGGTCATAAATGAGCTGCACATTCAGAGAGTGCTATCTTTACCCTGTTGACATTTACATGGCCAATCAAGAGCATGTATGGCCATGTGGGTGCAAACTATGACTTCATAGACCTTGGAGAATCCTGTCATGTTGCTACTAGTTGTCCATGGGGAAGCTGATGAAACGGCTAGCTTTAGATAACAATACAATCCAGCCATGACTCACTGCATCTGTAGATAGGTCCTTAACATACGTTGCAGATGTCCCCAGTGGCAGGCTGGAATCACCTCGTGGCATAGAAATTAATGGCAGTTGTGACTTCAACAGCCACTGGCAGAGCGGTACATATGGTGGAGGTGGGTTGCAAGTCCGTTTGCAGCATATGACATAACTCTGCGATAGCCTCCTTTAGAAAGCGAAGCCTGTAGAGACACTGATTCTTAGTCAAGTGCAAGTAGTAGCCTCTGCCACTATACTCTGGTGTGGAGTTACCTCCCTTTCTTGCTTCTTCTCTTCTTCCAAGAAGCAAAGAAATCCATTGTGCCCTGTTTTAAAAAGGGAGGAGGGAATGACAGTTCCATAGAAGTGGTATAAAGGCAGAAGGGAAAGTAGTTGACAGCATCAACAACAACAAAAAAATGGCACAGTAATAAACTTTTAACAGCAACTGTAAATGTAGCATCTAATCCATTTAAATTCCCTTCTGGCTTCAATATACTACCTAGCAACCCTGGATGCCAATTTTATAGTGGTGTGATTATCAATCAGACAAACCATTCAGATGGTTAATTTATACCAAACTGTGGATAGTTTTGTGCTGTGGGCATGCTACCACTAAAAAATAGTTTGAAACTCCTCAGTCATTTAATTCATTATACCCTCGTTCCGGCATAAACACTTTAATCCAATCAGTTACTCACTGTGATACCCAATCCATTCATTTTCCAGTTTTGTGAGGTAATGGTTACACTTTTTAAAAAAAGTATGCAGAATTTCCCACAAGAGGATGCCAATCATATTTGGTACAACCCATAAGACCAAATATCAGGACTGTCCATTCTGT
This sequence comes from Heptranchias perlo, assembly GCF_035084215.1. Classification (NCBI taxonomy): domain Eukaryota; kingdom Metazoa; phylum Chordata; class Chondrichthyes; order Hexanchiformes; family Hexanchidae; genus Heptranchias; species Heptranchias perlo. The sequence continues at coordinate 139,853,536 of NC_090325.1, forward strand.
AATCTGTGCATGATTAAATGTTCAGGAAATAAACCTAACTAGATACCAAATACTGTAGCCTCAGAAGACAAGAGAGCAGAAAGTAGTGACAATAAAATTAATACGTACTGATCCCTTTCTCCTTCGGGGCAATCTTCTCCAAATCTTTAAGCTGAAATACATCTTTCTAAGAACACAGACAAGTTTTACTGTGAATCATCATCTTCACTTATCATTAACAGATTCTGAATTTTCTAAACCTACAGGATGAGTGAAACCTGGTCATCCATTGTATTCTGCTACCAGTGCATGCACACACTCAAGTGTTTTGTCAAGCATATAAACTGTAGAAAACACTGACAATAATCATAAAGATACAATTAGTTAGCAAACTTCCTCAAATCCAAGCTGCATTTCAACTAATACTTCAACTATTTTAACTAAAACTAATACTTAATTCTATTATAGCAAAGGAACTTGTGGGAATGATGCAAGTCTTTGCGATTGAAAAGGAGAACAAGTTAGCCGGTATTTTCCCCTGCCAGCCTTTGTAGTGACGTTAATGGGGTGGCCAGTAATGGGAGGGAATTATGTCCTGCTGGATCTCTGCCCACTTTGCTCCACAATTAAGTTTCTGGACAGGGTGAGCCCACTTCAGACTGGCAGGTAATTCATTCATGTGCATTTTGGGGCAGGGACATCATAAATACCACTTTTCAACATTTGGATGTGCAGGACATAAGGTATAAAGGAACCCCCCCACCCCCCGAAATGGGTGCCCATGGTTGCTAAGCAATCAGCTGATTCAAAAAGCACAAAAGTAATTTTAATTCTTAACATTTTAGTCACTATTTGACCATTTTCATTACTTTCTTTTCCTTTTTAAACCTGCTGGAACCTAGGTCCTCGTGAGCAATTAGGAAGGTAAATGGCCTTTATTGCAACGGGGAGGGAGTACAAGAGGAAGGAAGTCTTGCTGCAATTGTACAGGGCTTTGGTGAGACCACACCTGGAGTACTGTGTACAGTTTTGGTCTCCTTACCTAAAGGACATACTTGCCTTAGAGGCAGTGCAACGAAGGTTCACTAGATTGATTGTGCGGTCTTTAAAGAAGAGATGGTTCGGGTACAGTCTAGGTACATTCCCACAAGGGGGAAAGGTAGGGAAAACAAAGCCAGAGCTCCCTGGATGACAGAAGAGATCAAGAGTAAGATGAAGCAGAAAAAAGGGGCGTATGACAGATGTCAGGTTGATAATACAAGTGTAAACCAGGCTGAATATAAAAAGTTCAGAGAGGAAGCGAAAAAGGAAATAAGAAGGGCAGAGAGAGTATGAGAATAGACTGGCAACTAACATAAAAGGGAATCCAAAGTCTTCTACAGGCATTTAAAAATAGTAAACGGGTAGTAAGAGGAGGGGTAGGGCAGATATGGGATCAAAAAGGAAACCTACATGGAGGCAGAGGGCATGGCTGAGGTACTAAATGAGACTTTGCATCTGTCTTTACCAAGGAAGAAGGTGCTGCCAAAGTCACAGTAAAAGAGGAGGTAGTTGAGATACTGGATGGGCTAAAAATTGATAAAGAGAAGGTACTAGAAAGGCTAGCTGTACTTAAAATAGATAAGTCACCAGGTCCGGATGGGATGCATCCTAGGTTGCTGAGGGTAGAAATTGCGGAGGTACTGGCCACAATCTTCCAATCGTCCGTAGATACGGGGGCGGTGCCAGAGGACTGGAGAATTGCAAATGTTACACCCTTGTTCAAAAAAGGGTGTGAGGATAGTCCCAGCAACTACAGGCCAGTCAGTTTAACCTCAGTGGTGGCGAAACATTTAGAAATGATAATCCGGGACAGAATTAACAGTCACTTGGACAAATGTGGATTAATTAAGGAAAGCCAGCACGGATTTGTTAAAGGCAAATCGTGTTAAACTAACTTGATTGAGTTTCTTGATAAGGTAACAGAGAGGGTTGATGAGGGCAGTGCAGCTGATGTGGTGTATATGGACTTCCAAAAGGCATTTGATAAAGTGCCACATAACAGGCTTGTCATCAAAGTTGAAGCCCATGGAATAAAAGGGTCAGTGGCGGCATGGATACGAAATTGGCTGAGTGATAGGAAACAGAGACTAGTGGTGAACGGTTGTTTTTCGGACTGGAGGAAGGTACACAGTGGCGTTCCCCAGGGGTCGGGTACTAGGACCACTGCTTTTCTTGATATATATTAATGACTTGGACTTAGGTGTACAGGGCACAATTTCAAAATTTGCAGATGACACAAAACTTGGAAGTGTAGTGAACAGTGAGGAGGATAGTGATAGACTTCAAGCGGACATAGACAGCCTGGTGGAACGGGCGGACACGTAGCAGATGAAATTTAACCCAGAGAAGTGCGAAGTGATATATTTTGGTAGGAAGAACGAGGAGAAGCAATATAAACTAAAGAGTACAATTCTAAAGGGGTGCAGGAACAGAGACCTGGGGGTATATATGCACAAATCGTTGAAGGTGGCAGGGCAGGTTGAGAAAGCAGTTATAAAAGCTTACGGGATCCTGGGCTTTATAAACAGAGGTGTAGAGTACAAAAGGAAGTTATGATCAACCTTTATAAAACATTGGTTCGGCCACAACTGAAGTATTGTGTCCAATTCTGGGCACTGCACTTTTGGAAGGATGTGGAGGCCTTGGAGAGGGTGCAGAAAAAATTTACTAGAATGGTTCCAGGGATGAGGGTCTTCAGTTACGTGGATAGACTGGAGAAGCTGAGAACCTTCTCTGCTCAAAGGAGAGCAACAAGAGGAGATTTGATAGAGATGTTCAAAATCATGAGGGGTCTAGACAGAGTAGATAGCAGAAAGGTCAAGAACCAAAGGACACAAATTTAAGGTAATTGGCAAAAGAACCAAAAGCGACATGAGAAAAAACTTTTTAATGCAGCGAGTGGTTATGATCTGGAATGCAATGCCTGGAAGGGTGGTGGAGGCAGATTCAATCATGGCTTTCAAAAGGGAATTGGATAAGTACTTGAAAAGAAAAAAAATTGCAGGGCTATGGGGAAAAGGGCAGCGAGGGGACTAGCTGGATTGCTCTTGCAGAGCTGGCACAAGCTCGATGGGCCGAATAGCCTCCTTCTGTGCTGTAACCATTCTATGATTTCTGGGATGAGAGGACTGTCCAATGAGGAGAGATTCAGTAAAATGGGCGTATACTCTCTAGAGTTTAGAAGAATGAGGTGACCTCATTGAAATATAGAAGATTCTAAGAGGGCTTGACAGGGTAGATGCTGTGAGGCTATTTCCCCTGGCTGGAGAGTCTAGAACTAGGGGACATAATCTCAGGATAAGGGGTCGGCCATTTAGGGCTGAGATGAGGAGAAATTTCTTCACTCAGAGGGATGTGAATCTTTGGAATTCTCAACCCCAGAGGGCTGTGGATGCTCAGTTGTTGAGTATATTCAAGACTGAGATTAATAGATTTTTGGACTCTAAGGGAATGAAGAGATATGGGGTTCAGGCAGGAAAGTGGAGTTGAAGATCAGCCATGATCTTATTGAATGGCAGAGCAGACTTGAGGGGCTGGATGGCCTACTCCTGTTCCTATTTCTTATGAGTCTTTATACTAATTGTTCAAATTTTTTCCATCAGCACCATAATTGGTACTAATGGGTTTTTCAATAGGAATTCCCTTTCTAAATTTTTTCTGAAGAGGACGACAGCCTATGGAGGAAAACTAGACAGCTCAAGAGATGATCAGTGCCCATCCACCAGAACCCTCATACCCACATCTGCAGAGGTGATCAGATCTTGGTTTGACAATTAGGACATGCTGCAGTTCCTCTTCCCCAAGGAAAGTGGGACAGCAGGTCTGATAGCACCACTAAGATAAGTGAAATGTCTAACTGTAATGTTGGGATGCTTCATGATAAGCACCCCAAATTGTGTCATGCTTTTAGTGACACTCCATGAAAAAAGATATGCCAGGGTGAACAACAGCCTATGTACCCAGATTGGCTACATCTTCCAAGATATCAGAAATCATATCTGTTGATCCTGGCATACCAATATGACAATGTTGGTGGGAAAGTCTTCACAGGGTCTGGGTCAGCAGAGAGCCAGATGTAGAACTGTGCCATCTGCTGCAAGGACACCTGCATCTACCATGCAGCATAGACCTGGTAGATCCAGTGACAATAATGGTCAGCTATGACATGAAACTTAACTGCATTTTCCTGCAGCCATGCTGCAATACTGACTTATGGGGGTGGGACCATGGAGTGGCACAGAGGGCCACCCTGTTTGCACCCACCTCAAGAAGCACCACCACCACCATTTCAGCAGCCATAAGACAGGAGGCTAGGTGTTGGACTGCTCTGTCACTTGGCTACAGACATGTGACTGTACCTTAGGTTCACTTCCCTAATTTTTACCAGTCATTTTTTTTGTTCTCTTCCCCCATCGATGGCTGCGAATGCATCGAGATGCCTTCTGAGCCTTTCAGAATTTTTGTCCTCATATTCTGACTCTCCACTTTTTAACAATCTGAAAAATTTGGCTGAAGTTAAATTATAAACCCTTAAATTATGCAGTATGGTTGTTAATGTTCAATATCCTAGAACAGCATTAAACAGTTGCCCTGAAATATCTTTTGAGCAAGAAAGGAAAACCTGTCTGTGAGAAATTTGCCTAGAAAACATTCATTTTACTTTTTTCTTTCTATACCGTTCTAAAGGGGAAAGGAAGTCTAAAGGAGTACACATTGTTCAAAATACAGTTTTATAGAAGGAAGGATGAGTCTCAGAAGAATTTTGACTGACTTTAAAAAAATGTCAATTTCTTTACTGCTATGGAAACCCTAGGGTTGAGATTCTCTCCCTAGTAAGCCACTCGAGTGATGTTGATGATGCGGAGCATCTCTGTGCAGTAGAGCCAATTACTTAATTTGGGCTCGAGAGCCACTCCAAAGCAAAGTAAAAGTATGTATCCTTGATCATTACTAATTGTTTACTTATTCCCATCAGTTAATTATCATTCTGTCAAAGGAACTAGTTAGTGCAAAAAAAACTAATTAACATTACATTATCAGTTTCTGTTACTTCACATGTTGTGCAGTGCTGATCAACTTGTAAAACACACAATACTGATGGAATACTTCAGCTTTGCAGCAGGAACTTTCGTTACTTACCGTTTCAAAAAATATTTCCATCATACGAGTTCGCTTCTCTTCAACACTCAGTCCCTTCTTTTTAGACTAAGAATTCAAGAATCAACATAAAAAGCAAATGTTACTGTAATCTTACTTGATTTATATACTTTGATAGATATTGTTTGTAACGAAATCAGTAATTTTGCAGTTTCGGCCATTCTGTTTAATAAAACAAATAAAATAGATCCACTACCCTGCCAAGATTATAATTTTCAAGTGGGCAGGCTCAGCATATTACGAAAGGACTGGACGATGGATGTATGCTAGGGAATGTTAGTTCACCATCTTAGTAATGAAGAGTTTATTACAAATGCCATAAATCGTACATTCATTTGCACATAGGGAAACTTTGCTCTATGACCATTTCCTGAAATTATCTTTAAACTATATATATTCTCAGTTTTTTTCCACTTCTGTGGCTTCTCTTTAGTCCTGCTTAGTCCTAATTGCAAGGTCCAGAACATGCAGACAGCAAATATATTTATTTTTCTACAACTAAGAATGTACCAGAGTGAGGTATGAACTCTGTGATCTTTCAGACCAGTCCAATGTATAGAAATGATATTTCTGGTCCTGTACAATCCTATATTCGTAAGGACATTGGAACATATGTGGGGCAGAGGGGAGTGGTTAAGTATAGCTAGTGATGCATCACGGGTAACAATGGTCTCTTGGAATTTGTTCAACAGCCTTAGGGAATCAGCAAGGAATTTCTTTAGAGTTTTTCCCAAAATTGGCCGTAAGTTTTTGCCTCCCCAGGAATTAGCAATACAAGCAATTGGGGAGATTGTGCCATCTAATGGATAAGATGAGCAATTATGCGACCCAATGGTCTTTCTTCACTCTTCCTTTCATACATTTGTAGTGCTATCAATGATAAACACTATTACTGATATAGTATTGGTATATTTTCACTGGAGAGCTACATGGTTACACCAATCCTTTAAAAAAACGCAAGTAATTTTCGCCCCCTCTTTCCGGTCTCATGGGCTATACAGTGAGGGTGGGTTTAGTGACCTTCGGCATTGCCACTATAGTCGAACGTCAATTCGCCCTTCGATTTTCTTCAGAGAGAAGTGAAGGGCCAGTTTGCCACTCCCCAACAGTTCAGATAAGTGCTATATATTCAGCAAACAGTGGCTACACCTTCCTGCCTGACCCAGTTTATTAAGCAGCCTGTGATGTAGTTATGATGCAGTTTGCCACTACGTGTTTGACCTGGAAACAAAGAGAACTAACTGAATTAGGGATGTTGTAAAGATGTAATTAATAAACTTTTAGAAATGAATAACTATAAATAAGATAATTTGTATGCTTATTTTCTTTCAGTTTTTGATGCTGTTAAGTCTCATTTATAGCTGTGATACATAACATCTGCTTATAAGAGTTTTTTTTCCCCTTGCCAATTTTACTCCCCACCCCCGCCCCCCCCCACACCGAAGCTGACTCCTTACCAGTGGATAGTTTTATGGTCGGTCTCCTGTATCTTGCTTAAGCAGCCATTATCCATTTCTGAGCCTTCACAGCAAATATTGATAGCTTTTTAACCACAGGTGGCATCATAGCCAAGTCCATTTTCAATTGGTATCCAAGTATGAGCATCTCTACCAAAGGTAACTGGATAGCAATTAGGAGAGGGGCGCTTGGGAAATTTTCCCTTCCTTCCCAGGACACTAAAGCAGATCATGGTACCCCAATCATCATTCCAGCTGAGTACAGACCAGGGGTCATATCTGGGTGGTTCTTAGTCAGTATGGTTCAACTATTTATTTGTTGAGCTAGCAGGAGCGCTCTTCATAGGCATTTAATCAAAATTCTTTCAGAAAGCAAAGTTAAAATGGAAGTTATGAGTATTATGATCATTTCCCATGCAGAACTAACTTGTTCTCAGCAAGGCAATGACAATGATCGTTACCACTTACTGTTTGCATGTGTTGTTAAAGAAGACAGTTTCCACAAATCATTTTCATCACCTACAAATGCTACAATGGGCACAAGTAGCATTATTGTGTTGCACATTTGCAAACCATGCCTCATGGCTTACAAAAGAACTTTTTGGAGGCAATGATATGACAATAGTGCTGCATATTCCTTCCTGAGTTTCCATCTATTAACAAATTTGTCACATGCGAATATTGAAAGAGGAAGGATTCCCAATAGTAATGCCATGAGAGGCAAAGGATAAAAGCACAGCCAAATTGCACAGATGACAAAATCAAAATATTGGCAGCGAGGGGAGCAGGATAAGCAGAGAAAATATGAAAATAAATGAGGAAGAGAGAATAGTAGAGAAGTAGCAAGAAGGAATAGATCAAGAGATTTAACATAAATTCACAAATTCATAACCTTGAGCTAGATAGATTTCTAGACACAAAAGGCATCAAGAGATATGGGGAGAGAGCGGGAATATGGTATTGAGGTGGAGGATCAGCCATGATCATACTGAATGGCGGAGCAGGCTCGAAGGACCGAATGGCCTACTCCTGCTCCTATTTTCTGTTTCTATGATGAGATCATACTAAGATGTAGCGAACAGTTTCCATACATTTTCTTGGTATATTGGTACTCATTGCATACAAGAAAACCAGGGAAATGCAGAGAGGAATGGTGTGGTCTACAGAAAAAGTTTGATCATGAAATGAAAGCACTGCTTTCATTGTAGGTTAAACCATTACAATTGCTTTCTTGGTCCATTTGAACTGTTCCAGATTAAATCTCACAGAATGCAACAGCAAAACTCTAAATTTAATACAGTATTCTGTATAAAAGAGAATTAGACATTAAATCCGTAAAATTTATGGACAAACAGTAGCAAGTCTCTCTTCAGAGGACCAAAGGCACAAGAGGGAACATAAGTCTAGTGGAGGTTGCCAACAAAAGGTGCGGCAAGGTTCCATTGAGGGATCGAAGGACGAGAATTTTAAATTCAATGCATTGGCGAACATGGAGTCACTGCACGTCAGCGAGGAGAGGAGCAATGGGGTAGTAGGGCATTGTGTAAGACAAGATACTGGCAGCTGAGTTTTGAACAAGTTGGAGGCCACCAAAGAAGACATTGGAGAAAGTCCAGAAGGTGACAAAAGCAAGGATAAGGGTTCCTGTGGCAGTGGGAGAACAGAGAGAGAGAGAGAGAGAGAGAGAGAGAGAGAGAAAAAAAAGAGCGCACGCGCGAGCAATGCTGTGGACGTGCAAGTTGGCAGTCTTGGTGATAGGAAGATAGGACGTTTGTGGTGTTTGAAGCTCAGTTCTGGGTCAAACAGGATGCCAAGGTTGTGTGTGGTCTAGTTCAGCCTGAGGAAATTACCAGGAGGGATTGAAGCCAGTGGCAAGGGCGCAGAGTTTATGGTGGGGGCCAAAAACAACGGTTTTGCTCTTCCCAATATCTAATTGGGAAGTTTGGTTGTGAGGAGGATGGAAGCAATGGTACCATCAGAGTACATATGGAACCTGACTCTGTACCTGCAAATGTTGTCACCGAGGGACGCCATATAGATTTTTGGTGGTGGGGGGGGGGTGTCAAGCATACATCCTTGGGGGACTCTGAAATGGATGATGCGGGAGAAGATGCTGCCAGAGTCTCGATAAAGGAAGATATAGTTAAGATACTGGTACTGGATGGGCTAAAAATTGAGAAAGAATAGGTACTAAAAAGGCTAGCTGTACTTAAAATAGATAAATCACCTGGTCCGGGTGGCATGAACCCCAGGATGCGGAGAGAAGTAAGGCGGGAAATTGCAACGGTACTGGCCATAATCTTCCAGACATCCTTAGATATGGGGGTGGTGCCAGAGGACTGAAGAATTGCAAATGTTATACCCTTGTTGAAAAAAGGGTGTAAAGATAAACCCAGCAACTATAGGCCAGTCAGTTTAACCTCGGTGGTGGGGAAACTTTTGGAAACGATAATCCAGGACAGAATTAACACTCACTTGGACAAGTGTGGGTTGATTAGGGAAAGCCAGCACGGATTTGTTAAAGGCAAATCATGTTTAACCAACCTGATAAGAGTTTTTTGATGAGGGAACAGAGAGGGCAATGCAGTTGATGTGGTGTATATGGATTTTCAAAAAGCATTTGATAAAGTGCCACATGGTAGGCTTGCTATTAAGATTGCGGCCCATGGAATAAAGGGGGCAGTAGCAACATGGATACAGAATTGGCTAAATGACAGGAAACAGAGTAGTGGTGAGCGGTTGTTTTTCGGACTGGAGGGAGGTGTGCAGTAGTGTTCCCCAGGGGTCAGTGCTGGGACCACTGCTTTTCTTGATATATTGTAAACAATTTTACAACACCAAGTTATAGTCCAGCAATTTTATTTGAAATTCACAAGCTTTCGGAGGCTTCCTCCTTCGTCAGGTGAAATTTCCACAACATTCACCTGAGGAAGGAGGAAGCCTCCGAAAGCTTGTGAATTTCAAATAAAATTGCTGGACTATAACTTGGTGTTGTAAAATTGTTTACAATTGTCAACCCCAGTCCATCACCGGCATCTCCACATCATTTCTTGATATATATTAATGACTTGGACTTGGGTGTACAGGGCACAATTTCAAAATTTGCGGATGACACAAAACTTGGAAGGGTTAGTGAACAGTGAGGAGGATAGCGATAGACTTCAAGCGGATATAGACATTCTGGTGGCATGGGTGGACACGTGGCAGATGAAGTTTAATGCAGAAAAATGCGAGGTGATGGGTTTCGGTAGGAAAAATGAGGAGAGGCAATATAAACTAGAGGGCACAATTCTAAAAGGGGTGGAGGAACAGAGCGATCTGGGAGTGTATGAGCATAAATCATTGAAGGTGGCAGGGCAGGTTGAGAAAGCGGTTAAAAAAGCATACGGAGCCCTGGGCTTTATAGAGGTATTGTGCACAAAAGCAAGGAAGTCACGATGAACCTTTATAAAACACTGGTTCGGCCACAACTGTAGTATTGTGTCCAGTTCTGCACACCGCACTTTAGGAAGGATGTGAAGGACTTAGAAAGGGTGCAGAGGAGATTTACTAGAATAATTCCAGGGATGAGGGGGCTTAAATTACGTGGATAGACGGGAGAAGCTGGGATTGTTCTCCTTGGAACAGAGACGGTTGAGAGGAGATTTGATAGAGGTGTTTAAAATCATGAAGGGTCTAGACAGAGTGGATAGAGAGAAACTTTTCCCATTGGCGGAACGGTCAAGAACCAGAGAGCATAGATTTAAGGTGATTGGCAAAAGAACCAAAGGCGATATGAGGAAAAACTTTTTTTTTTACACAGCGAGTGGTTAGGATCTGGAATGCACTGCCCGAGGGAGTGATGGAGGCAGATTCAATAATGGCCTCCAAAAAGGAACTGGATAAGTACTTGAAACGAAAAAATGTGCAGGGCTACAGGGATAGGGCGGAGCAGGGGGACTAGCTGGATTACTCATGCATTGAGCAGGCATGGACTCAATGGGCCGAATGGCCTCCTTCCATGCTGTAACCTCTTATGATTCTGGTGCTGTGTTCAGACAGGTAGCAGAGGAATCAAGTGAAGGTAAGCTCATAGAGCTGGACGGTGGATAAGAAGCAATGGAGGAATACAGCATAGTATTAAACACATCAAAAATGAGGGTGGGGGGTTGTAAGAGGCAGGAACATGTGTAATAATCCAGATTCAGAAGACTGGAGGGTGCAACCTGGGAGGCAGGACTGAAGGAGAATGCGGGGGTGGGGTGGGATTCCATGGGGTGAAGTAGCCACGGGGGGGGGGGGTTAAATTTTGAAATGAATGCATTGGTAATGAGGAGCCAGAGGTCAAAAAGCACAAAGAGGATAACAGTCGCAGAGGATGTCATTGTCATTCGTGGCTTTGACCAGGCAGCGAGCAGGGCAGCAGTTGGACTGAATGGATTCTGTGAGTTTTCAAAGAGATGTGCACGGAGCAGGGACTGGGACCGGTGGACACGTTCGAAGAGAGGGAACTTGGAGACCCTGAGAGGAAAGAAATGGCACATTGTAACTAAGCAATTGGCTAGTTATTTTCTACATGTCGACATAGAGAAAGTCATGATGTGGAGATGCCGGTGATGGACTGGGGTTGACAATTGTAAACAATTTTACAACACCAAGTTATAGTCCAGCAATTTTATTTGAAATTCACAAGCTTTCGGAGGCTACCTCCTTCCTCAGGTGAACGATGTCATTTTCACATCGTTCACCTGACGAAGGAGGAAGCCTCCGAAAGCTTGTGAATTTCAAATAAAATTGCTGGACTATAACTTGGTGTTGTAAAATTGTTTACAATAGACATTGAGAAAAGCAACTAAATTATAGTTAACTATCAGTCAGGTTATGGTCAGGCGAAAGGGGGGAAGGATTCAGCAGTCAGTCACTTAAAACATGTGAATCACACGACCCCAGAAGCCCGGCACTCACCATATTGGAAGAGACCCAGGCCAACAAACCAAACACACTCTCCGCCGTCGCCAAGGTAACTGGCGCCTTCCTGCCCCCACCCAGCATGCCATGCGAATCTGCTAACGAGAACCGATGGAGACCTCCGGGGGAAAAGAGAGAACCTCATTCGCTTTCTCGTTGCTCAGCAACAGTCCTTGGCGCTCTTCTGATGGAGAGGAGTTGGAGACAGCGGCCTCTGTAGGCAGAGGTGGCAGCTGGAGGATGGAAACGGACGTTAGCAGCCCAGTCCGGCCGTTTAGAAAGCGTGCACTGCAGAGCTCTGGTCGGTCAGATGTTAGGAGTTGTGTTATGATTCTTCGCACTGCTGTTGTCTTTTTGACCTCCGGCCAAGCTTCAAAATCCATATCCTGACAACCACCATTTACACCTCCACAACATTGCCTCACACCTGAATATACTCACACCCTCACCTCACTTCCAGGCTCAACAGCCCTTAGCAGCTTCCCTTATTGTATCTTACATCAACTCCAACTCATCCAAAACTCCACTGCCCACATTCTATCCTGCACCCCTCTCCTTACCAACCTCCATTCTTTCACTTTACCTAATACACAATTTAAAATCCCAGACCTCATTTACAGATCCCCCCCACAGCCTCACCACACTACCTCTACAGTCTCAGGCCTAGGTGCCAGTATATGCTTTGCACTTCTGATTCTGGCCTTCTGTGCTTTCCTCAGGGGTCAATGCTTGCGGCAAAGCCTTGGGATGTCTTAACCATACACTGGAACTCTCTCCATAAGCCCCTCCACCTTAATAAAACATTTTTAAAAATTCGTTCATGGGATGTGGGCGTCGCTGGCAAGGCCAGCATTTATTGCCCATCCCTAACTGCCCTTGGTGGTGGTGAGCCGCTGCAGTCCGTGTGGTGAAGGTTCTCCCACAGTGCTGTTAGGAAGGGAGTTCCAGGATTTTGACCAGGTGACGATGAAGGAAAGGCGATAGATTTCCAAGTCGGGATGGTGTGTGACTTGGAGGGGAACGTGCAGGTGGTGGTGTTCCTATGTGCCTGCTGCTCTTGTCCTTCTAGGTGGTAGAGGTCGCGGGTTTGGGAGGTGCTGTCGAAGAAGCCTTGGCGAGTTGCTGCAGTGCAGCCTGTGGATGGTACACACTGCAGCCACAGTGTGCCGGTGGTGAAGGGAGTGAATGTTTAGGGTGGTGGATGGGGTGCCAATCAAGCGGGGTGCTTTGTCCTGGATGGTGTCGAGCTGCACTCATCCAGGCAAGTGGAGAATATTCCATCACACTCCTGACTTGTGCCTTGTAGATGGTGGAAAGGCTTTGGGGAGGCAGGAGGTGCGTCACTGCCAGGAGCAGCACCAGGCGTACCTAAAAATGAGGTGCCAACCTGGTGAAGCTACAACTCAGGACTACATGCATGCTAAACAGCGGAAGCAACATGCCATAGACAGAGCTAAGCGATTCCACAACCAACGGATCAGATCAAAGTTCTGCAGGCCTGGCACATCCAGTCGTGAATAGTGGTGGATAATTAAACAACTAACGGGAGGAGGAGGCTCTGTAAACATCCCCATCCTCAATGATGGCGTAGTCCAGCACGTGAGTGCAAAAGACAAGGCTGAAGCGTTTGCAACCATCTTCAGGCAGAAGTGCCGAGTGGATGATCCATCTCGGCCTCCTCCCGATATCCCCACCATTAAGGAAGCCAGTCTTCAGCCAATTCGATTCACTCCACATGATATCAAGAAACGGCTGAGTGCACTGGATACAGCAAAGGCTATGGGCCCCGACAACGTCCCAGCTGTAGAGCTGAAGACTTGTGCTCCAGAACTAGCTGCGCCTCTAGCCAAACTGTTCCAGTACAGCTACAACACTGGCATCCACCCGACAATGTGGAAAATTGCCCAGGTATGTCCTGTCCACAAAAAGCAGGACAAATCCAATCTGGCCAATTACCACCCCATCAGTCTACTCTCAATCATCAGCAAAGTGATGGAAGGTGTCATTGACAATGCTATCAAGCGGCACTGACTCACCAATAACCTGCTCACCGATGCTCAGTTTGGGTTCCGCCAGGACCACTCGGCTCCAGACCTCATTACAGCCTTGGTCCAAACATGGACAAAAGAGCTGAATTCCAGAGGTGAGGTGAGAGTGACTGCCCTTGACATCAAGGCAGCATTTGACCAAGTGAGGCACCAAGGAGCCCTAGTAAAATTGAAGCCAATGGGAATCAGGGAGAAAACTCTCCAGTGGCTGGAGTCATACCTAGCACAAAGGAAGATGGTAGTGGTTGTTGGAGGCCAATCATCTCAGACCCACGACATTGCTGCAGGAGTTCCTCAGGACAGTGTCCTTGGCACAACCATCTTCAGCTGCTCCATCAATGACCTTCCCTCCATCATGAGGTCAGAAATGGGGACGTTCCCTGATGATTGCACAGTGTTCAGTTCCATTCGCAACCCGTCAAATAATGAAGCAGTCCGAGCCCGCATGCAGCAAGACCTGGACAACATCCAGGCTTGGGCTCATGAGTGGCAAGTAACATTCACGCCAGACAATGACCTCCTGACTCCCCACTTGCTTGGATGAGTGCAGCTCCAACAACACTCAAAAAGCTTGACACCATCTAGGACAAAGCAGCCTGCTTGATTGGCACCCCATCCACCACCCTCAACATTCACTGCCTTCACCACCGGCACACAGTGGCTGCAGTGTATACCATCTACAGGATGCACTGCAGCAACTCGCCAGGGCTTCTTCAACAGCACCTCCTAAACCCCCAACCTCTCCCACCTAGGACAAGAGCAGCAGGCACATGGGAACAACACCACCTGCACGTTCCCCTCCAAGTCACACACCATCCCGACTTGGAAATATATCGCTGTTCCTTCATCGTCGCTGGGTCAAAATCCTGGAACTCCCCAACAGCACTGTGGGAAAACCTTCACCACCCGGACTGCACAGCTCACCACCACCTTCTCAAGGGCAATTAGGGATGGGCAATAAATGCTGGCCTCACCAGCGACGCCCACATCCCGTGAATGAATAAAAAAAAAATACCCAGCCTCTGACCTGCTCTTGTAGCCACAGTATTTATATGGCTGGTCCAGTTAAGTTTCTGGTCAATGGTGACCCCAGGATGTTGATGGTGGGGGATTCAGCCATGGTAATGCTGTTGAATGTCAAGGGGAGGTGGTTAGATTCTCTCTTGTTGGAGATGGTCATTGCCTCGCACTTATCTGGCACGAATGTTACTTGCCACTTATGAGCCCAAGCCTGGATGTTGTCCAGGTCTTGCTGCATGCGGGCTCAGAGTGCTTCATTATCTGAGGGGTTGCGAATGGAACTGAACACTGGGCAATCATCAGCGAACATCCCCATTTCTGACCTCATGATGGAGGGAAGGTCATTAATGAAGCAGCTGAAGATGGTTAGGCCTAGGAAACTGCCCTGAGGAAGTCCTGCAGCAATGTCCTGGGGCTGAGATGATTGGCCTCCAACAACCACTACCATCTTCCTTTGTGCTAGGTATGACTCCAGCCACTGGAGAGTTTTCCCCGATTCCCACTTCAATTGACTTCAATTTTACTAGGGCTCCTCAAAACATACCTCTTTGACCACGTCTTGTTATCTCCCCTCATTAGTCTCACTCTACTACGTAGCACCCACTTTTCCTGTCTTGGGAAATTTTTCTACATTAAAATGTACTATATAAATGCAAGTTGTGTTTGTGAAGGAACTTGGACCATTTACTACGTGATATAAATGCAAGTTGTTGGGAGCTGAGGGGAAGTCAGGAGATATCTCTCAAACTACTCACATATCTACCAGTAGCCAGCATCAGAGTTAGCTTAGCTCAGTGGCAGCACTCCAGCAGGTTGTGGGTTCAACCCTTAAACCTGGTCTTGACATCAATGCAAAACTGAGAGAGTGCTGCATGGTCAGATGTGGATGAAACATTAAACGAAGGTCCCATCAGCCTGTGAACATAAAAGATTCCATGGCAATTTTTTTGAATAAGAGCAGGGATTTCTCCTAGTATTGGCAAACATTCTTCCCTCTATAAGTACAACCAAAAAAGACTAACTGCTGGGTCTGGGACCTTGCTGGGTGCAACGTGGCTGCTGGGTATACCTACAAATATTCACTGACCATACTTCAAAAATTATTCATTGGCTGTGAAGCACTTTGGGACGGCCCATGGATGTGAAAGTTACAAGTTGTTTTATTTTTCTCTCTAGCCTGACAGCCTACATCATTATCTGAGGATGGTATCTGCTTGGGGAGAGGAGGAAGGAAACAATAAATAAAAACCTTGGGAAAATTCACCATCAACAGAGTGAATAATAATTATCCAATCCTGCATTCACGATACCCTCATAGGGATGTAATGAACTTACATGCCAACCAGCAGCCTTTGCTGACAAAAATCAGGGCAAACCAGTTCAGTCATGCCTCTAGTGCTGTTTCTATCAAAGTACAGCTACTGGTGTACCAGACTTGGTCACACACTCGTTTCCTTACTGCTTCTAGCTTTGCAGCAGAAATGGCAGATCCTGTAATTCTAGTCAGCAACTATAGCAAGAATGGGAATTCTACCTACAATATACAGAGGGTGCAGTTCCTGCCCTGCCCCTACAACCCTCTTACTAAACACTCTATTCCTCTGACTCTGGCTTCTTGTGCATCCCCCCTCATTTTACCACACCATTGGCAGCTGTGCTTTCAGCCACCTAAGCCCCATGTTCTGAAATTCACTCCTTGTACCTCTTTGCCTCTCCAGCATCTTCTCCTCCCAGTCAATCAGCGCTCCCTGTGAGTGCTACTCCTCACTGGGAATGTGTAGTCAGGGAAGCACTGGTAACAGAAAGTCAGTGATTAAAACTCCATGGTTCCATTTGAATATATATGAGTGGAGCTCTGCCTTGTCCACATTCTTACCAATGCAAGCACTAAGTAGATACAGAACTTATGCTTGCAATGGTTAAATAGAGCTGATGGTGCATTCTTCAATGCAAATATATTTTTCTTTCCACCCTCTTGCCTCTTTTCTTCCCTCCCTCTTCACTGATAGTTGTAGCTATCTCAGTGCTCCTCGAGGTAGAGAGGGTCACATCACAGCTGGATGAGGATTGTTCAAGTTTTTTTCCCCTTGTTTTCCCATCTCTCTAGCTATTGGGAGTTCTTCATTTGAGTATATTCTGGTTTAATATATTTTAATATTCGCCTGCCTCAGCAAGTTGGTTTGGCAGTCCATATGTTGCCTGCAGTCTCCAGCGAGTCAGATCTTTGTGTCCATGCAAAAAAAAAGTCCCTGCCCCTAGTGTAGAGGAGTACACAGGTCACACGTCATAAGTGGGAGGGCACAAGATTTCAATCTAATTTGCAAGACCCCTACCAAATGGAGGGGTTGGTAAAGCTGATTATACCAGCATTTTACTGCCCACCCTCAGCCAGTTTTCCATGCAACCCCGTGGTACACATGACATGTACAGTACTGAGCCCAACTCTGCTTAATAAGTGTCGGATCTTGCTTACTTCTTAAGTCTGGATTTTAACATGGACCCAGGAAGAGGGGTGTTTGTGCATGGGAAACCTGGAAGTAAGGGTTTCCCCGCAGATCCCACTGAATTTAACGGTAGGATCTGTTTTAAAGTTTTTCGGTTTCCTGCCCGTTAGCTAGCTTGATTAACAGGCTAGCTATCTGGCAGACGGGAAAGCAGCCATGGAGCAGATGGAAGGTAAATCGCAATTTGGATTTGGGGGGGGGGGGGGGGGGGTGGTGGTGGGAAGGAAGGAACAGTCGGAGAAGGTCAGGGGAGGGGGAAGGAAGGAACAGTCGGAGATGGGAGATGGAGGGGGAGGAAGGAACAGTCGGAGAAGGTCTGGCGGGGGGCCTCGGGATATGTCGGAGGGAAGCGGGCAACGCTGGGGGCGGTTAGTCAGACATGGTCGGGGTGGGGGGGCGCGGTCCTTGGGCAACGGATGTCATCGGGGTGGGGGGGCAGCCAATCACGGGGGTCTGATCATGGTATGTAAATTGTTGCGCCTCAATGAAACACTCCTGCTCCTCTTGGCCCACAAGCAGTGCAATAAAGGAACTCACCTCATGATCCGGCCCTTCTCGCCTCATTTTCACTGTCGAGATTCACGAGCTCCAGGAAACCCGCGCTGGAGGCATTAAATTTAAAGGTCGGTGAAAATCAATTTAAAAATGGACCTAACTGCCTTCTCATAAGGATGTTAATTGCTGCGATATCTACCCACCCACCTGAACTAATTCGGGTCCTAACTGCGGCGAGTAGGATACTCACACGCGTCCAAATGCACCTCAGTTCAGTGGGCGTGTTGGAACCGGGTTGCGGTTGATCTCGAAAAATCAATTAGTTTAACTACCCATCCGCCCCAAACCCACCTGTTCTTGAAGATTAGAATTCCGCCTATTCCTTCTCACACCACATACCAGTACATGGTAGCCAACTCTAGGGCTTTCCAACTGCCAGTCTTGTATCTGCTGCATCATGTAGCTTGCTCATTGACTTTCTTTCCCTTGATGGAAGAGCCTTTCAAGGTCTTCAATATTGAATATTCCGCACGAGAACATAATAGTCAATCTCAATCCTATCCTCAAGTAACATCCACACAATGTTCACCTCCATAAAAATCACTCAGGAGCAGTATCCCTGGCCATTTTTTCCTTCCTAACGCAGGGTACTGAGGCTAATTTTACGATCACCTTCACTAGGATCAGCTAACTCAACAGAGACCAGAGATCAAATCTGGAACCTTCTGTGTGCGGATTTACCTAACTCAGTGGATAAACGCGCAGCCATCATTGGAACCTCACTGGCACATTTTACATTATTCCTCTTAGAATTTGGTCTCCATTAGTTGCCAGTGACTCAGTCCTTATAAAAGCCATTTATATATCCAAATCACATGTCAAAGGGCTACCTAACATTCAATACTTTGTTACCAGTCTTTCCAGCTGAGCTTCAGAATACTTTAAAGCCATCCTCAATTAAAACCTCATGCACCTGTGGCCTTATGCACCATGTTTTGCTGTGGGTTCTACACAATCATCATAGATTGACTTTCATAAAGTATGCCCTGATGATACTTTACTTATTGAAGGGCTCTTGTACCACCTTGATTATTTATTCCTTACAAGCCTAAATTTGGAATCACACTTCATAATTGAGATCTTCAGTCGAATCTATTCAAATGCAGCTTTAAATCTGTTTATTTTTTTTCCGATGAATCCACAATTTAAAGAAGCTCCATGTTAATATGGATTATTTACAATAAATGAGGCTGAAAAGGCTAATAATGAGCCTCATATTACAAAAGCTTGAAGAAAATATATATATTACAAAAGCCTCCTAGAAGTGTTGGAAAGATAGTTGCAAGTAATCAGTAGGCAAATTGTAAAATGTCCAGAATAACCACAAGTTAATTTTAAGACTAAAGTAAATGGTTAGGATCGGGGATGTCTGGAAAAGAATATAGCAATTTGGCTAAAAAATTATGTCAAGACCAAGCCAGGCCCTGCTCCTCTCCTCCCATTTGTACCACATTAAAATACATTCAAGACAAAAAAAATGTTCAATATCTCACTGCCATCAATAACCTTTGCTGTAAAGTAATAATTTTGGTTTTAAGAGTTTATCTTTTTACTAGATATATAAGTAATCTTGTTAGCTTGCATCACATCCTACATCAGCTGGTCAGCTAACTCATATTCAGAAATACCATTACAGAAGTGCATTTTAAATAAGATACAAAAGGAGAAATGCAAATTGGAAAGCAAATAGCATTACCATGAAGCACTCTATCCATTTATAGTGGCAAAAAGCAGTTGAAGCAGATTTTTAAGAAGTTAATTCAACTGCGCCATTATAAAAAAATGACCTGAGCTAGCCATCTCTGAACTGGCACTTCCATGAATTAGGAGAAAGGAATGCTGAATTTAGCAACAAATCTCAGTGTAAGCAACCTGGATTCTCATTCAAACCCATCTTCCTTTCATTGGAAGAAGGTCATTCATGCTCAACCAAACTACTTAACAGCAAGGGTCTAGAGGCACACCTCCCATTAACCAATAAAAAAAGAACAAAAATCACACCAAGGCCAATAAACAAGGGTTGCAGTCAAGTTGAAATGATAGTCTAAGCTGAAATTCTAACAGCAACCCTCTGGATTCAACATACACTTTCAATTAATATGGGATAGTTTCAGAGAATGCAAGAAATAAAATCTGGATTTTACAGTTAGCCCTTTTAAGGGAATTTGTTTGAGGAAGTTGAGAAAATATTTAGGATAGCAGTAGTGGTACTTTAAACAAGCTGGTTGCATCTTCAGTGATAAACAATAAGGAAACAGCATCTGTCCAAATATCGCACAGTGCATAAAATAATCAGATTGCAGGTGAGCAGCAATTACAATCATAATTCAAATGTATTAAATATGGTGGCTCTATAAGCGAGGTTATAGGAACAATACTTTTATAGTTACATTTGGTAGAATCATATTGTATTTTACATTGAAAATTAAAGCTTTATTATGCCTAGAAAAAAAAAGTAGAGATTTAATTTTGTGTGCGTGCTACTGGAGCAGACCAAATATTCTGGGCCATTGATTTCTTCATACCTATTAATCAGTGCTTCAGTGTACCTAGCTAATGGAGAAAATAAAACTGAAGTGAGGAACGGTAACATCAGCAATTAATACCCACTTTCTTCTTCCAGTCATGGGAATATCCCACCATAACTTGTTGCTCTAATTCAAGAATTGTGTTCCAAAAGCAACATTATTTCATTTGTCTCCATATCAGACAAAAATTATTTTAAAACATTTCTAAAAAAACTTATAAAGACTGTAGACAAATAGTTGGGGGGGGAGGTGCATATTCCAGTAAATAAAGATGCGGCAGGAGATGATATTATTAAGGCTATAGATCCAGAGCACAACACTGCTACTATTTTTAAATCTAAAATGCACAAGAAAAACTGGCTAACTAAACTAACCAATACCACTCAAATTGGACAAGGCAGTGTGATTGCATATGTACATGTCTGAAGATGTTTGAATTAGTTTATGTCTGCAACTAAAATCCTGCAATTTCACAGGACTTTATTTTATTATCTCTTCCCCACCACCTTTTCAGTGGTGGAAAAATAGGTTTGTTTAATAAGACAACAGCAAGTGTGTCAGTGTTGGTTCAGTGGTATTACTCTCATCTGAGTCAGAAGATTGTAGGTTCAAACCCCCACTCTAGGATTTGAGCACATAATTTAAACTGACAGTGCAGTACTGAGGGAGTACTGCACTGTTGAAGGTGCTGTGTTTTGGATGAGACGTTAAATAGAGGTCCCATCTGCTTGTTCAGACAGATGGAAAAGATCGTATGGCACTATTCAAAAAAGAGCAAGGGATTCTCTGTCCTAGCCAACATTTGTCCTTCAAAAAACCCCACCAAAAAAATAGATCATCTGGTTATTTACCTCATTGTGGTTTGTGGGACCTTGTTATGTGCAAATAGGTGACTACATTTGCCATTAAATAACAATGACTACTCTTCAAAAGTAATTCATTGACTGAAGCACTTTGAGATGTCCTGTAGATGTGAAAGGTGGTATGTAAATATAAGTTCTTTTTGTTCAAGGGCGTAGACAGATCAAAACCACCCCACTGCAGAAAAACCATAAATTTATCAAGAAAAAAATTAAACGTCATTGCTAAACCATAATTGAGCTCCTTAATCTGATTTAAGCAGTGTATATTCTGCTCAATTCAGACAGAATCCTAAGGTTTTAAAAAAAATCAAATATTTACACAATACACACTTAAAAGTGCAAGACAGCAGTATTGTACTTGTCCCATTGATTCAGATCAAGTTTGCCTCAACACATTAACCAGAAAGAACAGGATCCAAAAAGTTTTAGCATGTAGTGTATTTTCATTAAGCTGAAGGACAGGAGCACAAAAAAAATCAAGTCAAACTCAAATTCTTTTTTGGAAGCAAATGCTAGACATTTAAAAGAACACAGTATATAGACATATTGAGTGCATGACTTTTTAATTTTTTCCCATGTGCTGTACACAAACAAGTTTTTTTTTTAAAACTGAATCACAACGATGGAATGTTTGTAACATTCAAATAATGCATAAGTTGTCCCTCAAACATTAGCAGAAGCATTTAACATGGAATTTACAACAAAAAATGCCCAAGTTGATAAACTGACTTTCAGTTTTGTTGCACACTCAATGCAGAATCCTCAAACTTATCTTGTGGTAAACTCTAATTATTTTTTTATGGTTTTTGACAGAAGAGTACATCTGTTAAGGCCATGCTGTTACACATCATGCCAATGTCAGTGGTGGGGGAGAGGGAGGAGAAAGGAGTCACTTAGTCACTTATTCCATTCTTTGAACCACAACATAAAATACAACTTAAGCACAACAAAAAGGAGCAAAAGAGGGCTTACATTGATACACAACACATCCAAGCTTCAGCTATTCAAAATACTACCTTTAGCACCACTTTTTATTTAGTGTTTTGAACATATTCCCCCAAACAATTTCTATGGGCACTTAGTTTCCCAAACATTTGGCAACAGAGGCATTTGTTAATACATTAGTGAGATAAAATATAAATAGTTTTGTTGAGCATTTTTACAGACAAAATAATAATGTTAAATTTACAGACTAGTGCAGCACTTTGTTCTTTATCCCTTCTCAGGAAAGATCAGTTACTTATTGGTCCAAATAAAGTATTGCTAATCTACACACATTACTAACAATTTACATTAACTTTGTTTCTTCTCCTCCCACATCCCCACATGAAAAAAAATGTGCACGACAGCAATTAAACAGTTCTAAAACAGCAGCCACAAGATTAAAAGAGGCTATATTTATGTGAAGTGTAAATCAGCTCTCAATTTTCAATATTTTAGTGCACTTCAAAAGATTGACAAATTTTCTCCAATTATGCAATCTTAGCACAAATTAGAATTATGATAAATAGATGCAAACTAAGTACCTGAGTAGACTGCAGGAAGAACTAGCAAATCATACAATAAATCTAGCAAATTCAATAAATAGCGGCAGTATGACATTTATCTTAACGAAGGTGTACACGTACTTTCATTATGCCTCCTTTTGCTCAGCAGGATTATACCTGTGCCCGATTTAATTTAGGATACACTAAATAACTCAAGGATATTATTAATGTTTCATTTCTTTCAAACTTTTTTTCTTACATCAAAAATGACAGATTGCACAGTTAACAGAGTAGCACATAGCATGCATCATGGACTTTGGTTAAAACTGGGAATCTTAATAAAACAACCAGTTACCTATATTTGATGCCACTATTCTAAAAGACGTCAAAAAATTAAAGCACGATATATACTAGGCTGTCGATTCCCTCATGAATTTGCTTCAGAATTGCATAATACCATTACACCCTGGTGCAAAACAAGTGGCATTATTCTGGAGTTAGTATAGTAATAGCTAGTCAAAGTATTTGATGGATTGCCCGCATTAATGTGATGCAACTGTCAATGTAAGAAAATGACAACGCATTCACTACAGACGTCCAGCGATTTACCCTCCTTATTAAAATACGAGGATTTAATTGTAAAAGCCAGTTGGAGAGTATATATAGTTATAAAAAATAAAATGTAGCTGTGAATGAGGGCATAGGCAGTCATTTAATCTAAGGATCAGAAAGACGTCCATAAAGCTCAAAACCAAATGCTCCATTTACTTGTGAATGTCACCCAGACCCCCCCTGCTGATTTCTGCCATTTGCTCATTTGCAACCACATACTTGAGATAGATATATATATCTATCTGAACATATGATGTGAAAGCTCTCCATACAGAATGAATGCAGTTTGTGTTTAATATGCCAGAACGTTTTATTCCTAAATTCATGAGCAGCTAGCTACATACTCCATTATTTATATCTGCATATTCAGACGTGCAATCGTCTGCTTATTAGTTTTATGATAACATTATTTGACTTCTGTGAAGCTGGAACATACAGCGTTATGAAGGGTAGAGGGAATCCTTGGGTATAAAATTGCGCATATTCTTCCACATGTACAGTTTACTTAAATAAACTGGGGGCAGGAAGAGGCGCCAAATAAAAACAATCTTCAAACAAGCAACTCCCATCCTAAAGGGAAAATGAACTAGTTCTTTAACGCAGTAACTCATCCGTTTCCAGTTCTATCAATGAGATTTGTAGATCCAAAGATCAGCTGCTACTGCAAATAGCGATAAACTTTAAAGCAGTGATTTCCAGAATCAGCTACCACCACATGACCGTCTGAAGTCAACGCCAGACCTTGAGGGCCATACAGAGGATCAGCAGAAGTGTTAATATAAGAGAGGAATGACCCACTTCCATCAAACACCTGTTTAAAAATAGAAACAAACCAGAATTGAAACCAAAACTTAAGTCTGAAGATCAATTTCAGTTTTTCTTCTGTATATTCAAAGCTGCAGAAATATGTATGTAGTCAATGGGAAGAATTTTTTGAATGATATAGTTCAATCTCTTTACCAATCATTTATGTAGCATCAATCATTAGCTGAAAAGCAAACTTACAAAAAAAGTGTGAGATGTGTGTCTTTGTTATTAAAACTTTATTTATATTACCTGTATACGACTGTTTCCCCAATCAGCAACTATAATATTTCCATTGGAATCCACTGCCACTCCTGTTGGAGCATTAAACTGACCATTTCCTTCTCCGTTAGATCCAAATTTTAACACAAACTCGCCATCAGTGTTAAACACCTATGTGTAAAATGAGAGTACATTGCACATATTAAAAATGCACCATTAATCTTAGATACTTTTCAGCTAATGCTTAGTGTTCAATAAAATTATTTTGTTTTTAAAAACTGAAAGAGAGAGTAACCAAATTAAAATCCTGGATGGGCTTTATTTTTATACATGCACAAATCTTTAATTCATTGCACAGTGAACTCAACCCACTGAAAGCCAAATGCAATTTTAAACCATATTAAAAACAAAGACAATCATTTTGTTTCCTTGATTATTTCCCCCCCAAATAACATTAGTTTAACTATGTTACAAGTATAGCATTAATGCAGTTTAACAGTGTGCAACAAAGTTATTTTTGTTCCCAGTGGCATAGTTTTGCAATGTGCTGCTGCAGAGCAAGAATAGAAATTTCCTTTAATGCCAATATCAGTATTTAATTTTTCCTTAATGTCACCTAACAGTGCCAGCTCAAAAATCAGGCAACATATGATCAGAAGGACAGGATGCAGGACGATAGCATTAATCTATACTAGCATTAATCTATTGCAATCAGACCAAAATTAAACCTGACTTAAGGAGCTTATGGTCAGAGTAAACAGATCAAAACATCCAGGTCCTTCAATATTTGAACAGGGCAGTTAAGTCAAATATTTCAGATATTTTAGTTGAGCATTCTACACTGGAACGAATCCCTGGGACATTTGTCATATGCAAATTTAGAAGCCTAGTGATCCTGACCTCATTTTAAAAAATCTCTAAAGAATTCCGATCTGAAATGTTCAAGTTAGAGGAGATACATACAGAATATGAAATGGGGATGAGTTTATTTCACAAGTGACCACGGTGGATATTCTCCTGTTCCCTACTCTATATTGTTGATATAATGGGTGAGGGAAAGTTTGTTATTTAAGTTTTATAATTTTAAAAGTCAGTTAATGGTACAGGGCACTTTAATACTTCCTGCTGTAAGACACAAGCAGCTCCCTTTCAAGGCATAACTGGCTGAAATCTTGGAGGGAGTGAAGTATCAAGATTTACATGAGCCTTTAGTTCCCAAATACTAATGTTTTCATGAATAAGTCCTAGAGAGATATAGTACATTGCGCTACACAGGGCTAAACAAAATTGTTCTTGCGAATGAAACAGTGCTAAAAATGTGGTACTACCAGTGTATGACACTGTAAATGGCAGGTTTAGAGCTGTAAATCAGATATTTTTTTTTATTTGTTCATGGGATGTGGGTGTCGCTAGCGAGGACAGCATTTATTGCCCATCCCTAATTGCCCTTGAGAAGGTGGTGGTGAGCCGCCTTCTTGAACCGCTGCAGTCCGTGTGGTGAAGGTTCTCCCACAGTGCTGTTAGGAAGGGAGTTCCAAGATTTTGATCCAGCGACGATGAAGGAACGGCGATATATTTCCAAGTCGGGATGGTGTGTGACTTGGAGGGGAACATGCAGGTGGTGTTGTTCCCATGTACCTGCTGCTCTTGTCCTTCTAGGTGGTAGAGGTCGGGTTCGGGAGGTGCTGTCGAAGAAGCTTTGGCGAGTTGCTGCAGTGCATCCTGTGGATGGTACACACTGCCACCACTGTGCGCCGGTGGTGGAGGGAGTGAATGTTTAGGGTGGTGGATGGGGTGCCAATCAAGCGGGCTGCTTTGTCCTGGATGGTGTCGAGCTTCTTGAGTGTTGTTGGAGCTGCACTCATCCAAGTAAGTGGAGAGTATTCCATCATACTCCTGACTTGCACCTCGTAGATGGTGGAAAGGCTTTGGGGAGTCAGGAGGTGAGTCACTCGCTGCAGAATACCCAGCCTCTGACCTGCTCTCGTAGCCACAGTATTTATATGGCTGGTCCAGTTAAGTTTCTGGTCAATGGTGACCCCCAGGATGTTGATGGTGGGGGATTCGGCAATGGTAATGCCGTTGAATGTCAAGGGGAGGTGGTTAGACTCTCTCTTGCTGGAGATGGTCATTGCCTGGCACTTGTCTGGCACGAATGTTACTTGCCACTCATGAGCCCAAGCCTGGATGTTGTCCAGGTCTTGCTGCATGCGAGCTCGGACTGCTTCATTATTTGAGGGGTTGCGAATGGAACTGAACACTGTGCAATCATCAGCGAACATCCCCATTTCTGACCTCATGATGGAGGGAAGGTCATTGATGAAGCAGCTGAAAATGGTTGGGCCTAGGACACTGCCCTGAGGAACTCCTGCAGCAATGCCCTGGGGCTGAGATGATTGGCCTCCAACAACTACTACCATCTTCCTTTGTGCTTGGTATGACTCCAGCCACTGGAGAGTTTTCCCCCTGATTCCCATTGACTTCAATTTTACTAGGGCTCCTTGGTGCCACACTTGGTCAACTGCTGCCTTGATGTCAAGGGCCGTCACTCTTACCTCACCTCTGGAATTCAGCTCTTTTGTCCTTGTTTGGACCAAGGCTGTAATGAGATCTGGAGCCGAGTGGTCCTGGTGGAACCCAAACTGAGCATCGGTGAGCAGGTTATTGGTGAGTAAGTGCCGCTTGATAGCACTGTTGACGACACCTTCCATCACTTTGCTGATGATTGAGAGTAGACTGATGGGGCGGTAATTGGCCAGATTGGATTTGTCCTGCTTTTTGTGGACAGGACATACCTGGGCAATTTTCCACATTGACGGGCAGATGCCAGTGTTGTAGCTGTACTGGAACAGCTTGGCTAGAGGCGCAGCTAGTTCTGGAGCACAAGTCTTCAGCACTACAGCTGGGATGTTGTCGGGGCCCATTGCCTTTGCTGTATCCAGTACACTCAGCCGTTTCTTGATATCACTTGGGAGTGAATCAAATTGGCTGAAGACTGGCGTCTGTGATGGTGAGGATATCGGGAGGAGGCCGAGATGGATCATCCACTCGGCACTTCTGGCTGAAGATGGTTGCAAACGCTTCAGCCTTGTCTTTTGCACTCACGTGCTGGACTCTGCCATCATTGAGGATGGGGAGGTTTGCACAGCCTCCTCCTCCCGTTAGTTGTTTAACTGTCCACCACCATTCACGACTGGACTTGGCAGGACTGCAGAGCTTTGATCTGATCCGTTGGTTGTGGAATCGCTAAGATCTGTCTATGGCATGTTGCTTCCGCTGTTTAGCATGCATGTAGTCCGGAGTTGTAGCTTCACCAGGTTGGCACCTCATTTTTTAGGTACGCCTGGTGCTGCTCCTGGCATGCTCTTCTACACTCCTCATTGAACCAGGGTTGATCCCCTGGCTTGTTGGTAATGGTAGAGTGAGGAATATGCCAGGCCATGAGGTTACAGATTGTCCTGGAATACAATTCTGCTGCTGCTGATGGCCCGCAGCACCTCATGGATGCCCAGTTTTGAGCTGCTAGATCTGTTCTGAATCTATCCCATTTAGCACGGTGGTAGTGCCACACAAACATGTTGGATGGTGTCCTCAGTGCGAAGACGGGACTTCGTCTCCACGAGGACTGTGCGGTGGTCACTCCTACCAATATTGTTATGGACAGATGCATTTGCGACAGGTAGATTGGTGAGGACGAGGTCAAGTAAGTTTTTCCCTCGTGTATATAGTATTTTAATCATGCTACTGTATGATACAATCTCATCTCACTCTGGATTGTGATAATGCCATATTATAGATACATCAAAGTCAATTATTGAAGATACTATTTAAATGTAACCTCACACAATTGATAGAGGTGTCCAAAATCAAGAGGGGTCTAGACAGAGTAGATAGAGAGAAACTCTTCCCATTGGCAGAAGGGTCAAGAACCAGAGGACACAGATTTAAGATGATTGTCAAAAGAGCCAAAGACGACATGAGGAAAAACTTTTTTACCCAGCGAGTGGTTGTGATCTGGAATGCACTGCCTGAAAGGGTGGTGGAGGCAGATTCAATTCTGGCTTTCAAAAGGGAATTGGATAAGTATTTGAAGGGAAAAAATTTGCAGGGCTACAGGGAAAGAGCAGGGCAGTGGGACTAACTGGATTTCTCTTGCAGAGAGCCGGGATGGGCTCGACGGGCCAAATGGCCTCCTTCTGCGCTGGAACCATTCTATGATTCTAATAATGATACATCACCTGTTAAAAGACAAGTACAGTGGCATTATCCCCAATTATTAAACTGAAAAAATGCAGCATATCTAAGGGACACAAAACAAGTCAGTGGAACCAGTGCCCTAAATCTAAAATGGCTCAAAATCAAGCTGGAAGAATAGAGATGGGGCTAGGTGCGGCAATGACTTCGCACACGGTCCTTTCAACTTTGGGACCTAAGTTTCAATCCAGCCCACAATGGTGGAATAAAATGCTCCCCCTTCTCTGTTGACTACAAGAATCAAAAGTATAGTAAGTGAGGATAGTCCTAATCCTTTCCTGGTATCTATGGATGCATAGTACTACAATGCCCATAATTCAGCACAAGTTGGCAATTTTACAGCCTGTAAGGACAGTTAGTATGAGAAATAGAATTTTAAAAACTGTAGTAGAAGTGCTCTGAAGTTGGGGTTAAGGTATGTTGCCAGTAAGTGACCACAGTGGCAAAAGATAGCAATGATATCCATCACCTCAATGAGCACAAAAATTCACAGGTCAATTTAGATCTTTGTGAATAATCCACCACAGCCAATTGAGGCCACTTTGGGTTTCCATTTCAGATAGGTGCTCACTCTTGTACCTAATGAAGTCTTCACTTTGCCAAGAAGCTCGATAGGAGAGAAAAGCATGTTGCATTTGCTCATTCTTAATGCAAGTTACGTATCACAGATTACCAACATGGAAAACTTTCTCTACCTTAACAGAATGGTTATGAAAATCAGTAACAATGATTTCATTATTGTTGTTGACTGCTGCAAAATGAGGACCTGGAAGAGAAAGGCAGAAAATTAGCAATATAGTCAATATGTTTTTAAGAATAATTTTTTAAAAAACATTGAACAATGTGTTTGGACTCTGAACACAAAATGTATTCTAACACCTTAACCACATGGTGCATTTTTTGAAACACTGGCTTGGGTAGGTATAAGAAAACCTATAATAACCAGATGAAAAACAAATTATTTTAGTACTAGTAACGTTGTATTCTATAAAATCTACATAGGAGGAACCAAAGCTGCATTTCCAACAATTTGCATTTTAACAAATTTAATTACAAAATAAAAAGCTCCTGATTTCTTTTAGAAAGGAATTAAAATCTTTTCCTGTTACTAAATCAAAAGAAAAGATTTAAGAGTTGCTGAAACTTGGAATGCTTTGTTACAGGGAGCAGTTGAGGCAAAGATCGTTACATTTTTTAAAGAGAAAGTGGATAAATATTTGAAAAAAATACAGCACTAAGGGGAGAAAGCAAAGGATTGGGATTAGTTTTTGATTGTCCTGGCAAAGAGCTGGTACAGACACAATGGGCCGAATAGCTTTGTTCTGTGATGTAAATTTTTACGGTTCTTTTAAGGCCTGGAAACTGTCAATTAGTAACCAAGGTCCATCTACTCTAATTAATGGGAATATAGCAGTACAAATTAGTTGATAGAGAAAGAGCAAGTAGCACTTCAAGTGAGGTCCAAATGCCAGCAACTTTTAACTTCAGCTTTTGACAGTGTAATTGTTATGGATTGGTATGGTTTCTGCCTGACCCCTTTCTCTTTTACATTTCATGAAACTTTTTAAGCTCATTCATTATTGAACAGGCCATTTAGCATCACTATGAATGTAGCTTCTGATCCTGGAAACAGAAACCCTGTCAGAGCTCTGCAGAATAGATGTGGCCTGTGCCAATAGGGCAACTGCAACATCAAAGAAGTTGAAGAATTCCAAATATGAGGTGTATATTTTTAAATGGGTCACATCGGTGAAAGATCTAGTGTAGCATTTAGTTTATCAGCACTTCATAGATGAGGCTTGTATGGAATGGCCAAAAAGACTTGTGTGGAATGTCAAAAAATGATTGGCAAGTGTGGACATGGTACTTTTGTGACAGAAATACTGGCAATATCATAAGCATCAAAAAATTACCAAATGTCAAAATTCACTTGACCTGAAGAATATTAGATCCTGTAGTATTACTATGTAGAGTAAATAATAGGCCATAATGAATTTCCTCTACATAATTTTTTTTAAAAATACTAGCCCAAAGAAAAGATTTTTGTCATAAATCATGCAGCACTGCTTCTCCTAATGGTGTCATCAGAAAACCTTTAAACCAAACCAAAATAACAAACCCACTTTTGGGGAGGAGAAGGAAAGTCATACCTCTATGTGCTGTTGTGAAACAAAAACAAATTAAACTTCAGTCAAGGTTCATATATTAATAAACCAAATCAAAGCTCAAGCTTCACTGATATAATTTCTCTCTGGTTACTGTTCTCTAATTCTCTTCGAGGGGTATCAGTTATTCTGAGTAGCCCTATGCTACTAACACTGAACTAGCTCGCTAGGTTCTTGCCCAGCAATCACAAAGCACCATTTCAGAAGTTTGACACCTCAAGATAAAATTGGTTAACTAGTTACTCTGTTCAGTAAAGTGCAAAAATGTTCAGGCAACTGTAATCATTCAATAAAGAAGATCAAGAAAAATAAATTAATATATATATATTTTATACAATGCATTGTTCTTAAGGTCAATATTCTGGATTGAAAGTTCAATTATTGAAAGTTCCCGACAACAACAAAAAATAATGACTACTATAACCTTTACAAAGGAAATGGTTATTGTGTTCAGAGTGTTTTTTTGCTGGGAAGGAAGGTCGAGAAGAATTTATTATTCAGTAAATGGTTTGGAGAATGCCCCCAGAATCACGACAAGCACATTGTAATTCTATATTTAAAAAACAAGGTCTAACATAACCAGATTAGCAATAGACACCACAAAATCTCAGTATAAATACAAAAAAAACAAGGGAAACATTCAAACAACAGGGAAAGAAGAGGGAGAGGCAGACGCAAGGGAGGTAGAGGCATGTGTTGGAATAGATTATGGAGCCTGTGTACTTTTTTTTAAAAAAAAGAGTAAAAATATTAATTAAATTAAAATAAGTGGATCTATAATAAATTTAAGCACATTTTGACGAGATAGTCACTATAAAACTACTTCAGATGCCAATCGCTGTTATAGTAATATATAAAGCTGCCACATTAGGCTACAGCATGATGGACTAGGATGAAGAGCATGCCGTTCCAGCATGGCGGCATGCTCTGGGATGAAGAGCATTCTGCCATCTAGACCCTTCATTCTCTAAGTGTACCACAACTGGAGGCACAGATCATAAGGATACCACTGCTATAGTTCACAATGGTTCCCCACATTGAGAGTTTGCAATTTCAACAGTATTAGAGGCATACACTAGCTACAGGGATGGATGGTCCCATGTTATGGGACTACAACCTGAACAATCAATTTGTAGAATGTCACAAGGAAGTTCACTTTAGAATAAAACACAAAATATAAGTTGACTAAGTAGGTGAGAGTTGAGCTCTAAATATGGGATTTTTTCCCTCTATTTGCTCTCCAGAACACAATTTTCTGTACTTTCGGTAGCTCTTAAATCGACATCTATCTTTTCTTGAATATATTCATCTTATACAGATGACAACTGGTAAAGTACATTTGGCAGGAATCATGCATTTATCATCTTGTTCAGGGCGAGAACAAGCATGCGTGCAATTTATGCAACAAGTTTTGAGCATGCTGAGTCTTCATGCAAATGTGTGCAGAAGAGGCAAGAAAGGGGGTTCAAGTATTACCATCAAGTGTACCTGCAAACTGCTTGTCACTGTTTCCTCGATTACCAAATTTCGTCACCAGCTTCCCGTTAGGCTGGAAAATGAACACGCAGCAAGCCTTGTTGTCCACCACAATTATATGACCATTCCGATCAACTGCTACGCCTTTTGGTCCCAAAAGTTTCCCAGAACCTAACTTGGTCTGTCAGGAGAGAACAGAATGTAACCATTTTAAAAGTAGTTTTACATTTTTATCCCCCATTTTTCCCCTCAGCCAAGGGGATGGGCAGGACCTCAATCTCCAGACTTCTTCTAATGCCCCTCTGCAGTCATTAGGATGCGTGCAAGAGCATCCTGGAAAGACTGATCCCTCAAATTTTGCTCCCAGCCCATAGCCTCTGGTTACCACCCTTCCACGGTGGCAAAGCTATACTGAGGAATTACATGGACACATCTACATTCTACTGCACTGGGGTTCCAGTATGGTGTACCACCTTAATGTCCTATTATGGTTTGTTTTAATTTTTGTCAATGGAGATATAGATAATAGTATTTTACTTTGACTAAGTTGAAGATTGCCAAATCAAAAGCAAAATACTGCGGATGCTGGAAGTCTGAAATAAAAACAGAAAATGCTGGAGAAGCTCAGCAAGTCAGGCAACATCTGTGGAGAAAGAAACAGAGTTAACGTTTCAGGTCGAAGACCTTTCATCAGAACTGGAAGATGTTAAAGAGTGAAAGTAGTACAAGCAAACCACTGTTTCACCTGGAAGGAGTGGTGGGAAGGGAGGAGGTGAAAGGGCAGGTGTTGCATCTCCTGCGCCCGCACGGGAAGGTGCAGTGGGGAGGTCAGTGTGTGTTGGAAGAGTGGACCAGGGTGTCGAGGAGGGAGCAGTCCCCTTGGAATGCTAAAAAGGGGAGGGGAAGATGTGTTTGGTGGTGGGATCGCGCTGGAGGTGGCAGAAATGGCGGAGGATCATACGTTGAATGTGGAGGCTGGTGGTGTGGAAGGTAAGGACAAGGGGGACCCTATCATGTTTCTGGGAGGGAGGGGAAGGGCAGGAAATAGGACGGACATGGTCACGGGTCCTATCAACTACAGTGGAGGGCAATCCTTGGTTGAAGAAAAAGGAAGACATATTGGAAGCACTGGTGTGAAGGTGGCATCGTCAGTGCAGATGCGATGGAGATGGAGAAACTGGTAGAAGGGTACAGTGTCCTTACAGGAAGCGGGGTGGGAGGAAACGTAATCAAGGTAGCTGTGGGAGTCGGTGGGCTTATAATAGATATTAGTTGACAGCCTGTTCCCAGAAATGGAGATAGATAAGTCGAGGAAAGGAAGGGAAGAGTCGGAGATGGACCATGTGAAGGTGAGGGAAGGGTGGAAATTGGAAGCAAAGTTGATGAAACTTTCGGGGCAAGAGCAGGAAACGGCACTGATACAGTCATCAATGTACCAGAAAAAGAGTAGGATTGGAACAAGGAATGTTCCACATATCCCACAAAAAGGCAGGCATAGCTGGGACCCATACGGGTTCACATAGCGACACCTTTTATTTGGAGGAAGTGAGTGGAGTCAAAGGAGAAGTTGTCCAACGTTAGAACAGGTTTCAGCCAGGCGGAGGAGGGTGGTGATGGATGGGGATTGGTTGGGCATCCATTCAAGGAAGAAGCAGAGGGCCCGCAGACTGTCCTGGTGGGGGATGGAGGTGTAGAGGGACTGGGCATCCATGATGAAAAGGACACGGTTAGGGCCAGGAAGCTAGAAACCGTTAAAGTGGCAGAGGGCATCAAAAGAGTCACGGATGCAGGTCAGAAGTGACTGGACAAGAGGAGAAAAAAGAGTTGAGATAGTAGGAAATAAGTTCCGTGGGACAAGAACAGGCTGAAACAATGGGTCTCCCGGGGCAGTCCTGTTTATGGCTCTTGGGAAGGAGGTAGAAGCGGGCTGTGCGGGGTTGGGGGACTATGAGGTTGGAGGCCGTGGGGGGGTTGGGGGGGGGGGGGGAAGATCTCCAGAGGAGATGAGGTCAGTGAGAGTCTGGGAAACTATGGCTTGATGTTCAGCCGTGGGGTCATGGTCCAGGGGGAGGTAGGAGGAGGTGTCAGAGAGTTGGCGTTCAGCCTCCACAAGGTAGAGGTCTGTTCTCCACACAACAACAGCACCGCCCTTGTCAGCAGGTTTAATGACAATGTCAGGGTTGGACCTGAGAGAACGGAGCGCAACAAGTTCAGAGGGAGGAAGGTTAGAGTGAGTGAGTGAGGGGAGTAGAGAAATTGAGATGGCCGATGTCACACCGGCAGTTTGCAATGAAAAGATCAAGAGAGGATAAGAGGTCAGAGGGAGGGGTCCAGGTGGGACGAGAATTCTGAAGACGGGAGAAAGGGTCTGCTGTGCGGGGAGGAAGAATCCTGGACAAAGAAGCGGGCGCGGAGGTGAAGGCGACGGAAGAAGAGCTCAGCATCGTGTCAAGCTTAAAATTCATTGAGGTGGGGGCGTAAAGGGATGAAGCCTTTGCTGAGGACTGATCGTTCAGGATCAGAAAGGGGAAGGTCAGAAGGGACAGTGAAAACATGATAAAAGGTGAACCCAACTCTCCCTCCAATCTCACCCTTTGTCGTGTTGCTTCTTCCTTGAACGGAGGCCCAACCAGTCCTCATCCACCATCACCCTCCTCCTCCACCTGGTTGAACTTGTTCTTACGTTGAACAACTTCTCCTTTGACTCCACTCACTTCCTCCAAATAAAAGGTGTCGCTATGGGAACCCGTATGGGTCCCAGCTGTGCCTTCCTTTTTGTGGGATACGTGGAACATTCCTTGTTCCAGTTCTACTCAGGTCCCCTCCCTCACCTCTTTTTCCGGTATATTGATGACTGTATCGGTGCCGTTTCCTGCTCTTGCCCTGAACTGGGAAATTTCATCAACCTTGCTTCCAATTTCCACCTTTCCCTCGCCTTTACATGGTCCATCTCAGATTCTTCTCTACCCTTCCTCGACTTCTCTATCTCCATTTCTGAGGATAGGCTGATAACCAATATCTACTATAAGCCCACCGACTCCCACAGCTACCTTGATTACACTTCCTCTCACCCCGCTTCCTGTAAGGACTCTATTCTCTTCTCCCAGTTTCTTCGTCTCCGTAGCATTTGCTCTGACGATGCCACCTTCACATCAGTGCTTCCAATATTTCTTCCTTTTTCCTCAACCAAGGATTGCCCTCTACTGTAGTTGACAGGGCCCTCGACCGGGTCCGTCCTATTTCCCGCACTTCTGCCCTCACCCCTTCCAGAACCATCATAGGATCCCCCTTGCCCTCACCTTCCACCCCACCAGCCTCCACATTTAACGTATCATCCTCCGCCATTTCCACCCCCTTTAGCGTGATCCCACCACCAAACACATCTTCCCCTCCCTTTTCAGCATTCCGAAGGGAATCGTTCCCTCCGTGACACCCTGGTCCACTCTTCCATCACCCCCAACACCCGCTCTCCTCCCCACGGCACCTTCCCGTGCGAGCGCAGGAGCTGCAACACCTTTCCTTTCACCTCCTCCCTTCCCACCGTCCAGGGCCCCAAACACCCCTTCCAGGTGAAACAGCGGTTTACTTGTACTTCTTTTAATTTAGTATACTGTATCCACTGCACACAATGCGGTCTCCTCTACATTGGGGAGACCAAATGGGCGATCGCTTTGCTGAACACCTCCTCTCTGTCCGCAAGTGTGACCCTGACCTGCCGGTCGCTTGCCATTTTAATTCCCCTTCCCACTCCTGCTCTGACCTCACTGTCCTTGACCTCTTACACTGTTCCAGTGAAGCTCAACGTAAGCTCGAGGAACAGCTCCTCATCTTTCGTTTAGGCACTTTACAACCGTCTGGACTCAACATTAATTTCAATAACTTCAGATCATAACCACTGCTCCCATTTTTTCGGATAGCAAGTGCTGGTAATGGTTCGGCTGTTGCCAATTACAGCTACTCCTGATCAATCTTTTGTTTCTTAACCTGTCCCATTACCACCTTCCTTGCCTTGAACCATCATCCCTTTTGTCATTTAATCACTTTTGCCCTCTACCCTATCACAGACCTTCCCTTTTGTTCTTTCCTCCCTCCCCCCTTTCCCTGGCCCTGTACTTGCTTAAAAACTTAAACTCTAACATCTTCCAGTTCTGACGAAAGGTCTTCGACCTGAAACGTTAACTCTGTTTCTTTCTCTGCAGATGTTGCCTGACTTGCTGAGCTTCTCCAGCATTTTCTGTTTTTATTTATTATTGAAGATTGCCAATGCAACTTGGCTATTTAAAACGATAATTTAACAATTTTAAGTTTTTAAAATCAGAATACACCAGTGCATCAAAATTTACCGAGAATGTGGAAAAAGTTTTTTTAAAAAAGCATTTTATGTGAAGCAAGTATTTTACGTTCAGGTTAGAATCATACAGTACAGAAGGAGGCCATTTGGCCCATCATGTCTGTGCCGGCTCTTTGAAAGAGCTTTCCAATTAGTCCCACTCCCCTGCTCTTTCCCCACAGCCCTGAAAATATTTCCTTTTCAAGTATTTATCCTATTCCCTTTTGAAAGTTACTATTGAATCTGCTTCCACCACCCTTTCAGAAAGTTTATTCCAGATCGTAACAATTTGCTGTGTAAAAAAAATGTTACGGTGTTAGATGTTCACAAACACCTCTAAATAACTTGCTTCTAATTTTTTTTCCAGGGAGGAAAAAGGGAGGACAAAAGGGTTGGGAAATCCAGCTCAAGACCACAAAGCTGGATAAGGTCTACCTGCACATACTCTTGATTGGGAAATTGTGCAATAAGATTTGAAGATGGATTTTTTTTGTTCAGAAGATAAGTAAATCTAAATTAAAATCAAAGGTTATGAAAGGTTAAGTTTTTAAAAAATCTCCAGCCAAAGCACTGGGGGGGAAAAAAAATTAACACTGTGGCCAGGATTTATTTGTCTCCACCTGAAGAATATTATGGACATCAGATGTCACTTGCATTCCGATTAAAGGGAGAGGAAATCATTTCCACTGGGTCTCCTGGAGATGTGGTCTTTTAACTTCTGAAGGCAGACAATGCAACATAAGCATTACAAGAATTGTGTGTGTGTTTGTAAGTGTGTGTGTACACGTGCGTGCGTGCTGGATACTGTAATCTTGCATATGTCCCTACACGTGTTTCTCCTATCTTCTGAAAGGCAGACTGATAAGCACCCTAGTGAGACAAGACCAATTGTAAATTAACAAACTAATTTATTTTATTTGAACATATATTAATGAACAGAACATATTCTTCTAGTGAAATACAATCTATTTCATATCACTCCTTGTAATATGGAAAATAAAAATGATGCCATTCTGTAAACGAGCTAAACTCACTTTACAAGCTAGCAATCCTTGAAACTAGCCTCTTTTATTGTAGGCTGCATGCATTCGTGCCTTGACTAGTGCTTCTTACAGTCTTCCTTTGGCTTCAGAAAAAGCAAGACCTCTCCACCTATTTCAAAACTCAAACCAGACTGCCTTTTTCCACCTCCCCCAACCAAGAGAGGCAGACAAAAGCCCAACCCCAACCCCTTTCTCAACTCTTGACGATTGCCTCCCCTCAGACTAAATTTAACTTCATAGCAGCACATTATAAATGAACCCAATATCCCTTCTCGGGCAAATGGGCAAAAATCTCAAAACAGGATACGTTTAAAGCTGATTTTTGCCATACGTCACTTAACAAACGAGAAATGTTCTCATATCATAGTGGACTGATTATGTACACTTAAAGCACATAGATTGCACCAATATCACCTATATGGTCAATAAATTACAATAACATTGTGCACAGCCCTTACAGGAATGGTCTTGATCAATGGATTCATTGAGATTTCATTTATAGTTATTATAGTAGTTTAAGGAACAATGAGCAAAAATATGACAAATATTCAAAATGTTTGGTCATATTTACACCCAAGCTTGCATATGACTCAGTTGATTATAACTGGCTAATTACAAAGACTACCTGCTCACCTTGAATTTCCCATCTGGTGAGAAAATGCTCACCCACTTGTTATCATAATCAGCTATGATGATGTCACCACTTGGGTGTACAGCTACTCCTGTTGGACGCTGCAGCTGCCCAGGAGATCGTCCACGTACACCAAACCGGTTTTTAAATTGTCCATCATTTGAGAAAATCTAGAAAATAAGTTTATTACATCTTGTACAATGCTGAAGTTATGAATCAAGATACAATATTTTGTCATTTGTAAAAGAGGAACATTTATTTCTTAAAAAAATACAGGACACAGTATCAGTCAAGCTGTGTGAAGAATGCAGAATGATAGTCTGTACCACTACAGAATGATAGTCTGTACCACTACAGAATGATAGTCTGTACCACTACAGAATGATAGTCTGTACCACTACAGAATGAAAATACACTTAGTGTAGCACATTCACAATTCTCAATCCAATTCATCAGTAAAGAGATTTGATGCATCAAACCATGACTGTCAGACTCTACTGTGCAACTGGGATATCATCAAAGTCACTTCTACCCATTGTTATTTCATTCAAAATGATAGATTTGAAAAATGTAAAAAAATACTACTTTTATTTAAATATTGCCAAATGTAGTACTTTCCAGATTAAGAATAACATTGGAATTATGCTTGAAATTTGCTTCCAAGTTACCATAACAATGTTATTGCTTGGATGCCCAGTTAGAAGGTAACCCTGTTTTATAGGACTTTGAGCCCAATTGTATAGTTCTACATGATTAATCCCACATTTATGGTTAATAATGTTTGTCAGCTTGAATAAATTGTGTTTCAGGACAGATGGTTATCCAGCATCTCAATCATCGCAGATGATTTTTTTAAAAATAGTAAAAATCATACTCATTTAGTAGTTCAGGAGAATTTATTGATGCAACCGTGTAATGGCAGCAGAAAGGAGCAGGACACACACCGTAAGGATGGAGGCAAGGGAAGGGGGGCTGATGATACCTTTTGAAATATATCCAAGTCTCCTTACCTGCACACATTGATTGTTACTGTCTGCAATCATGATCTTTCCATTGGTAGATGTTGCCACTCCCTGCAAATTGGTGAATTCCCCTTTATTTCTTCCCTTAGTACCTGCAATGAAACAAAATTTATTAAGTGTGCACAGCTTTATTTGAAAAGACAAATGCAGCATTACCTGGAGTCACAGTATATCATTAGCAAACATAATTTCTACCAAGATATTTGTAGTAGCAAAACAAAACAGAGAAGCACAGTCTTAGTGACTCCATAATTGTTATATCCCTCAGGTACAGACAGCATCTTAGCAACACATTAGCCAGGAAATTCCTTGCAGCTGCTCCCGTTCTGCTTGTATTACTTCACTGGAAGTGCAGTGGAAATTTTCAGCTGCACTTCCAGCAACATAACCCCAGCAGAGAGTTAGCAGCTCTGAGGAATTTCCCACTGTAGCAACAGCATCAGACCACACCATAAGGCTCCACAGGGCTGTATTTGGTACACTATCACTGAAGCAGGTACCTTCATTTAAACTGAATCTGAAGTATTGACACAGAAATCTGCTTTTATGAATGATACTGACATTTTTTAGCACCTTCATCATTGATTGAAACAATAGCTACTTATAAAAAGGGAGGTTTATTCAACTTAACATTGCATGGCACATGTTTTATGCAGTCAGATCAGAGCCAGGAGGCAATCTCTAGATATATACCAGCACAAAGCAATGTCGTGGGATCAGATCAGGATATGCACCTTACCCTCAGCTATGTAGCTACTAACCGATTTTAGAGAAGCAAAACAATTTTTAAAAAATATCTCTTTAAATTCTTGATGAATGAGCACATCAATTTCTGGTTTCAAAATAAAAATCAAATCTAAAATACAGTTTTTTGACAGATAAATTATAATAGTTCATAGATAAAGGGAGGATGTTCCCGATGGCTGGGGAATCCATAACCAGGGGTCACAGTCTCAGGATACGGGGTATGCCATTTAGAACCGAGATGAGGAGAAATTTCTTCACTCAGAGGGTGGTGAACCTGTGGAATTCTCTACCACAGAAGGCAGTGGAGGCCAAGTCATTAAATATATTCAAGAAGGAGATAGATATATTTCTTAATGCTAAAGGGATCAAGGGATATGGGGAAAAAGCGGGAACAGGGTACTGAGTTAGACGATCAGCCATGATCATTTTGAATGGTGGAGCAGGCCCGAAGAGCCGAATGGCCTACTCTTGCTCCTATTTTCTATGATTCTATGATAAAATCTAAAAACTTTTCAATTAAGTGGTTTAAACAGTTTAATTAATTTGCTGATGCTCATTGTCTGAAGTTATCTATTATTTATTTCACTTTGCAAATGTAATTCTGATGTCTTTATGTTTGCAATTCTTAATTTTATCTACCCACATTGTACTGATATTCCCTTCATTGAAAAGTTAATTTCTTACCCTGGTTACTATCACCATATATTTATATAGCGCCTTTAACATAAAGAACATCCCAAGGCATTTCCAATAGGCACAAGAAAAACTGATAGAGCCAGGAAGTGAGTGGTTAGGAGGGGTGATCTAAAGCTTCATCAAAAGAGATTCTTTTCGAGGAGGGAAGTGGAGAGGTGTAGGTTCGGATTTCCAGAGCATAGAACCCAGTCACTTGAAGGATCTGCTACCAATGGTGGGGCAATGGGAAGGGAGTTGCACAAAAGGCCAGAGTCAGAGTAATAAAGGGTTTGGGAGGGGCGATATAGGACTGGATGAAATTGCAGAAATGGGAGGGGGTGGGGGAGAAATTGGATATTGTTGCGTCTGTCTTTTGAATTAAAAAAATGAAGGTTGGGAAGATTCGGGTCACGATCTCTCACGCCTGATCTCCTCTGGAAGTGCGTCGGTGGCCACATTGAAAGCTGACTACTTCCAAGTGTACAGGGCACCCACCAGAAACAGGCATTAGGCACCTTTAAAAAGCAGATCAGCGTCCTATTGCCCGTTTAAGGACCCTGATACAAAATTGGTCATCAACAGGGCAGAGCATGCGCTGTGCATGCATCGCCCAGTTGTTCAGGGCCTTCAGCGGCCTAATCAGTGATACTTAGAGGAATAGCTGGAGCCGCCCACAAAAAGCTAAGTAATTTTCATTGCAGTTTAATTCCTGTGGAGCTAGCAGCTACCTATGGGCCGGCTTGACCGGAATTCACCGAACTGCATCAGGACGCCTGATTGGTGAGCGCAGCTCGCTAGTTTCATGCAATTTCCATTGGGCCAATGTCTCAGGTGTACGATCGCGCAGTCCATCTTGCAGCGCAAACTGGCATTATTCGAATTTCTCCCGCAGGCTGTAGTGAAGCCATGAGGGGATTTAAAAGGTACAGTCCAGACAATGGTTTTAAGTGATAGATGGATGGAAGTTGGTGCAGGACAGGATGTGTGCAGCAAGGTTTTCCACAAGTTGGGATTTATGGAGGAAGGGATGCTAGCAATGACAGCTGGTGGATCTTTTCGGCAGGTGAGGCACATAATATACATGCCTAGCCAAGCCAGCTTGTTACCATGGCAACGGGCCCTTCACACATGCGCAACGTCTTTGAACGCACGTGCTGCAAAATAGGAACGGAACCCCAGTCACCCAGAGAAGCTTAAAAGGGTAAAATAAATCCAAAGAGAATGCAGTTTTGCAAATGGTCATTCACCTGCAAGTTGCAGTTTTGCACATGGAATATTCTAAAACAGAAATTCCTTTTTTCATTTATGTGCCATTCTGCAGTTTAACAATTCTAGGTGAGGCAGCACTTCAATTTCCTCACCTGACAAGCTGCCTCTGGATGCTAGCAGGAGGGCATTACAGTAATTGAGTCTGAAGATGACAAAGGCATGTATAAGGGTGAGAGCAGCAAAGGGGTTGGAGATGGGGTGATGATGGAAGTGTCAAGAGAGAGTGTTTTTTTTAATATAAAAAGGTGGTGATAATATGGGGTTTTGAAGGAGAGGGGGGATGTGCCAGAGGAAAGAGAACTATTGACTATGTTAGCTAGCATGTGAGCCAGGAAGGGAGCTGGGTAGGAAGAAAATTAAAGAGAGCAACAAAATCTAGTAGCTTTCAGACATTTGTGTGTTCCAGGAAAGCACACTTTTTCCAAATTGCACAACATAAAACGGGCTCATCTTATTGGAATCCAGTAGTTTGGTACTAAACACTGGGTGGGGGGGGTGGGAAAGAAAGGGAAAGCATTTAAAAAAACAATCTACATACCAATTCTAAAGATTAAGTCATCTTCAATTGGATTCTCTTTTCTTTTTCCAGTGCTGTACATGCTAGCTGGTCGTTTTACAGCCTTCTGTTTCACATGTCCACTGCCAGGGGACTTCACACGTCGTTTGACTCCATCAGATGTTGGAGAAAGATCAGTGGGTTTGACAACCTTTAACTTAAATGGACTTCCCTTAATATGCTGATCATAAAGTCTGAGAGTAAGTGTAAAGTCACCCTCCTTCTGCTCTTTCTGAATGGTATAAAGGAAGTCATAGGTGCCATTTTTATTGTCAAGTATCTCCCCATCGACCACACTACCATCAGGAGATGCAATTTCGGCACTTAGACATGCATTTCCAGTTTTCACAAGTTCCCCATCTTTATCCTTTGTTGTTATAGTAACAGATGTGGGATGGCCAATCACGCACTGTCTCAGACCCTCACCTGTTGCAACAGTCTCATAGGCCACTGCATTTGTGGTGATTATGGTACCTAAATTGTGAATGGATTTCTTAAGTCCTTCAGTTTCCACCACAAACTCCAGCTGATCATTTTCTTGTGGTTGTAAAGGAAACTCCTGAACAGCTAGTTCATTCAACCGATCACCCATTTGCTTCTTAACTAAGAGAACTT
The DNA here is from genome assembly GCF_035084215.1 of Heptranchias perlo. Classification (NCBI taxonomy): domain Eukaryota; kingdom Metazoa; phylum Chordata; class Chondrichthyes; order Hexanchiformes; family Hexanchidae; genus Heptranchias; species Heptranchias perlo. Next base: position 139,896,544 of record NC_090325.1, read on the forward strand.
CAGTTTCTGTCCCATGGTTTAGAGCTTGTTCAGTGAAGTTGCAACTACTCTTGATACTTTCCTGACCCTGCAGTAATGCATCCAGTTGTGCTTGAAGGACCTGTAACAAAAATTGAAAAAAAATATATCTACACACAGCTTTTATTTTGGAATGTCAACATTTGCTCAAAAGTCTCAGAAAATTGCATTTATTTCACTGAAGCAGTGAGTACAACCCACAAAACAAGGACTCTTAACTCCCACCCCACCACCATTGCAAACATTGATGCAAAGGTTACTGGCTAGTTGATAGTTAATGGATCAATTGAAAAAGGAAAATTATTGTTCAGATCTAACAAGGCAATACAACTCATATAAAGATAATATATAAATCAGGGTTCACAAACAACTAAGGGCTTGAGGACATCAGCACACCAACATATTACATAAGCACCATGCCACCTTCCATTAAGGCAAGTTTATAATAATGATATGCGATTTTTATTTCCACTTGAAAGTGTTGTCTTGACTCTCTCATGCCTAAAACTGGTTGTAGCCTATTTGATAGCGATGCCTTGGTTATTAAATTATTGAGTGTGAATGTGTTATTCATATTGTTGACTTAGAGATTCCCATCTTCCAGGGGGGTCACCAGTTGAAGAATACAGGTTACCAGATCTACCAAGAGTTTCAGAATTACTTCTATCAGAAGTAGGAGTTAGTTATTAATGAATTCTATAAACATTTTCATACTACACAGTATTGAGATCTCAAGATAAAGTTAAAAAGAATGCTGTACATCTGAAATACTGCATTTATGTAATACTTTTAATGCAAAACAAAAAATTCTAAGGTACTGCAGAGGCAAGGAAAGAGATATTAGGAAGGGTAATCAAAAGCTTGGTCAAAGAGGTGAGTTTTAAGAAGGGTCTTAAAGAAGAGTGAGGTAGAGAGGCAGAGAGGTTTAGAGAGGGGATTCCAGAGTGTGGGGCCTAGACGGCTGAAGGCACAGTGACACGATGAAGCACTACTGTAAGTGACTGGGATTGATTTTCCGCACATAATTTGTTTTATGTAACTATCCTCCACTTTCGCATTTTGCTGGAGAAATAATCTTGCTTTTATCGGGAGGCTGTGCAGTAGTTTCAGTCATGAGTTCTGTTTACTGTAGTTCGTAGAGACGCCATTTAAATAGACTGTTTGATGTAAAATAGGCTGTTTGCAGAAGGTTCTGCCGTATGTCCCGCCCCGCCTCCAACTCATTGGCTGACAATGGTGTCAATACACACTCCGTATATTTTTACTCTTGATGCAGAATAATTCAATTTAATTAATTTTTTAATTGAGCTACAGTAAATGTAGAGGACTGATGCTTCGAAGGGAGCCAAAGGCAGTGGAGAGAAACCACCTGCTGTAAAGGATGATGTTTCCTTATCAGCATTGGTATTCCTTTCCCTTGAATAATCTCTACCCAGTTTTGTCTTTAATATCTGTGATACAGGTTTTCTAGTCTCCCACACTAAGGGTGCATTTACACAACCATAACATCATTGTGAAGCACAAACTCTACAATGCAGTCTATCAGCTCACACTAGACTGAGGCAGTGTGACACTTCCTGGGGAAGAGAGACAGTTTGAACCTTTGCACCCGATTTCCACTCGAAGTTTAGCGTCAGTACAAAATAGTTTTGACTTCACACTGACCTAAACTTAAACTTAGTTATCAAGGATTCTCAATTTGCAAGACAAACATTCTTTACACACTTAAATGTCATGTTTCAATTGGGGTACATCCTTTGCCCTTCATGCTTGCTAGGTCCTCAACATAGCAACCATCTTGATATCACTGAAAACACAAGCTGCTATTACTTTGTAATAGTTACTATTATAGCGAGCAGTTACAATTGTGCTATTTCTACACAGTCCTGGTGAGACAACCATGACGTAGCCCATTTACTGCAGATATTTTCCTTCATCTGTATATAAACCAACCATGAGAAAATACTATTTATGAATGAATCAGTCTACTTAAGCAGTCGTAACATTTTGTGGCAAGTTACTCAAAATTAATTTGGCAAGTACTAAAGTTCTCTTACTTTTTGTTTAACACCATATGTGACCTCCAGTTCCATAAGTAGAACACTCTTCCGTACATTTAAAGTTTTTTGGAGCTCATCAAATGTAGCATGGATTTCTTCTTCAATGCTTACTTTCTCATTGGTCAAATCCTGCAAGATTTCGGACAGGAAACTGAGAGCAGAGTCCAGCTCAGGCAGCCTGTGAAAATATCAAATGTTATTTGTGGGTTCTATTCACCACTTTCCAAAATTATTAACAGAATAAATTGCGAGCCTTCAGCCACCTTTGAGCTGCACCTGAACAGGGTGGGACCAACGTCCTCGCTGGAAGAGTAACTAAAGCTGGAACAGAGAAAAAACCCAAAATGAAGCAGAAAGTAATTTAAAAAAAGGGGCAAGAGATGTGGGCAGGACAAAAACAAGAGAAACAAGTATGAAAGTAACAAAGAACAGCTCAGAAGGAGGGTGAAAAAAAATACTGGCAAAAATGTAGTCAGGATTGAATGGCAGGTATGTGAATGCACAAAGCATTCAAAAACAAAAGTGGAGCGTTAGAACCACAACTCTGGAGGGGTACAACAATAATAGTTATTACAGAGACTTGGCTTAGGTTTAGGCAGAACTGCGAATGTACATATTGAGGAAAGAAAGAGGGAGAAAATGGATAGTATCATAGTAGGTATAGCACAGGAGGAGGTCATTCAGCCCATCGTGCCTATGCTGACTCTTTGAAAGAGCTATCCAATTAGTCCCATTCCCCTGCTCTTTCCTCATAGCCCTGTACATTTTTCCCTTCAGGTATTTATCCAATTCCCTTTTGAAAGTTACTATTGAATCTGCTTCCACCACCCTTTCAGGCAGCGCACTCCAGATCATTACAACTCGCTGCGTAAAAAAATGTTTCCTCATGTCGCCTCTGGTTCTTTTGCCGATCACCTTAAATCTGTTTCCTTTGGTTACCGAGCCTTCTGCCACTGGAAACAGTTTCTCCTTATTTACTCTTATCAAAACCGCTCATGATTTTGAGCACCTCTAGCAAATCTCCCCTTAACCTTCTCTGTTCTAAGGAGAACCCAAGGCTCTCGATACAACTGAAGTCCCTCATCTTTGGTACCATTCTAGTAAGTCTCTTCTGCACCCTCTTGAAGGCCTTGACATCTTTTCTAAAGTGTGGTGCCCAAAACTGAACACAATACTCCAGCTGAGGCCTAACCAGTGTTTTATAAAGGTTTAGCATAACTATCTTGCTTTTGTACTCTAACATACACCCCCAGGTCTCTGTTCCTGCACCCCCTTTAAAATTGTACCATTTAGTTTATATTGCCTCTCCTCATTCTTCCTACCAAAATGTATCACTTCACACTTCTCGTGTTAAATTTCATCTGCCACGTGTCTGCGCATTTCACCAGTCTGTCTATGTCCTCCACATTGTTTACTACATTTCCGAGTTTTGTGTCATCTGCAAACTTTGAAATTATACCCTCCATGACTAAGTCCAGGTCATTAATATATATCAAGAGGAGCAATGATCCTAATAATGACCCCTAGGAAATACCACTGTATACTTCCCTCCAATCTGCAAAACAACTGTTCGCCACTACTCTTTTGCTTTCTGTCCTTTAACCAATTTTGTATCCATGCTGCCACTGACCCTTTAATCCTATGGGCTTTAATTTTGCTAACAAGTCTATTATGTGGTACTTTATCAAATGCCTTTTCAAAGTCCGTATACACAACATCAACCACACTGCCCTCATCAACCCTTTCCGTTACTTCATCAAAGAACTCAATCAACTTTGTCAAACACGATTTTCCTTTAACAAATCCGTGCTGACTTTCATTTATTAGCCCATATTTTTCCAAGTGCCAATTAATTTTGTCCCAGACTATTGTCTCTAAAAAATTTTCCCACCACTGACGTTAGGCTAATTGGCCTGTATATGCCGGGTTTATCCCTCTCCCCTTTTTTGAACAGGGGTGTAACATTTGCAAACCTCTGGTCCTCCTGCACTGTCCCCATATCTAAAGGAGGATTGGAAGATTGTGGCCAGAGCCTCTGCAATTTCCACCAGTACTTCCTCAGTAACTGAAGATGCATCCCATCTGGACCAGGTGACTTTTCTACTTTGAGTACTGCCAATCTTTTAAATACCTCCTCTATCTATTTTTATCCTACCCAGTATCGCTACTAGCTCCTCCTTTACTGCTACAATGGCAGCATCCTCTTCTCTAGTGAAGACAGATGCAAAGTATTCATTTATTACCTCAGCCACGCCCTCTGCCTCCACAAGACGATCTCCTTTTTTTGTCCCTAATCAGTCCCACCCTTCCTTTGACTACCCTTTTACTATTTATGTGTTTCCTGGTGTTAATAAAGGATTCTATCACAATACTAGAAGATAAGGATCTTCTCGGGTAGTTATGTTAACATAGATTTCATATTTATTATGAAGGGAAATAGTACAATCCTCAGTATACATCAGAGGCCACCTAACAATGGGAAGGAGATAGAGGTGGAGAACTGACATGACAGGCTGATTAGCCTCATTCTGGGCTGTAAACTTCTTTGGTTCAAAAGATACTAGTCATAACAGAAACCAAATAAATATTTTATACATTAAAGGAAATAAGCCAAATGCAAGGTGTGAAATTTGTTTTCAGCCGTGATTGGTGTTGGAGGCAGTGGCATATTGTTCTTTCAAGGTTTTTGTCACGTTTTGGGATTTTGTCACAAAAAATCTGCTGTAGCTGTTGAGACAAAGAGGAGTTTGTGTGTTAATGATCCAGGCAAAGAGGAGTTTGTGTGTTAATGACCCAGACAAAGAGGAGTTTGTGTGTTAATGACCCAGGCACTGAAAATGTGTTTCCAAATCAAATGGGGACAACAGTTAAATTCATTATCTCCTCCCCAGCCCTCTACAAATATTCTCACCTGTTATCGTTGGGATGACCTATTCGTCTCAGCACACTCACTTCTTGTAGTCAGGGGTTTGGGAAGGGAGCTCAGCCTGAGGGAAAACTCACTCATCTTAAACTCAAAGCAGGTTAGAACCAGTAGGCTGACCAGAAAAAGTTACGGTCAGCACTAAAATGGGATAGTATAGTGTGGTTTATTATTTTTCTTACTTATAAAAAGGGATGTGAAATTAAGTGAAGTGAGTAAGTTTTGGATTATAACGGGTACACTGTATGTTTACTTGATTTCTGTAAAATAAGCAGCTCAACAATTCATATCTGGATTCATCCCAGTATTTAGAGTCCACCTTCTAAAAGACTGGAGAAGCATATCAGAGGGGTGCATGTGAAAGACAATATCCAATTCAGATCACAAGGGGATTCTATTATTGTGCCCCTGATTATGCTATTGTATAATTAGATATTGAACGCAAGATGCAGGGATCGCTTAAGGGAATAACCAGGACCACTGAGCCTGACAGACTAGCTAAGGCAGACTTAAAATTTATAACATCCCCGTGTCAACCTTGGCTCAGTGGTAACACTCTCACCTGAGTCTGAAGGCCGTAGGTTCAAGTCCCACCCCAAGACTTGAGCACGTAATTTAGGCTGACACTTTAGTGCAGTACTGAGGGAGTCCTGCATCAGCAGAGGTGCTGTCTTTCAGATGAGATGTTAAACTGAGGCCCTGTTTGCCCTGGGTGTAAAAGGTCACACAGCACTATTCAAAGAAGAGCAGGGGAGTTCTCCCAGTGTCCTGGTCAACATTTATACCTCAACTAACACCAAAAACAGATTATCTGGTTATTTATCTCATTGCTATCTGTGGGACCTAGCTGTGCAGAGGTTGGATGCCACCTTTCTCCACATTACAACAGTGACTATATTTTAATGGCTGTGAAACACTTTGGGACATCTCAAGGCCAATGAAAGGCACTATATAAATGCAAATTCTTTCTTTCTTTCCTTCCATAGATGGAGATAGTTTAAGGGATGCTTGGAATGACAAAACCATTATTTTACAACTTGTTTTCTTCAACTAACAACAGAAAAGCAAATGCCAGGAAATTATTTCTATAGAACAGCAAAATGTATACATATTGACATCTATAGAAAACTCAGCTATTGGAAGCCTTAGTACATCTTTAATGAAGAAATCTTAACAGCCATTTGGTTTCTCTGCAGTAATATAACAAACTGGCTTGTACAGACAGATTATGCGGCATCTAATTGTATGCTGCACTACCACAGTTGGCTCCTGCGGTTTACCATCTAGTGAGTTGCTGACTGAAATAGTGTTGAGCAAAAACAAATTATTCCTTCAGAGGAAGGGAAATTGGAGGGGTGGTCAATCAAAGTCCTCCTTGTAACCTTTACGTAGCCAGAATGGAAGAAGCTAGGAAATACAGTCAACCTCCTTCTGGGCTAGGAATGGCATGCAATCCAAAAATCTAATCCAAGAAAGGACTAGGGAAAAAAAAATGGGGCAGGGGAAAAAATAACAGGACAAGGATTTTTGGAAAAAGGACAGAGTTATACTTAAGGATTAAGAAGATTATGGGAATAAATAATAGATATGATGGTATGAACAGAGATTTACGAACCAACACCTGGATCATAGTCGAACAAGTTACTCTTGCAATTTGGTATTGCATCACTGATGTTTTACTAGTTAGAATCAAATGTAAATAAAACACAATAGTCAGGGATGAGCAAAGGACATTCAGCCCTTCAAAGTTCATCCCTCTTGTATTGTCATTCTACCATCATGGCATTTAATTGAGTTTTGAAAAACCCCTGTGCTTTTACTTCCATTACCTTACTTGGTAGATTATACTAAATATTTATCCCACTTTGGGTAAAGAGGATCCCCCACTCAGTATTTATTATAAATTTACATTTCATTAAGTTCCATTTATGTTTTCTGGTCCTACTTTTGATTCACATTTGTAGTAATCTGGGTTCACTTTATCTATACAAATTGAACATTTCACAAAAAGAATGAATGGACAAACAAATTTACAATTGTATAGCACGCTTCACCTTTTTGTTGACAGCAATGCCACACAAAGAGCAATGAGATAAATGACCAGTTAATCCATTTTGGTACTGTTGGTTGAATGATAAAATATTGACCAGCACACAAGGCGAACTGTCCTGCTCTTTTGCAAATAGTGCCATGGGATCTTTTACATCCACCTCAGTCTTAACATCACATCTGAAAGATAGCACTGCCTCAATACGGCATTAAAGTGTCAGCCTAGATTATGTGCTCGAGTCTTGGAGTGGAACTTGAACACCTTCTGACTCAGAGGAAAGAGTGCTACATGGGGCCAAGGCAAGCTGATACTGTGCAGTGAAGTCGTTCCTAAACTCTAAAACTGCAACTTTAACCTTTCCTCATAACTCATCCTTTTTAAACCAGGGAACAGTCTTGTTGCTGTTCTCTGTACCTTTACCAAAGTGTATATTTTATTTTCATATATATATATATATATATATATATATATAAAAAAAAAATTTTGTTTGGTGATAACTAGAACTGAAACATGGGGATAAATTTTAACCCCCAAGACTGGGTGTGTTGGGGGCAGGTGGGAGGTTAAAGTAGCAGCTTTTTGAAGCAGGACCGCATCCCGGCTCCAACTCGCCCACTTCTGGGTTTAATCCAGGCAGGTTTATATGTGTGTGGATAGCAGACACCAGGAAGACCCGCCCCCCCCCCACTTAAAGCCAGTGAGCAGATACTTAAAAGGGCAATGTCTCTCATTGAAATACATGAGGTACTTAATATTTTGCATATTGGGACATTAAAATAAATTTAACCTTACCTATTCGGGTTAATACATCAAAAACATGTGCAATAGTTTATATTAGTTTTTAATTTTCCACATGAGCCTAACTGCATAGCTAATCTAAATCCCTTTTCCTATTGAGGAATAAAAACTCCATGGGAAAAGTGATCCATTAGTGGCTAACTAAAGAAGTTAAGGATTGTATTAGATCAAAAGAAGAGTAGTAGTAAGCCTCAGGATTGAGAAAGTTAGAAGCCAGCAAAGGATGACCAAAAAATTGATAGAACATAGAAACATTTTCTCCCTCTATGTAAATAGAATGAGAGTAAACTAGCAAGAAATATAAAAACAGATTGTAAGAGCTTCTACAAGTATGTAAAAAAAGAGTAGCGAATGTAAATGTGGGTCCCTTAGAGACTGAGACAGGAGAAATTATAATGGGGAATAAGGAAATGGCAGAGACGTTAAAAAATTATTTTGTATCTGTCTTCACAGTAGAAGACACAAAAAACGTACCAGAAATAGTGGGGAACCAAGGGTCTAATGAGTGTGAGGAACTTAAAGTAATTAATATTAGTAAAGAAAAAGTATCAGAGAAATTAATGGGACTAAAAGCCAACAAATCCCCTGGACCTGATGGCCTACATCCTAAGGTTTAAAAGAGGTGGCTGCAGAGATAGTGCATGCATTGGTTTTGATCTTCCAGAATTCCCTAGATCCTGGGACGGTCCCAGTGGATTGGAAGGTAGCAAATGTAACCCCGCTATTCAAGAAAGGAGGGAGAGAGAAAACAGGGAACTACAGGCCAGTTAGTCTGACATCAGTAGTCAGGAAAATATGGAATGTATTATTAAGGACATGGTAACGAGGCACTTAGAAAATCATAATATGATTAGGCAGAGTCAACATGGTTTTATGAGGGGAAATCGTCTTTGACAAATCTATTAGAGTTTTTTGATGATGTAACCAGCAGGGTAGATAAAGGGGAACCAGTTGATGTAGTATATTTGGATTTTCAAAAGGCATTCAATTAGGTGCCACATAAAAGGTTGTTACACAAGAAAAGGCCCAAGGGGTATATATTAGCACGGATAAAGGATTGGTTAACGGACAGAAAGAGAGTAGGAATAAATGGATCATTTTCAGGTTGGCAGGCTGTAACTAGTGGAGTACCTTGCTTGGGCCGCAGCTATTTACAATCTATATTAATGACTTAGATGAAGGGACTGAGTGTAATGTATCCAGGTTTGCTGACGATACAAAGCTAGGAAAGTAAGCTGTGAGGAGGACACAAAGAGTCTGCAAAAGGATATACACAAGTTAAGCGAGTGGACTAGAATGTGGCAGATGGAGTATAATGTGGGGAAATGTGAGGTTATTCACATTGGTAGGAAGAATAGAAAAACAGAATATTTTTTAAATGGTGGTGTTCAGAAGGATTTGGGTGTCCTTGTACACAAAACACAGAAAGTTAACATGCAGTTACAGCAAGCAATTAGGAAGGCAAATGGAATGTTGGCCTTTATTGCAAGGGGGTTGGAGTACAAGAGCAAGGAAGTCTTGCTGCAATTGTGCAGGACTTTGATGAAACCACTCCTGGCATACAGTGTACAATTTTGGTCTCCTTACCAAAGGAAGGATTTTAAAAAAAAAATTCATTCAAGGGATGTGGGTGTCGCTGGCAAGGCCAGCATTTATTGGCCATCCCTAATTGCCCTTGAGAAGGTGGTGGTGAGCTGCCTCTTGAACTGCTGCAGTCCGTGTGGTGAAGGTTCTCCCACAGTATTGTTAGGTAGGGAGTTCCAGGATTTTGACACAGTGACGATGAAGGAACGGCGATATATTTCCAAGTCAGGACGGTGTGTGACTTGGAGGGGAACGCGCAGGTGGTGGTGTGCTCATGTGCCTTGTCCTTCTAGGTGGTAGAGGTCGCGGATATACTTGCCTTATAGGCAGTGCAATGAAGGTTCACTAGGCTGATTCCTGGGATGACAGGTTGTCCTATGAGGAGAGATTGAATAGAATGGGCCTATACTGTCTGGAGTTTAGAAGAATGAGAGGTGATCTCATTGAAACATATAAGATTCTGAGAGGATTTGACAGGGTAGATGCCGAGAGGTTGTTTCCCTTGGCTGGAGAGTCTAAAACTAGGGGGCATAGTCTCAGGATAAGGGGTCAGCCATTTAGGACTGAGAGGAGGAGAAATTTCTTCACTCAGAGGGTTGTGAATCTTTGGACTTCTCTATCCCAAAGGGTTAAGGATGCTCAGTAGCTGAGTATATTCAAGACTGAGATAGATAGATTTTTGGACTCTAAGGGAGTCAAGGGATATAGGGACCCGGCGGGAAAGTGGAGTTGAGGTCAAAGATCAGCCATGATCTTATTGAATGGCAGAGCAGGTTCAAGGGGCCACGTGGCCTACTCCTGCTCCTATTTCTTATGTTCTTAAGTCTTTGGTATATTTTCTATATCTCCTGCTCTCCCTATTTTTGTGTCATCAGCACATTTGACCAGTTTACAATTGGTTTTAGTGTCGAAGTTATTTATGTAGATTATATACACAGTAGAGGTCCATGTACTAATCCTTACGAAACTCTACTTGATGTTTCAACCCAGTCTGACATTATACAAATACACAGTTTCTTATTTGTTTCAAGCCAATTTTAAAAAAATTTAGTCCCATACTCTAATCTAAATTCTTGTAAGTTTTAATTTAATTAGAAATCTCGCATGTAGAACTAAAGCTTTCTGAAAATGTGTTGCTTGGAAGCTTCCTGAAGTCAGCACTAACATATGAACCTCTTATTTTAAAGTGAATTTCATCACAAATCATTAGGGATTAGTGTCAGAAAGGACGATTAGAGTAGCCTTTTTGGCACGTAGAATAAAATTGCAATACAGTGGCAATGACTGAATAATGTTAGTCCTAAAAAAGGCAACCACTTCTTATAAAACCCTTTTTCCACTTCAGCTCAAACACAAAAATCAATACCTTCAACAAGAATATTATTACTTTCTGCTGAGAGACCTATGCTATCTATCACATTGACAGAGTTGCAGTATTTAGATTACAGTACATTTTGCATTAAGTGTGTCACTTAAATCCGTGTAGACTATGAACTAGACTAATAAAACAAAGAAGAACAATATAATCCACTGCTGTCAGAGCAATTCATAAATTGATCTTCACCACTCGCAACAAAATCACTAAATGCAAATACATTTATGTTGCAGGAAGTTAAAATACAGTCCATTCATCTGAGAATTGGGTTAAAATCCAGTGTAGACTAATAAAAATAAAGGGCTAGAAATTAGGCTGCCTAGCGCCCGTTGTTCCAGCGCTATGCAGCCTTCCAAAGTGCCAAGATGGCGTCTTGGCTGTGCACGCACATGACCAGCATGACGTGCGCCGGACGCCATCTTGGTACAGATAATAGCGCATGCGCAAATACTGAACACCGGTTGTATGTAAAGTAAGGAGAAAATGGATATAATCAGTGTGCAACTCTGATTTAAAGTGATAGACAACATTTTGGCACAACGCTCAACTCAATGCACAGTCTTAACCACGAGCATCTGAACATGTCTTAAGAGTGCCTGGAGGACCCCCCACCAATGCTACTTAAAGGCACCATGCAGGATTTACAGGTTAGTGGCTGGATTATTGCTTTTGACTGCTGATGCATTTGTAACTGTTTTTGGTGGTCTCCTAGACTTCAACACTGTGAAGCAGGGACATAGCCTAAAATTTAGAGCCAGGACGTGCAGGAGTGAAGCTGGGAAACACGTCTAGATGCAAAGGGTGGAAGGAGGTTGGAACACTCTTCTGCAAACAGCAGTTGATGCTAGCTCAATTGTGAATTCTAAATCTGAGATTGATAGATTTCTGTGAATCAAGGGTATAGGTTATTAAGGGATATGGGGCCATGGCAGGTATATGAGGTTAGGTCACAAATCAACCATGATCCCACTGAATGGCGGAAAAGGCTCGAGGGGCTAAATGCCACTGCCACTTACTGCCTCATGTTATGCGCCACCTTCTCCTGCAAGAAAGCAGGACGTGTGTCTGGGTAGTGTGCCTGTCATGGTTGAAGAGCTGCCAGTGTGTGTGGCCTGTGAGTTGTGGGTGGGCAGCTTGCAACAGTGTTAATGTGTAAGGGTAAGAGGAAGCAACTGATTGGAAGAGTGGAGTACTGACGGAAGGAGTTTGTTGGTAGGTGCGTGATGGGGGTGTAGTGTGTGGTGCAGTTGGTAGGAGACACCACTTGACAGTTGACCTCACACACCTTGACCACTCCTGTCAAAGCATTGAACTTCTTCCTGCACTGCATCCAAGTTCGTGGTGCCATGCACCTGGCGTTGACTTTTTCCTCCGCTGCCTCCCACTGCCTTTTGGGCATATGTCTGGAGGGCCTTTTGTTTCCTCCCCTCACCCCCATGATTTAGGATGTCTCTCCTTCTGTCCACCTCTTGTACCAAGGCCTCTAATGCATCATCCGAGAACCTTGGTGCACACTCTCTCACAGGCCTGGTACAAACTCAGATCAGCAGATTGGTGAGGTCTGGCATGCAGATTGGAGGATGTGGGATTTAGTAGTGTGCAACCTTTATACAATGATTTAACATAACTCATCAGTTTGTAAACAAAGGGACAGGAGCTGCACCTGTGTTTTACGTGCGAGATGTCTGATCTCTGTTCAAACTCCACGCAGACAGAAGACTGTTATTTTCAGCAAATAACAGGTACTGGCTACCTTTAAGAGATTTTAAAGAGTGACTGCCTTTAAGAGATTGGGGCTCCCCCTGCTGGTGGAAAGTGAGAATTGCATTAAATCTTCATACCAATGCTGATTTCCAACACTGCTTGAAGTCCACAGGCCAGACAAAAGTCTCATCCTGCCTGCGCAGGGGCCATTGGGCGTGGGTTAATAGCGGATCATGCTCCCGCGCCCAATAATAGGCCTTATCCAATTTTTTTTCCCCCCAATGTCTCCTCCATTGGGCAAGTGTCTTACTAGTTTGCTAGGGTTAAAAAATGTATAGCACAAACAGATCTACTAGTCTCAGAAAAGCAAAGAATGGCTGGTATGGGAGTGGCAATGAAATACTGGGTGCTTTTCTGAGGCTCGGATTAAAGCTAGTTGCAATGTAGTACAAGATGACCTTTGTGCTTGATGGCTGAAAAGGTTTGAAAATGTATTTGCCTTCAGACATCCCTCAGCTTAAAAAGAAAAAAAGCAAATCACAAGCAAATACATGATGGATGGGAAGAGTAAAAGGGTAGGGAAAAAAGGGAAGGGAAAACCAGAGAAGAGTGGGGAAAACCAAGTGAGCAGTACTGTTCCAATTGAAAATTGGATTGAAAATCCTGATTCTCTGGGATGTCCTCCTAAATTACTGGCGATTGTGTTTAAAGCTATCTTATTGGAAAGGCGAGGAGTGTTCAATTCCCAGTTTACAGTAGCAGGTGTTACTTTTCAAAACTAATGTTACATGACAACTCTTTCTAACATTATATGGCCTGGTCACAGCAGCACCAATAGGCCTAACGGGCGCTACAGGTAAACATGGACACTTTTGGATGGAAAAGTCTGATATAGAGGGTTTCCATTTATTTTAAAATACAATCCCACTCAGCAATATATATCATAGATTTCCAGCATTTGCATTTCTTTTCTTTTTATGTACAAAGAATGTATTTACAATTTCACTATAAATTAGTGAATAGTGAAAATTTCCCCCTATGATCACTACAGTTTTATGGGTCAAAAAGTGACATGATGCACCGCTAAGAGTTACTTACAAAAGATTACATCTTGGCTGTTCCTTGTGGCTTGGAATGACATTTTACGTTAAAATGATTGCAGATTTACAGCGTGCTAATTAGACAGTGGCTGTGTTGGTAAAATCACACATTTTTCAGCAATAGGCTATTACGCCAACCATTTTAAGATCTTCATATGAAGTATACACATGTGATGCCAGTGTCAAACAGCCTGGTAGTATCACTTGCTGTGGCTGTCATGGAGAAAGTGGATAACTTCTGGTACTGAACAGATGGCATGTCATGACCAGTGCTGAGGCAAATGTTTTGACACTAAATGATTAGTCAAATGTACAAAAAAACCACTTTCTAACTCCTTGCTTTCACTATCCTCTCTGTTCTCATATCAGAAAGAACAAATGAGTATGAACCAGCAAAGCTGACTGAATAATTGCTGAAGGAGTACATTTTGTGCACAAACTTTTCACTTCAAAAATCCGCAGCCAATGGCAAACATAGAAACGACCCAACATGTATTGAATGAATTCAGAATGCAGCAAGTTCTGTCCATGAAAGATGCATCTGTACGAAAGTAGAGTCTTTAGTACAACATCTGTTACCACACAAGACAAAGTTCAAACCATCAAAACCACAGTGGGTAGATTTCACAAAAAATACCTCCTTAATTCACATTTCTATTCATTGTGTAATGGTATGAGTGCAGCCAACAGCCAAGTACATGGTTATCTGACCATCTACGTATAATCAATTCAGCCTCTGCTGTTCTGATGGCAGCAGATAACTAGATTTTCCTGTGAGCTGCCATCGAGTCCCTGTTTAAAAGAAAAGGCACTTGAATGGATTCCCTCAGTTTTAACAATGGGAATCATTGGTCTCTGGTTTTGAACACATGTGGCAACATTAGGTCAGTAGCATATGGAGGTTGTGGGTCACCAATTGAGTGCCACTCTGGGCCGCTTGGAAAATTTAGAAGCAGCATATGGCTTCACTAAAGACAGAGCACATATGTACAATGATATACATCCTGGCTAATGCACTAGTGACATTCATAGCCTCTCTCTCTCGCCTTCCATGGTGAATTATTCTAGCTTCCACCTGCCCCGTGGGCAATACACACACCCTCAGAGAGGGAGGAAACAAAAACAAAAGCTGGAAATGCAAAGTAGCTTATTGAAATATTGATTAATGCTTCAGGTGTTTGACCACTGACCTTTTCCTTCGGATGTTGGCCGGCTGTGCATTTTCAACATTTCTCTTTTTATTTCATTCACTGCTTTCCTTTTTAATCCATGCAGATGGAAAGTTTCATCGCCATATACAGGGAAGCATTATTTGCATTGCACGTTCATCTTGAAGTACAGTCCATTCAATTTACTTCTGCTAAGAACTTGGCAGTATAAACAGCTTTATGAGGTGACTTGGCCTCATTTATCACAACAGATGCATTATGGGGATTGAGAACACCCAGCCTATGAAAAACTGCAGCATTTCCACCCATGTAGATCTATAGGGGTCTGAATAAAATCATTCCTCATTAGAGGAGGATTACAAATCTATCCTTGATAACCTAATATCTCAGTGTTGAAGAAGTTTGTTAACCCCTATTAGCCCACAGGACTAATAAATCATGTGCCATATACAATACTAATATTGTGGTGAACAATGTTCATGCTGCGTGCACATAGTAACTTACCTCTGTTTGACAGCCTCCAGTTGAGTCTGCAGGGAAGCTTTGTGCTGTTCTACCACATCCTTGAGGGGAACAGTTGGGTGCTCGGCATGTTCACCTTCTGTGCATTCATGACACATTGCTGTCTCACAGGACTGGCAGTAAAACTCCATCACCTAGAGAAAGACAGTAACAGATGTGTTATACATCTGGGGGGGGGGGGGTAAACACACATTGGTGTTTATTGTAGCACTTTCCAAAGCACTCATTTGCTTCCCAACTTTGCTGCAAATATACATATTTGATCCATTTACCCCCCAATTTAAAATTTCTCCATTCACAGTCTCTGCTCAAGAATCAAAACAAAAATTGCACATTTCCAGCGCCACCTTAACAGATTAACCAGTCAAATATTAAACATCCATTAAAATACACAAATTGGCCTCATTGTCTGACATTATAGCATGATTATTGGCCTACAGCAAGCTAAATATCAAAATGACCATGACCTACATTTTAATAAAAATTATCCACTATTTATTTATAAATACTATGGAGCCAAAGCTAATTCCCACCACTTTCCTTGATCTGGTTTCCAACACTGTCTCCCAACTGTACTTTCCTTCCCTTCTTGGTTTCCCCCACCACCACCCCCCTCCCAACCACAAGAGACAATAAATTTCTAATAAACATAAATGAATTAATGGCAGAATCATTTACAAAGATAATTTCCCCAATGGTGAATGACCTGATTGACACTCAGTCAAGTTTCACACCGGAATAATCACCATTTAGGTTGACCCACATGGATCTGTAAATATTTTTGGGAAGGGGGAGGATAGGGAGGGAAAAAATTCTTAAATAACGCACTTCCTTCCAATTTTCCTGCTCACATGGGCTTAAGGACAGCCAAGTGACCTGACCAACTTGATAATTACAGGTGAGAAAGGCCATTCAGCCCATCTTAATTCATTAATTCAGTTAGACCCTTTCTTAAGTGATTCCAAGGTTTTCAACTCTCACGGGAATGTTATTCAATGTGTGAATAACTTCCTGACTCGTGTTGCTTTGAAGCAAACTGTTTCCTCTAATTGTCCTTGACTTCTGCAGCCAAGATGGTGAACTCTGCATGATGCAGATTGTATATGTGTTGTTCCACAGTGAAGAATATCAGTTCGACAACACCCCAGCTTTTTGAAGTTAAAACTCCAATGTTTAAAGTTACTGTTGCTTAAATGAATAAAAGCTCAGTTAAGAAAAAACATCCTAATCTGCATCAAGTACAACACTCATTTCACAGCCATATCATTTTGTTAGGAATAAAAGGCATCATCCTGCCCAACAGTTTAATCTATAAGAGAAGGGGTTACTCCCTCAGCAGAATAAGCCAGTGAATAATTGACCCATACACACCAGGAAGGTCCCAGGTTGATTCATTACTGTGCCAGGTTAGTTGATCTCAGCCAGTTAAGATTGTTGTTATGGTAATTATGGTGCTACAATTGTCCTCAGTGGCCTCAAGTTTGGGGGATGCAGGAAAAAGGGATAGTGGGCAAAAAAATAGAAGCCGGGGTTCCCACCCCTAATCACCATCCAGTACATTGTCAGTTGTAGAGGACAGAATAAAGCTTGACTGTGATTCTCTATACAGTTGAATAACCTGATGACACACTACAAGGCTCACACAAGACTAATGGCTATTTGGGCAAGATCCCAGAGGGTGACCAGCACCTATAGAGTCACTGTTTTCAGGAGACAAGAGAGATATTTTATCCATTAGTAGGTGGTACATTCCCTACCATTTCCCCCCCCATAAAAACAATTGTTCATTCCATCCACTGAGGAACACTGCCTCTTAGCTGCATTACAGCACACAGCTGTCCCACTGATAACCTGGAATGAGAAAGCCTTCACAGAATGGAGAATGCAGTTAATAGAGAAAAGCAGACAGTAAAGAAAGTATGGTACAATTCTCACAATGTGCTTTAGAATAATTTTTATAGTTATAAGAGGTCTTGCAGCCTCATTTGCTTGAATTTTTTTCAAAACTGTTTATGAACAGCAAGTATAGGATATAACAATATAACACAAGTTATAAAGTAGATCTCTTCTTTGTGCATGAAAAAGTGAAGCAAGCCTACTAATCCAGTCCAGTTGATTGAACAATGCATCCAACTTGCCTTCGATATATCTAATCTAGCAACTCATTATCAAGAAAGAGTAAATAACCCTGATGAAAGCTGAAGCAGAGTAGAGCTGCATTTAATACCAAGACTAACTTACATTTCCATCGTGATTTGGGCAGGAAATGGGTTTCCCTGCTGCTACTGCTGTGACAGTCTCCAGAATGGAGGAGTCCTCGCAGTTGTTGTCTGGAGTCCGCTGAAGAACATCCATCAGGTTTGTAATGAAAAAGTTATTCTGTAGTGCAGAAACTCCCTTTTCAGGCAGGATAGAGGTCTGACGGCAGATTGGGCAGGAAAGAGTTAAACTGTAAGCAGGAATGTAGTTTTGTAGACACCTGATAAGGGAGAGAAAGAATCAAAAGTCATTTAACTCTCTTGATATGATTTTGAAATTAATAGACATTGGAAAGGAATTTCACCTCCAAAATTATCAAAAAAAACCTATAGTAAAACATACAATATTGTCACAGAAAAGCATATTGAAATGTCAAGTCTGTATTCCTGAATATTAATTCTTCTCACAACAGAATAGTCTTGCAAATTGCAACTATTCTGGGACCCCAAGTGTAATCATATGCATTTAACGACTATTCTCAATAAACAAGACAAGCCAGACAAAAGCTCCTACACTTCAAGACTGAGAAACCAGTTCAAACCAGTACCATTCCTTTGTTTTATAGTGCATGATCATTGATTTTGAACTAACCAGTAGCTTTCCTGCTACTAATAGCTATTTATCAAAAAATTATTGCTTGTTTCCAGCTACTTTTTCTAATCTTCAGATAGTGGCAGGTCTAACAACTGTGAACAAGTCCATTTTCCCCAGAAAGGATTACATGTAACACAGCTAGCTCTGAGACACATAACTAAATAGCCTATTTTAATTGGAGCAATAGGGGTGCCACTGAGTTGCCCCAGTGTCACCTGACAGAAATCAGCAACACAAGTGCCCCTTTTGAAGGGCACCACTAATACGATAGTCTAACGTGTGGTCCAATTAAACTGAAAGACGCTTAAAATAAAACGAAATCAGCATATTGTCATAATCAACTATGTAGTGTATGCCTTTTTTAATTGATCCATAAAGATGGCACTGGGTTGCCTCAGTCTCATCAACAGAGAAAAAAATTTGCACTTGCCCCTTTGTTTTAAGGATGCACAACTAACAAGAAAAATTGAAACAATAAAGTTCGATTTCAACTGAACCAAAGGAAACTTATAAAAATAAATCATAATATTATTCCATGTGTCTATTAGACGCTTTATTCCCTGCAGTGCCCACCGGTGGCAGAAGGCCTCAAGCATACCGGTGGACACTGTGTGCTCCCTCTCCAGAGCCAACCGGGTGCGGACAAGAGAGGCAAGCTGTCAGAGTGACCCTCCCCGAGGATTGCACTCATTCACTAAAAGACAAATGCCCAATTGATGAGTTCAATGTTCTTCTTTTAACTTAACATTGCAGAAAGCATTCATTTCAAATATTAGAATCTTGTTCAAGTTGTTTTAAAGAATCAAAAAAGCCAATCATTGATTTACATCTTCAGACCTAGCCTCGAGTGTAAAAGGCCCTATGGTGTCCTGATGGCAAGATTCAAGGATTTGCTGACATAATGTGAACTGGCCCAGTCTGAATTTGGAATTCGGATCTGTACTCATCCCTACTCAAAATTAGGAATTGTTTCTTCTTGGCTCATACAGCACAATAAAGTACTTTGATCCTTGGGAAACAATAGTTTCAAAACAGAGGCAATTATTCTGTGTTTTTATCAGTTAAAATTAAATAGAAAGAAAATAGCACACTGGTTCGTTACTGATGGCCTCATAAAATGTAGTGACAACAGTTTGGAGTAAACTTATTTTTATTTCAGAGCCCTTCAAATAAATCAATGTGCTTTTAGCCTGCTGATGCAATCTCAGTCAAAGTCAGTTTTACTAATACTGCCATGTATAAACCTGATCAGTTGCAAATCAGAAAATCATTCCCTCGTCCATGAAATGCCCCGTTGTTTTCAAATCAATTTTTAGATATGTACAATTTACTGAATCCTGGATCCTGGAGCAGGGACTCTGCAAGATTCTGTACTCTAATACACTGTACTGACACACAATTTTATAAAAATCCCAATATTTAATGCAAAAAATTGATCTTTTATTTTTCAGGTTTAGCTAATAGTTTAAAATGGATGCATAAGAAACACAGTATTACTAATTACCAAGAACACTGACTTGCAGTTTTGACGGAAAATTGGACAGAATCACAGAACACCGTTGCCAAAACACCAATAAACTCCCATAATTCCATGTAATAAAACTGGAATTTGAGACAGTTACCATAAACCCATGGAAGTAATTAAAAATGGGAAAAATATCATACAATCCCAAAAATAGTAAAAATCCCAAAATCCTGCGTAACAAAAATGGAACTTGATTTATTCAGTCATCGTAAAACAGTGACCCTGCTAATAATATATCTTTGAAAGCATTTTCCTTGACATTTCATGTAATAACTTATTACATACACTGTTAAGGAGAACCTTTTAGCTACAAAGACAACAAAAATCATCTAAGCACTCGCTAATTACCTACAAATAAGCAGGGCCTCGAGACAAAGGCGAGAGAGGGTGGGGGAGTGGGACTAGCTGGATTGCTCTTGTAGAGAGCCGGCACGGACTCGACGGGCCAAATGGCCTCCTTCTGTGCTGTAACCATTCTATGACAAGTAACACTGTTCAAACTTCACCATTGTGTGGCACCATGACATAGAAACTCGGCAGTGCAGTGCCCATTTTTCAGGTGCTAAATGGCCTCCGAAGCCTCCAATAAGGTGGGCAGGAAGTGCCTGCACTTTACGAGCTGGAAGTGCGCCACCTGCCATATTGGTAAAAGCCAAAAAAAATCAGTGTGCAGTGCCCACGCCTGAAACAGGCATTAGTTCCTTTTCATATGCAAATAAATGGCCTACCACCTGTTTGAGGCCCCCACTGCAAAATTGGTCTGCCCTGAGTGCTGGCTCCACTCAGGAAAACCAGGTCTATAACAGAGGTGCTCCTCCCAACCTCATATCCAAAGAAAGCGAGCTGCTGCTGGCTACTGCCCCACCCTCCACCATTGCCACCTGCGCTACCTCCCCCACCCCACAAATTGCACCTGTTACCTCCCCCTCCCACCTGATTACTTTACAACCTTCTGGACTCAATCAAAATATATGAGGTGCTTTTCCTTGAGCTTCAGTTCCAATGAAGCTCAACAGAAGCTCGAGGAACAGCACTTGTGTACGCGTGCGCTTCCCGAATGCAGAAGTCCCGCCTGCTCCAAATGTACCTCATTGAGGTACTTAAAGTACTTTATTTCTTACATAGTAGATAGTTAAAATGATTTTAAACTTACCTGGGTGGCTTTCCCACGGCTTCCAATTCACGCCTGGTGAAACCAGGCAAAAATAAAGTAAATAAATTAAATAAAAAACCATTGCAGAAAGTTAAAAAACAAAATAAACTTACCTTTCTACCGATGTCACCTGCACCCCCCGCTCCGATGTCCCCCTCTCTAATGTCCCTCTCAGCCCCCGACGTTTCCCTCTCTGATCTCCCCTCTCTCTTCCCCCACCGATCTTCAGCGCCCTCCACTCTCTGTTCCAGTGGCGGATGACGTCTCTCTCTCTTTCTTCCACCCCCCCCCACCACTCCGGCGTTACAGCTCCTGTCGGCAGCCAGCCTGTCAATCATGCTGGCTGCCGGGCAGGAAACCCAGAAAGAACTTTAATTGCCATCAATTATATCATGATCGCGTCGGAAAAGGTAAATTTAAAAAAAAATTCGGGTTTGCCATGCGCACCTTCACTCCCGCACCGCCATCCTGCCACCATTTCAAAATTGAGCCCCAGATCTCAATTTGCTTTTCAATAGTTTGAATTTGTGCCCCCTTGTCCTGCTGTTACAGTTTACTTTGCAGTCATGTTCAATATTATTTATTATCGTCTGCACCTCTATAAAGTCACCTCTCAATTTGTTGTAAGACTAGGTTTTTGTTCAATGGGCAGATTGGTACCTTTACTTAAGCCTTTATGTTTCAACCTTGCATTGTTCATGGGATTCTTCAATCTAATTTAAAACATAGTACTATAAAACTATAGAGTAGATCACGACAACAAAGTGCCAGTTTTATTTGTTTAACGGAGAAACTAAGTCTTGTCATTTCAGAGTTTTCCCTGAATGATTTCAATAAAGTCCAAGGTTGAAAACTCAGTTTTTGCAAAATAAAATACAATTTTATTGTGCAAGTAGTCAAATCTTGTGGCAATTCTAAGAGGTGTCTAAACCCAGTTTTTCAGCACCAGAAACTGCACTATGATTTTTAAGCACCAGTCTGTCACTTGGGTGGGTCTCAGTGGACTCAGTGCTGCTGAAGCAGAATCACGGACAGGAACTCGGCACTACGATTTTCAAGCTGAGTTTACACCTGAAACAGTGTAATTCACAGTTTAACAAAGACATTAATGTTTCGGTAGTGTTGGGGAGTCGTAGTTGCCATTGAGAAAGCAACCCGTGTACGTGTACAGGTTACTGGACTACATGCTTTAAAATAAAATGTCATCTTATGAACGAAGCACTCACAAGAGGTTGGCCCAGAGTTAAATATCCATAAATCCATGTTGATGTCAGCAGAACTGTCAAGAAGGAAACATTTAGCCATATCCTTTTTTTCCCGGAACCCAGACTCCAGACAGATATCTGACACCTTGTATTGAACCAGTTTAATGGAAGAAACAAGAGATTCATAGGTCACAAAGGTTCATTCATGAAATGAAGAGGAAGCCTTCATTACCCAGAACATTGCATTACATACATCGAGTTAACGATCCAGTAGAAGATGTTTTGTGCTACTCCCTCAGTAAAGACCTTACGTGCAACAACCGTTAATATCGGATTCCAAAAAATTCTCTGCTTAGAAAGCAAAAACCTAAAAGATCTGATTTTTGATAATTTTTTGCAAATTTTCTTTCATGTGCACCTGCAAAAAGGGACACCTAACTTTAAGACAGCACCTTAATTTCTAGAACTTTTTTGGTGCAATACAAAATATAAAAAAGAAGAGCCTTTGAGGAAATTTTTCAGTTAAGTGCAGAAGGGGGTTACCTACCTCTCACAAAAGGTGTGTAGACAAGGAAGAACTTTAGGAATTTTGTAACGATCCAGGCAAATGCTGCAGATCAGAAACTGTTTGTCAATCTGGCGTACCACAGGACTGGTAATGTTCGAGCTGTCACTGGCCATCCTAATGCACTGACATATGGGTCCAGTTTGCCCTCACCCAGCACACTGAAAGGGGAAAGAAAACAATAAACTTAAAAACGAACTTAAAAAGGTAAAACTAAATTAACTTGCAGCTCAATTCAAGTAACTGAAAATCTTGTCACAACTTCAATCCAAGTAAAATCTTAAATCTAACAGATAAAACCTATAATGATTTTAATGGATTTCTGATACAATTGTCTGATGTGGTATAGTCTGTAATATATTAACCACGGAGGGATAAAATCATCAGTGAATCACAGATGTCAGTCTACTACAACCAGCAGCTAACTAAAATACAGCTAAAAAGGTTATAAATATTAGAGAGACTGAGTGTTATGCCATCAGAATTTAATGTGATAAACAGTGGGATGTAGCAAATAATAAGAATGTAGATTAATGTAGAATATGAAGCAGTTTACATTTAAGTCCATATAGGACTAGAGAACAAATAGCCATTTGGCCCAATAAGTTTGTTTTCTTATTAGAATGGACAGCAGTCAACTCCTATTAGAGTTATCCTTTGATACCCTATTGTACAAAACATCAACATCATAAAAAACAGACTTGCTTTAACTTAAGCCTAGAGCCATCAGGTGTGGGTCTTGGATACAGAACAGTACTGCTGCTTTCCTGCGCAGTACCACTCAGTGGTAGAATAAGAACATAAGAAATAGGAGCAGGAGTAGGCCGTACGGCCCCTCAAGCCTGCTCCACCATTCAATAAGATGATGGCTGATCTTCAACCTCAACTCCACTTTCCCGCCCAATCCCCATATCCATTGATTCCCTTAGTGTTCAAAAATCTATCGATCTCAGTTTTGAATATACTCAACAACTATGCATCCACAGCCCTCTGGGTAAAGAATTCCAAAGATTCACATCCCTCTGAGTGAAGAAATTATTCCTCATCTCAGTCCTGAATAAATTATTCTGGGCACAATGATTTCTCTCATTTCTGCTCTTTTGTAATTTTTATTTAAAGGTAGCTGTCACGGGTACAGGCAGAAGCCTAGCAGGTCACCGGCCCACTCATTTGGGAAAGAAATGACGGATCGTGCAAGGAAATATTAAAAGTGAAGCGGCAAGTACAAACAAAATAACTCTCCCTCCCAAAAAAACTAACAACAACAACAACTTGCATTTATATACTGCCTTTAACGTAGTAAAACGTTCCAAGGCGCTTCACAGGAGCATTATCAAACAAAATGTGACACCGACCCACATAAGGAGATATTAGGACAGGTGACCAAAAGCTTGGTCAAAGAGGTAGGTTCTAAGGAGCATCCTGATGGAGGAGAGAGACTTAGAGAGGTGGAGAGGTTTATGGGGGGAATCCCAGAGCCTTGGACCTAGGCGGCTGAAGAAACAGGCACCAATGGTGGAGCGATTAAAATCAGGGACGCGCAAGAATTGGAGGAGCGCAGAGATCTCGGAGGGTTGTAGGGCTGGAGGAGGTTACAGAGATAGGGAGGGGCGAGGCCATGGAGGGATTTAAAACCAAGGATGAGAATTTTTAAATCGAGGCATTCCCGGACCAGGAGCCAATGTAGGTCAGCGAGCACAGAGGTGATGGGAGAACCGAAATTGGTGCGAGTTAGGATACGGGCAGCAGAGTTTTGGATGAGCTCATGTTTATGGATGATGGAAGATGGGAAGCCAGCAAGGAAAGCCTTGGAATAGTCAAGTCTAGAGGTAACAAAGGCTTGGATGAGAGTTTCAGTAGTAGATGAGCTGAGGCAGTGGCAGAGATGGGCGATGTTACGGAGGTGGAAGTAGGCGGTCTTGGTGATGGAGCTGATATGTGGTCAGGAGCTTATCTCAGGGTCAAATAGATTGTGGACGGTCTACAATTTTACACTATCCCAGAACAGAAATCTTTCAAGTTCCTTTTTGAGAGCCTCTACCCAATAAACAATGGCCTTCATTAAATTATGTTAATTAAATTATGGTCAACCACCATAAGTAAGAAGAATTTCTTTTTTTATGTTTATTTAGCTCAGATAAATTGTACATCATGGCATCTGGTCCTAGATCTTACATTCTTTCCAAAAAAATCTTTCATTTTTTCTGCTTCTGGCATTTTAAAATCTTGAATGATAACTGTTCTCACTACTATTTCTCCAAATTGAATAATCCTACCTCCCAGATATCAACCTTGGCTCAGTAGTAGCACTCGCCTCTGAATCAGAAAATCATGGGGTTCAAACCACACTCCAGAGACTTGAGCACCTAATCTAGACTGACATTCCAGTGCAGTGCTGAGGGAATGCTGCACTGTCAAAGGTTCTGTCTTTCGGATGAGACATCAAACCAAGGACCTGTCTGCCCTTTCAGATGAGTGTAAAAGATCTCATGGCACTTTTTGAAGAAGAGTACAGGAGTTCTCCCAATTCCTGGTGAACATTTATCCCTCAACCAACACACACTGGTCATTTATCTCATTGCTGCTTGTGGGACCTTGCTGTGCACAAATCAGCTACCGCATTTCCCTATATTACAACAGTAACGACATTTTATAAATCCTTTGTTGGCTGTGAAATGTGAGACTGCATCTGGAGTATTGTGTGCAGTTTTGGTCTCCTTATCTGAGGAAGGATGTCCTTGCCATGGAGGGAGTGCAATGAAGGTTTACCAGGCTGATTCCTAGGATGGCAGGACTGACGTATGAGGAGAGATTGGATCAACTAGGCCTGTATTCACTAGAGTTTAGAGGAATGAGAGGTGATCTCATCGAAACATATAAAATTCTAACAGGACTAGACAGACTAGATGCAGGGAGGATGTTCCCGATGGCTGGGGAGTCCAGAACCAGGGGTCACAGTCTCAGGATACGGGGTATGCCATTTAGAACCGAGATGAGGAGAAATGTCTTCACTCAGAGGGTGGTGAACCTATGGAATTCTCTACCACAGATGGCAGTGGAGGCCAAGTCATTAGATGTGTTCAAGAAGGAGATAGATATATTTCTTAATGCTAAAGGGATCAAGGGATATGGGGAAAAAGCGGGAACAGGGTACTGAGTTAGACGATCAGCCATGAACATTTTGAATGGCGGAGCAAGCCCGAAGGGCCGAATGACCTACTCTTGCTCCTATTTTCTATGTTTCTATAAAACATATAAAATTCTGACAGGGCTAGACAGGATGCAGGGAGGATGTTTCCCCTGGCTGGGGGGGTCCACAACGAGGGGTCACAGTCTCAGGATATGGGGTAAGACATTTAGGACTGAGATGAGGAGAAATTTCTTCACTCAGAGGGTGGTGAACCTGTGGAATTCTCTACCACAGAAAGCTGTGGAGGCCAAGTCACTGAATATATTTAAGAAGGAGCTAGATAGATTTCTAGACACAAAAGGCATCAAGAGGTATGGGGAGAGAGCAGGAATATTGTACTGAGATAGAGGATCAGCCATGATCATATTGAATGGCAGAGCAGGCTCGAAGGGCCGAATGGCCTACTCCTGCTCCTATTTTCTATGAAATACTTTGGGATGCCCTGAGGTGGTGACAGGCTCCATATAAATGCAATTTCTTTCTTTCCTCTTTGATTGTTCTGAGTATGGAAATCATCTGTGCTGTGCTCTTCTGCGCTACTTATTTCTCACTCTGGTCCATAAACCGGAACAGTCCACATAGTTACCACAACAAATACTGTGCCTTTAAGAGTTTAATCATCACAGGCTGAACTTTCCTCCATTCACCAATTTTAGACATGGATATAAAAGGGAAACGCCACTTTATACTTGCAGCTACTTTTTTGCTAAAATTAGCAAATGAAGGAAAATATCCTTCTCCATCTTTTTGGAGGAACAGACCAAAACTTGAGTTTTTGGTTTCTTCCAACATATCTTAATATTTTGTTTAGTAATTTAATAATAAGCATCTCACACTGAAGGGAGATTTTCAAAGATAGTCACCTTATTACTATCATTTTTGATATAAGCCCTTTGATGTTCTCTATGGAAACTAGTATTTAAAAATTAAATGTCTCTGGATCTCTATCTTTTTAAAAAGAAAAGTTATATTAAATTCATTGTGATCATTCTCTTCGTCATTCGTCAATGTAATGATCTTGGAACTGGCAAATAACTGGAAATACAATGGAATTAAACAACATGTGCATTTGCCTCCATGCTCATATTGATTTAGAATTTAACTCATTGTCTTCTAAAGACTACCCAGGCCAATGGAAAAGGCTTACTAAGGGATTATTACTGAGGCTGTGCATAAGGATTAGGAATTGGCACCACACTAGTAGTATGTAGTGAAGAAATTAGATAACCACAATCAGTGTCACAATAACAATTCTGATTTAATATTTAGTCATAATACAAAAAGAAAACTGATTTAATTTCCGAATAGATTAAGAGGGTAATAAATGAAATCTTCTGATTCAGCATGACATACAAAACACACCAAGCTACACTCCGTTCCCAGTTTACCCTCTATCCGGCCTCCCACCCTGTGCAAAATAATATGCAGGAACTGTGCTGGAGAGCTAGCTGTGATTTATTATTCACCAATAATAGCTCAGACCCACCCACAATCTCACAGAAATGTATATTCTTTAAGGAAGAGTCCGATACTCTGCATTCATCAAACAAACTGATAAGACTTACAGCTATACTCTTTTAGATAGCCACTAGATAGTCAAAAGATCTTGCTTCTAACTATTGTGGAGTTTAATTTTTTTTTCAGGCAATAGCATGCAGCTTACTATCTGAAGTATAATCCTACCATAGTACAGCCATTCTTAGAGCAAAGACATGTCTTGCTACACGTAGTGATGCTCCATGTAGAGAATAGAGAAAGAAGGAAAAAAAACAATGGAAACAGAAAAGTGGTGACCCTATTATCTGCTATAGCAATAACATTTCTAGGTCAGTAACAAGCATTATTTCACTGGCTGGGGAAGACCCAGCAGAACTGAAACAAAATCAATCTTTATTTAGTGCATGTTTCTTGCTCTGTGCTAGGAGATTGCAGCAAATCATGCAAAGGATGCTGGGATCGGGATGCAGCAGTCTGCTGCAATAAGATTTGCTGGTTTGCTGTAAATCATCAATCAGCAGTCTTAAAGGCCCACTGAGTCACTGAATTTGATCAGTGGGGTGCGATTATGGGATAAGCGAGTGAAGCTCATATGGACATAGCTGCTACGGTACACCAGGCATACTATGATTGAAAATCTACATAAATAACTCACACAAAAAAAAACTAATGAGTTCAAGAGAACAATAGGGAAGTGCTATTTTTAATATTTGCTATGGCTAACACAGACAAATGAGGTTATCCAGAAAGGCTCCTCACAAGAAAGGAGGTTCATTGTATGGCTGTTAATGAACAATGTATTGTGGTGACCTATTTTGAATCCTAATCTGTTTATATCATCATGAAATGTTCAATATGCCAAACCATTCTTACATAATGTATATCCTCTTTTGTGTCCTTTTTTTGCTAGTCAAAGCAGTGCTACCAACCTGTTGAATTATTACATCTAACCCAAGTATGATAGGCTCTTTAAGCAATCTTTGCGATAATCATTTGGAAATATTAACATATAATGAACTTTGACCCTTGGAGTTAGCTCTTTGGTTTTTACAGTTTATTCAACCCTGTTTCTCATTTCTGAAACTTCGCTTTCTTTCAGAATATTCTCTCTTTTTCATTTTCTTAGATTTGTTTTCCTTTATTTCAGTTTTGGTTTTCTTCCTATTTTGACTGGTTCTGTAAAGCTAAATGCCATTCATTTGGCTGGAAAACAGCCTGTGATAAAGGTTCTACTCCATAACATTAGAAAATAAACACTAACATGATAAGTAAGTATCTGACAATGTGGATTCTTGTATAACTGTATATGAATCAAACAAAATATATTACACGCACACACACTCTGTAATCTAACACTGCTGTTCCACATATCCACTCCATCACCAAGTCCACCTACTTCCACTTCTGTAACATCACCACTCTCCGCCCCTGCCTCAGCCCATCTTCTGCTGAAACCCTCATCCATGCCTTTGTTACCTCTAGACTCGACTATTCCAATGCTTTCCGGCCGGCCTCCCATCTTCCATCCTCCATAAACTTGAGCTCATCCAAAACTCTGCTGCTGTATCCTAACTCGCACCAAGTCCCGTTCACCCATCACCCCTGTGTTCGCTGACCTTCATTGGCTCCCTATTCGGGAACGTCTCGATTTTAAAATTCTCATCCTTGTTTTCAAATCCCTCCATGGCCTCGCCCCTCCCTATCTCTGTAATCTCCTCCAGCCCTACAACCCTCTGAGATCTCTGCGCTCCTCCAATTCTTGCCTCTTGCGCAGCCCTGATTTTAATCGCTCCACCATTGGTGGCTGTGCCTCCGGCTGCCTGGGCCCTAAACTCTGGAATTCCCTCCCTAAACCTCTCTGTCTCTCTATCTCTCTCTCCTCCTTTAAGACACTCCTTAAAACCTACCTCTTTGACCAAGCTTTTGGTCACCTGTCCTAATATCTCCTTATGTGGCTTGGTGTCAAATTTTGTTTGATAACACTCCTGTGAAGCGCCTTGGGACATTTTACTATGTTACAGGCGCTATATAAATGCAAGTTGTTGTTGTTTCTGAACGGCTCTACTCATCGCAGCAGGAGGAGAAAAATCAGTGTTAAAGCGGCAGCTTTAGAGAAAGAACTGGCACTGAACGTGCACTAATGTTAACTGTGTAAAAATATCACAGGAACAGTAGTATACATTAGGATGAGCTTCTGATGGGGAAGGTCATTTTTTGATGCTTCAATTATTAACAAGCTGAATGAGTACAAAATCATTGCGAGGCCAGCCTGTGATGGGACTTGATTATTTTATTCTCTCTCACATTACAGTCCCCCCGCCACACCCACCCCCCCCCCCCCCCCAAACTAATAAAAGGACTCCACTTAGTTCTATTTGTTTCTCTCTAATGCCCTCTCCATTCTAACAATAACAGTTTTCAGCTCCTTTACAACTCCAACACGCTACAGAAACACACTGCTCTGTTCGAAGTCGACTCCTCATCGTTCTTTCAATTGCCTCCATCACACATCTCTACATCTGTGTTACATTGATCATTACTATCCCAATGATCTGTTCCACCAGTTGCTGTATACACTGAAACTGTTCGCATTCCCTGTGATCTGTTCAGTCAGATAGAACACAGTGTGTGATCTCTGTGGTTCAGCTTTGACAGACTATTACCATGGCAACTCACATGCTTGTTGGGAAAGGCGCAACTGCTGTTACATCATCAGGCAATACTGCTTTGTTCAATAAGATTAATTACTTTAACCAGCGTTCCCTTCTTAATAGGTTCCAAAACATGTATACCACTCTAAATCAATACCAGACTTTCATTTGGTACTGGTTACATTCAGGCAATTTTCCAAAGTATTTCTAAATTTAAAATTGAAGCTTCTTCAAACTAATGCAAAGAGATACACAGCCATGAATTATGGAAATTCAATGGGGAGTTCTATCAGGCCTCATGAAAAAAAAGTTAAAAATTACAGCTACAGAAAGCATTTTTTATGTTCCTTTTCCTGGAAGTATATTGATATTTGCAAAGTAGAAGGGTTTTATTGTGAGCTTTTTAACGTTTGTTTATAACAACTGCCTCTAATATTATGATTCATTACATCACAAAGGAGGGAAAGTGTGTGACTATTGCGTGTGTTTCACAGAGCGTTTGGGTTTATTAAAAGCAAATCATTGTGCTCTGTTGGATCTTAAAGCTACCAACACTAGTTTTTGTAAATCTGTGATTTTTTTTCATGCCTCCAAATATCCCTTGTCTATGAAGATGGGTAGATCATTTGCTCTCAGATCTCCACCATTGCTGCTTGGGTGGCACACAAGAACACTGAGATTTTTCCATCCCTTCCCTTAGGGAAGCGCTTTGTATATCTGCCCTTCACAGTCAGGTTAAGAACGGCAACTTTGCTGAGTGAGTGATGATGGGGAAGAATTGTCTCCTACCTACAACATGCTGGTACACTAGCCAGCAGTACTTGAGCACTGCCTTGGTCTTCTGTTCTATCCATACACACGTTACTGTGCATGCTCTTTATTAATTCTACAGATTGAAACTTAGATATTTGATTTACTTTTTGTAATGTGCTATTTTTACAGTAATTGCATAACATTTAAGAGCTATAAGGGTTTTTAACATCTCCCAACGGCTACATGGCAGACAACTGTAGAATATGCCAAATATTCAAGGACAGATACAGGTCTTGAAACTACATTCTGATATTAGCACATAAATGCTTAATATATTAATATTAAACCCTTTTGGCCACTACTGTAATATTTAATACAAGCACTTCCTCTTTCAACTTGGAGAATGGGTTGGATCTGGATGCGTAGACGCCGATTTGCATTAAACACTGGGGAAACAGGACTGATATGCAGTCAGACCCAAGGCTGACAAAGAGCAGATCTGCTCATTTCTATCCAGGCAGGTAGGTCAACAATTTCTTCGTGTCAAGTACTTAGCAATTTTTAAAAAAATAAAATAAACATTGTTGCAGCTGCAAGCATTTATCTTTATAAAAAAGTGACAACGGGCTTGAAATTAGGCTGTGGGATACTAGTGAGATAGAGAGCAGTTAACCTATTTATTTTAATTTAGTTAATACCTCTGTTATAACAGTGGAGGAAAAAAAATTATTTAAATGCATTATATGTTTGCAAGTAGTATCTTACGGTATAATTTCAAGGACCCATGAGATTTTGCCATGATTGGAGAAGGAAGCATATCAAACCAATATCATGAAAACATGTTTGTAACAAGATGAAAAATGGAAAAAAAATCAATTTTTTGTAAATTCATGGCAGAGCTAAAATGTATTAACAAGAGCATAAATAAAATGAACAGATTTAAAATAAAATCTGGCTAATCAATATATGGATTATAAGAATTTCAACAGCTAAGTAAGCAAATAATCTGTAATTATAGAATTTTTATTGTGCATTTTTATCCCATGTTTCATTCTGTTATGACTCCATTTTTCACACTAGGGCCATAATCATTCTTTACCAATATCAACTTGCTGTTGCTTGAACAGGGAGGCCGCAAGCTCTTTACCGGAGATCTTACTGATGGCAAGTTTTTAAAAAGAAAATGAAGTAAAATCTGCTATTAAAGTAAAGAGACACCACCCAGTTTTCCATTTGAAAATATAATTTTAAAAGTGTGAAAAGGAGGATTTCACCAATGAAGCTAGTAAATGGTTCAGTAAAGTTTTTTTAAGTCATTTTCAGTGATTTTAAATCAGGTTACTCACAGGTGGACACTCCTATTAAAAATGCTTATTTTTTCAGCTGTAATAATAAAACTGCAGCATGTCACCACTCTTAAATACATCAATGAATATTTTTCTAACGGAATGAAAAATAAATAAATGATTACATTCTGTTAGGCTGCCTGATTGCGCTGATTCATGGAAGATTTTACATTTGTGATTATGCAAATACGTTTTATCAGAAACTTGAACTGCAACCTAACCAGGGTAA
This sequence comes from Heptranchias perlo, assembly GCF_035084215.1. Lineage (NCBI taxonomy): Eukaryota > Metazoa > Chordata > Chondrichthyes > Hexanchiformes > Hexanchidae > Heptranchias > Heptranchias perlo. The sequence continues at coordinate 139,928,814 of NC_090325.1, forward strand.
TTTCGAGCACATTTTGGGCGCAATTTCCCGATTGCGCCCAAAGTCTTGAAAATAATAGGGTAGATAGAGAGAAACTATTTCCTCTGGTAGGGGAATCCAGACCAAGAAGGCATAATCTTAAAATTAGAGCTAGGCCATTCAGTAGTGAAATCAGGAAGCACTTTTTCACACAAGGGGTAATGGAAATCTGGAACTCACTCCCCAAAAGGCTGTGGATGATGAGTCAATCGAAATTTTCAAGACTGAGATCGAAAGCGATGTAGATAAATATTTGAAAAAGAATAATTTGAAAGATTATGGGGAAAGGGCAGGGGAATGGAACTAAGTGGCTGCTCTTTCAGAATGCAGGGCACAGGCTTGATGGGCCAAATGGCATCCTTCTGCTGTAAATGTCTACAGTGGTAACTTTCAACATCGGTAAAAAACTGCCAATATCAGATCAGTCGCTTCTCCAAGACTCACAAAGTCATGGCCTTCCCTGCCCTAATCTCCCCCCTTCCCTACCTCGAGCCCGTCCCAAAACACCCTGCCTGATACTTACCTAGAAGCCGGTGTGTGGAGAAGGATCCCTCCAATCTTCGCCTCCCTGCAGCTGCTCTCCACCCTCTTCCCACCCATTTTGGGCAGGATGTGGAGCAATGGCATTTAAATGAGGCCCAGGAGTTAATATACCCTAGGCCTGAATCTTAGGCCAGCAAGTGCGTTTCACACTTAAAATCAACTCCTGAGTTTCTGAACTCAGCTGGGTCATTAATGGGGAGGAGTGGGGAGCTGGGGGTTAGTAAGATCTTCCCCACATGGAGGGAAAGAAAATAAAAATGTAATACAGAATCAAAATGTAATGAAGAAATCAAGGAGAGAGTTATCCAATGTTACTTGCACACAAATCCTATCTCAAGAATGCCATAGGCAGAGGCTTAGAAGATGGATAGCAGCTTGCTATCTTTGCTAGGGAATGGTTCATTACAGAGGGAAGAAGACTGTTTTAAAAAAGGGCAAATATGAACATGAACTTTCTATTTTGGATGCTAGCTCTGTGAATATTAAAATATGGCTTTGTGAGTCTGCTGACTGACATACTTATCTACTTACACAGATGGTACAGGAAACAACTAATCTCCTAGTGACAAAGTAATTGTCTAATTCTCCTAGGATTAGGGCCAAATTGATGAAATTTTCTGATGCAATGGATTATTCTCTAAATATTATCTGGTACTGTGAAAAGCTTAATGGCAAAAATGGTTATTATCAAATTGATATTTCCTTATATATGGAGTTACCTAATGAAGCTGGGATAATTTTCTATGTTCTAACTCATACAAATCAAGTGTTTCAAATGGTAGCAATGTCGAACAGACTCCTTTCTTAACCTTAGACCTCGAGTATAAAGATTAGACCAACGGCATGAGTTGAAATAGAGCTTGTTCTATGTGACTGCTAATTACAAAAATAAACACTCAAATCGTAATACATTCCTATCAACTTGAATACAGACAACAATCCCGCAGTCATTCTTTTGTTCTACATCATGAGGCTGAAATTCCTTGGGACACAATCCTGACCAATGGATCCTCTAAGGAATATCAGTCCCCATGTTCTTTCAGGTTCCGAGCTAATATGAAGAACACTTCCCAAGCAAATGGTTCATAAGGAACAAAGAGTAGTGAAAGAAATAGTCTCCATCTTAGAATACATGAAATCACCTCATAACACCATTTGTGACTCTGTGGCCCGGTACCAGTAGCTTTATAGGCTGACCAATTTCGGGAAGAGGACCTGAACCAGGCATTAGGCTCCTTATCTGCATATGCAAAAATGCCTAATGCCCGTTTCAGGTGAGGGCCCTAGACGTCTCTTTTTCTGCCTTCACCAATATGGCAGGCAGTGCACTTCTGGCACGAAATACACATGCACATATCTCCTGCCATATTTGACACTGTAAAACGGGCGTGGCATCAACCAATTCTATTTTATCAAATCCAAACTGAGGGTGCCGATTAAAACTGGACACTAAACCAGTGTTTCATATATTCCACCAAGAAAACAGAATACTATTACAAATCAAAAAGACAAGATTATATGAAAACTTCACAAAATCTTAAATGGGGGGGGGGGGAAATCATGCTGTGTGATATTAGTAATGAATGTGTTAAATAATTTGTGCGAAATTCATTTGTCCACTTTAACAAAGACGCTAACCAAACAGTTTTATGCCTTCAGTAAGACAACAAACAAAGGAAATTCATATAAATCTGTTAATATATTGATTTATAATACTGCACAGTACAATTTCATACCCAAAGTATACATTCCTTAAAGCAGTCAAAACTCAGATCATGTTTGATAGCATCACAAGCGTGATGGGAGAAAGAGAAAGAGTTTGCCCAGTGGGAAGGGGCTGGATTTAGGTCGGATGCCCGTTTTACATCCCTCGTGATTGTATGCTCCAAACGAAGCGTAAAATCGGGCGGGATAAAAGGGGCTTCCGACCCGAACACACCCCATTCCTGTTGAGCTGGTTAGGTTAAAATTACCCTCAGAATGTCTACCAGCTCTCCTGTGCATTACCTTCTATTACTGTATTAATTATTAACAGATTAAAGAATCAGTATGTGCACTTTGGGACAGAACATACATTATCAGCCACATCTTTTCTGTCCGCACAATGCTGCTGGCTGCCCGTTCTTGCCAGAATGAGGTCTTGGCCTCATTTGCATTCTGTTGGCAACCTGTGGGTGCCAAATGGGTGCCCTGTTGCAGCTCACCAGTCCTGAGAGGGCAGGAATTCTGCCAGCACCCACGATGAGACATCCAATAGTCAGAGCGTAATTGGGTTGGGGGAGGCAATCTTGGAGAGGGGCACACAGATGGGCTGGATGTGGACCGGAGTTTTTTTTGTGTGCCCAGGAGAAGCACTCCTGCTCCTTCAGGCCTCACCAAAAAAAAACATTTCCTGGGTCGTTTTGCGAGCGGCCACCAGAGGCAATCAATAAGTAAAGTGGAACTGACAGGATCTATGGTGGGTAACATGATCCCGCCTGTCCTGGAAGAAGCACCCAATCCTTGATTGGAAATTTTGGACCCCATGGGGGTAATTTTAACTCCCACGAATGGGTGGGTTCAGAGCGGGTGGGCAGTAAAAATTGTTTGTTTTGGAATGGGACTGCATCCCGGCTCCAACGCGCCCATCTCCGGGTTTAACCCAGGCGCATTTGGATGCGTGCGCAACAGAAACCCGGAAGTCCCATCCCCACTTAAAGCCGGCGGGCTGATATTTAAAGGGGCAATGTACCCCATTGCGATAGTCGAGGTACTTAATTTTTTGTGTATTAGAAATGTCAAACAAATTTAACCGTACTTGTTCTGGTTTCCCATCGCTTCTGATTCACGTCAGGTGAAAGCAGGCAGGAAGGGCTGGATCCATGAGGTGAGTGCCTTTATTGCACTGCTTGTGGGCCCAGAGGAGCAGGAATTCTTCAGGGCCCAACAAGCTCAACTGGCGTGATCGGACCCTCGCAATCAGCCGACGACCCCCACCTCCGATGATGGTGGACCCACCCCCACGATCTTCTCCAAGGCACACCCGATGCTGTCCATGTCCCCACACCACCCCTCCCTTCCCCACACCGATTTCTTCCACGGCCCATGATCTCTCTTGCCCCCTCCCTCCCCTCAGATCCGTGGCTCCTTTCCCTTCCGACTGGAGCCAGCCTGTCAATCTGGCTACCTGGTGCGTGGAAAACCCGGAAGCAAAAATACTAACCTTCAATTGAGTTGCAATCGCAGTTTGCGATGGACTCACTTGACTTCCGGGTTCCCCATGTGAATATCCACGCACGCGCTGGGTTCCCCACTCCGAGCTAAAATCTTGCCACATGTATTTCCCTGCTGAAAAATCTGGGACTTGCTTAGATAGAAATTATTACCCAAGACTATACCCTGCTATGCGTTGATGCTCCAACTTAGTACATTGGCAGCCGTGGCTCTGTGGTAGCACTCTCGCCTCTGAGTCAAGTTTGCGGGTTCAAGCCCCACGCCAGAGACTTGAGCACATAATCTAGGCCGACACTCCAGTGCAGTACTGAGGGAGTGCTACACTGTCAGAGATGCCGTCTTTAGGAAGCGATATTAAACAGAGGCCTTGACTGCCCTCTCAGATGGACGTTACGGATCCCATGGCACTATTTCGAAGAAGAGCAGGGGAGTTCTCCTCGGTGTCCTGACCAATATTTACCCCTCATCAAATATTACTAAAACTGTTTATCTGGTCATTATCTCATTGCTGTTTGTGGGAGCTTGCTGTGTGCAAATTGGTTGCTGCATTTCCGTACATTACAACAGTGACTATACTTCAAAAGTACTTCATTGGTTGTAAAGTGCTTTGGGACATACTGAGGTCATGAAAGGTACTCCATAAATGCAAGTTTGTTCTTTCTTTACACCTCCAATAGAACAATAAATGTTGATACAGTTCTTTTCTACATCAGCATACATTGGATTTTTGAGAATTAAAGGGGCATTGTCTTCCTGAAAAAGAATTTCGCAAACGTTTTACCATTTGTTTGTAGACCCCCACATAATGCAATGGCGTAAGTCAAATCAATTGCAGAACTTGCACATGATCGCACTGTGACAAAAATGGTGCATGGTTCTTTTTCCTCCTTATAGACGTTTCCCAAATTTTCAATGAAAATGGTGCCTATTTCGTAGCTGGACCACTATTTAAGGCAGCTGTACCACCACTCCCACCCCCCATCCCCACCAATCTCACCTTTTCAATGAAAGAAATTATTTTTCACGGGAATAATCGAGGAGAACAGTAATTAAGTTATCTTTCACCTTTTCCAGCCTCAGCTGTACTGTTTCCCAGAATCTATCAGTTCAGTCGTCTGCAATATCCACAAAAAAAGGCTCTTACCAGCTGTTCACTCTGACTGTAAAAATGTTCATCTAAACTTGACAGAATTCCCATCCCTGTGCAATACCAGTAAAGGACAGATTTCTTGCGTGTCTGTAATTATTACTATCACAAATTGCAAAAATAATATTGTAGGAACACTTAACCAAAGCTCAAGGTAATTTCAATTTTTTTCAGAGATCTTGGAGTTCAATTTTGCATTTGGATTATCTGAGCTGAGAAGAGTTAACCTTTTAAGTGTTACAGTATTTTTATTTGCATCACATTAATGAATGAGATTTAAATAGATCACTTTTTAAACTGTACAATATTCCATGCAGTAATAGTGCTTTCATTGTGTTTTAGGTATTCAGCACATCTTATAGTGTCAAAGCTGTAAGAAATTCCATAGTTTCTAGCATGGTGAGTTCCCATCTCAGTCAGGCTATCAATTATAAGTGGGAGAGAAAAAAATGGAGGGAAAGTTGCCCTAGGTCACTGTTGCACACACCTGCCAGTAGTTGGCTCAAGAGCAGCTTTGGTAGAGGCCTGGGCAGTTCATCCTCACAGCCGCATAATGGTGCATGGCTTGGAGAGGATAAAAAATTGAAGTCAACATTGAGGTTTTTGAAATTTTGATGAAGTAAATAGGAAATGTAAAAAAGTTATTTTTTAAAGTTATTTTGAATACATTGCCAAATGCATGGAATAGATGTGACATCAGTAGAGGTATCTGTGCACTATTGATAGTGTTAGTACCATTCAATACTCCTCTCCATTCTAGAATGCATTCTCCAAAACACAATGCCCAGGTATTAGGAAGCTAATACATCGACTAACATTAATTTTATCACCCAATTAGCAGAGTGCAAAATTACACTTTAAACGATTAGGGTGCTGGTAGCAGTTTTAGCTCTGTATTCCTTATTTTCCCAATGTAGGATTAACATGAACTGAAAGCATCAATCTGCCAATAAATTAGGGAGTCGATTGCATAAACTTCAATAAAGTACATGTTATCTGTACGATACAGGCACTATAAGTTAATAATGAACTAAGTTATATTAGGTGAACTGTAGCCAAATACTAATGAGATCAGTTAAGGCACACAAGACTGTTTATTTAAGCAGGATAATTGAAATACCCAAGGTCAGCACATACCTCCCTCATCTTGACCTGATATTGTATGCCTTGTTTATTAAAGTAGGATAAGTGATTCCAAGACTGGCATTTGAGACACTATCGGTATGACTTGAAAACACGCATTGTGATCCTTATGGTGTAAACCCCATAAAGCAGAGCACAGCTACAACTGGACACACAAACCTTCTGTGAACTTTGGCTTGTTTAACAGCGATTTGGTGCACTGAAAGCTCTGTGGCGCCCATAAACCAAGTATGCAAAATTTGTGTGCCGTATTGCATGCTGCATAGCCTTATAATTAAGGGCCACCTTACCATCAGTGAAGAAAAGACCCACACACTGCTATGGACGAGGAAGAATTCCAATAGTCTATGTGTGTGGCACCCCAGCATGAACCACATTGATTTGTGACATTATCATTGAACAACATTTCAAATGATTGTATTTATGTTGCCAGTTACCTAAGTTCACCATTTTGTTTCATTAATTCTGATTTAGCAATCTCACCTACTGGAAACTACTGTCAACTAACATTGGACTTAAAATTACATTGTGTAAACATTAGTAGACAAACTTGATGTGTTTATTTTAAACAAATTAACACCATCTTTAAAATAGAGGCAAAAAGAATTGCTTATGAATGCCTTGTTTCACATGCTAATCTTCATAGTATAATTTCATGGCCTTTAGCCATAAAGTATGACTGTACCTACATAGAATGATTACACAGGATTACAATTATATCACTAACTGCAATGCAGAATGAATCAAAATGACTGGAGAACAGTATAACAATGTGCCTTTTCATTCACATGCTATGGTTCAAAATTTTATTCAATTAAAGTAATTAATGAAAAAATACACAAAATTAAATGTCTTCATTCAAAAAAATCTTAGTGAATATTTGTATTAATGTCTTGCTCTGTGAAACCCTTGTAGTTCTTCTAACCTGAGTGTTCCTGATTGTGACTCTCATGATTCCTCTGTGGCAGCAGTACCAATTGAGGAAGGAGTCACATCCAAATGGGGATGTGCATTTTGTGTGTGTAAATGATGGAGATAAATGCCACTTTCCAATATTTTTGCCTCAGGGGAAGTAATGCCTTGAACCATTCTAGGGAGGGTTCATTGTCTTCTATGCAGGATTCCAAACAAGTTGCTTGGACTAGCCATTACCACAGGCAAATCATTAACATAAGACCCAGCACCATGTCTTCCCAACTTTTGCAAATTAATGTTATGCAGCTGCTCAAAACTATCGCCCACTAGGCTGAGGCCAGACTGAATGGCCTTCCTAACCTTCTGTGCTAGATGTTGCAATTGACAATTACTACACCTTGCATTTATACAGTGCCTTTAATGTAGTAAAATGTCTCAAGGTGCTTCACGGGGACGTTTTCTAACAAAATTTGACATTGAGCCACATAAGGAGATACTAGGACAGGTAACCAAAAGAGTTACCTCTTTTAAACTTACCTGTTTTAAGGAGCATCTTAAAGGAAGAGAGAGAGGTAGAGCAGCAGAGAGGTTTAGGGAGAGAATTCCAAAGCTTAGGGCCTAGGCAGCTGAAGGTGGAGCGATTAAAATTGGGAATGCGCAAGAGGTAAGAATCGGAGGAGTGCAGAGATCTCGGAGGGCTGTAGGGGGTTAGAGATAGGGAAGGGCGAGGCCATGGAGGGATTTGAAAACAATGATGAGAATTTTAAAACAGAGGCGTTGCTGGACGAGAAGCCAAGTTAGGTCAGCGAGCACAGGAGTGATGGGTGAACGGGACTTGGTGCGAGTTAGGATACAGGCAGTTTTGGATGAGCTCAAGTTTATGGAGGATGGAAGAAGAGAGGACAGCCAGGAGAGCCTTGGAATAGTCGAATCTAGAGGTAACAAATGCATGGATGAGGGTTTCGGCAGCAAATGAGGTGAGGAGGGGTGAAGACGGGCGATGTTATGGAGGTGGAAGTAGGCAGTCTTGGTGATGGAGCGGTTAATGGGGTCAGAAGCTCATCTTGGGGTCAAATAGGACGCCAAGGTCCAGACAGCCAAGGTTGCGAACGGTCTGGTTCAGCCTCAAACAGTGGTCAGGGAGAAGGTTGGAGTTGTGGCGAGGGAATGGTGTTTGCAGCGGGGACCAAAGTCAATGGCTTTGGTCTTCCCAATATTTAGTTGGAGGAAATATTTGCTCTTCGGACAAGCAGTGTGACAAATCAGAGGCAGTGGAGGAGTTGTGAGTGGTAGAGGTCAGGTAGAGCTGGGTATCATCAGCGTACATGTGGAATCTGACGTTGTGGTTTCGGATGATGTCGCTGAGGGGCAGCAAGTAGATGTGAAATAGGAGGGGACCAAGGATAGATCCTTGGGGGACTCCAGAGGTAACGGTGCGGGAGCAGGAAGAGAAGTCTTTTCAGGTGATTCTCTAGCTACAACTGGATAGATAAGAATGGAGCCAGGCGAGCACAATCCCACCCAGCTGGGCGACTGAGGAGAGGCATTGGAGGAGGATGGTGTGGTCAACCATGTCAATGGCTGCAGACAGGTCAAGAAGGATGAGGAGGGATACTTTACCATGGTCACAGTCACATGGGATGCCATTTGTGACTTTGATAAGGGCCGTTTCAGAACTGTGGCAATGCTGGAAACCTGATTGGAGGGATTCAAACATGGAGTTGTGGGAAAGAAGGGCACAGATTTGGGAGGCGACAACATGTTCAAGGACTTTGGAGAGGAAAGGGAGGTTGGAGATGAAGCAGTAGTTTGCAAGGATAGAGAGGTCTAGGGTGGGTTTTTTGAGGAGGTGGGGTGATGACGGCAGATTTGATGGGGAGTGGGGGGGGCGGGGGGAGGAGGACAGTACCTGAGGAGAGGGAACCATTATCAAGATCAGCTAACATGGGGACCAAGAAGGGAAGTTGGGTGGTCAGTAGTTTGGTGGGAATAGGGTCAAAGGAGCAGGAGGTGGGTCTCATGGTCAAGATGAGGTCGGAAAGGGAAAAAGGGGAGACAGGAGCGAAACGAGAGAAAGATGCGAGTTCAGGGCTAGGGCATGGGGGAACCTTAGGGGAAGCTTGAGTTGGTGGGATAGGGGAAGGGAGGGAAGCGGCAGAGGCAGTTAAGTGATGGTCTCAATCTTAGTGACAAAGAAGTCCATGAGCTTCTCGCATTTGTTGGAGGTGAGGGTGGAGGGGGCAGGGAGATATCTCTAATATCTGCAAGCCCTGCCCTTGAAATTGCTTATTGAGTTGATCCCCACATCATTTACAGCTTCAGATCGGTCAGTTTGCAACTCAGCCCTTATGCTACTTAATTTACATAACATTGAGGGCTCGATTCAAGGTACCATGTAAGTTGGCAGTCCCTCCATAATTGGTAAGAATCCAATGAATCTGTAGTTCAGCACATCATGAATCTCAGAGATTTTGATAAACTCCAATGACCAAAAGAAGTGATCATATAATATTACTGCTCCTACACTTTTGCCTTGAAGGTGTATTGCCTGTCTGCCATACCCTTCTGCACCTTGTAATCAGGGCTTTCTTTGAGCTGCACAACTCACAAGTGTAGCACTGAGTTATCAAAATAACCTTGCCACATGGCATTTTTGGAGAAGAAAAAAAAAAGTCCTCAAGTGCCTCAAGCCTGCAATGGCTCCAAACTAAAATGAAGTTTCTTGAATTCAATTTCCTCCTTCACAGCGGCTGTGATCTCTGTCCTGCACCGACAACATCACCTGGAGGCTGGAGGTGATGTGATACACTCCACTCCAAATAAAAGACTTTTCTTCTCTCTACAGATGAACCAGGATAATTTGGGGTTCAAAAGTAAACAGCACAACAAGAGAGAGTCTAACCATCTCCCCTTGACATTCAACGGCATTACCATCGCCGAATCCCCCACCATCAACATCCTGGGGGTCACCATTGACCAGAAACTTAACTGGACCAGCCATATAAATACTGTGGCTACGAGAGCAGGTCAGAGGCTGGGTATTCTGCGGCGAGTGACTCACCTCCTGACTCCCCAAAGCCTTTCCACCATCTACAAGGCACAAGTCAGGACTGTGATGGAATACTCTCCACTTGCCTGGATGAGTGCAGCTCCAACAACACTCAAGAAGCTCGACACCATCCAAGATAAAGCAGCCCGCTTGATTGGCACCCCATCCACCACCCTAAACATTCACTCCCTTCACCACCGGCGCACTGTGGCTGCAGTGTGCACCATCCACAGGATGCACTGCAGCAACTCGCCAAGGCTTCTTCGACAGCACCTCCCAAACCCGCGATCTCTACCACCTAGAAGGACAAGGGCAGCAGGCGCATGGGAACAACACCACCTGCACGTTCCCCTCCAAGTCACACACCATCCTGACTTGGAAATATATCGCCGTTCCTTCATTGTCGCTGGGTCAAAATCCTGGAACTCCCTTCCTAACAGCACTGTGGGAGAACCGTCACCACACGGACTGCAGCGGTTCAAGAAGGCGGCTCACCACCACCTTCTCGAGGGCAATTAGGGATGGGCAATAAATGCCGGCCTTGCCAGCGACGCCCACATCCCGTGAACGAATAAAAAAAAATAAAAAAAATGTTATTGGTGGGTGTTGGTGTAGCAGCAGGAGAGTACCTGGATTTGAAAACATTCTGGGTTCTTTACAAAAAGGTAATTAAAAGCTTAATTGGTGGGTATCCATAATAGTGGTCATTAACTACAGAGCAACCATTTCAAGTATTTATCTTCCAGGAGCTCCTCATGCTTCCCTCTTCTGTTAAACAATGCCAATACATTGCCCTTATCAGGTAATAATTAAAAAATGTTTTAAAACTGATTGTCCAGGACATCATTCTTTAATGTCTGGAGCCTATCACACTTTATGTTGTTTCAATAATAAAATGTTCTTGTGGACTGACTTAGCAGCATTCAGCATTGAATGGCGAATGATACATTGTGTTGAAAGTATCCCTTCTTTTTATTGTGCTTAACATAAAAGTGACCTAAGGTCATACATTATACTGTTTGGGGTAAACTACTTGTTTACAATTGTAATCTAGAACTAATATTTTGAAATAAAATGGACAATAGACTAAGAAATCTCAACTGCTTATCAACAAAGCTTGAGTTTAACTGATGTGCAGTCAATGCCAATCAGTTTTAAAACACCATTTAAAAAAGACTGTTAAAATGGTGGGAGTACAGCTTGGTATCTTGTGGTTGAAAGCACATTTACCGTTCAGTTATACTAGAGCCTGGCTGCCTGCCATTAGTGTATTGTTTTTTTTAAATCAGTGATTGGAATAAATGTATTTAAACAGAGGGATATGATTTCAGTTGTGTTTGCATGATGATTGCCACATATTGCTGTTCTTGCAAAAATATCAGTGGCAGTTTCTTCTGGTCAAGATCAGAAATTAAATTAAACTTATATAAGAATCAGCTCTTGTCCTTTATATTCGACAAGTGTCGATGTGTTTGGGAGAACGGTAGAAACAATGAATTCGTGCATGCGACAAAGTGAAGGATCATAAAAGCCTCCACAATATGGGCCCAGTGAGAGCAGTGAACAGGCAGCCATTATAGTGACAGTGGATGATATTCATTTCTCTGTGCAGGACAGTAGTCTGGCAGCTGGAGTTGTACGACTGCATATATGGGATAGAACACTTTAGATACCGTAGCAGAGCAACCCTTTTATTAATTTGTGCTCCTTTTTATATGGCATATATAATCATACATTACCCACATATATAACAAGGAACATGACTAACAGTGTGCACTTTCCAACTGCACTGTAAAAGTTAAAGCAACTATGGGGATTTAGGAGTCTCTGCCCAGTACACTGAATAAATAGTAAAAATGAGTCATTGAATGCAGTATCTAGAATTACTGACCAAACATCTTGCCTGAGCTGTTTTCAGTTTCTGGGTTTTGTTTGAATTGGTACTTTTTGTACTATGGTACTGAGATGTCAATGACAAAAGGAAACCTGGCAGTGTCACCCCAAACAACTGGAACACTGAAGTCCCAAGCATATTTGAAATCAAGGCTTTCTTTTGAGCTGCTCAACTGACTAGCGTAACACTCAGTTGTTATCAAAATGCAGACAATGTCCTTGTCACATGGCATTTGTGAGAGAAGAAGAAAAAATGTGTGTCCTCAAGTAAATCTCTTCCCGAGTCTAAACTGCAGATTATGCTGAAGGCAGACAGTGAGCCACAAGGCAACAAATTATATCAACTCCAGCCATAAAGGAAAGGGAGAGCTTTGAACATTTAATAAGAAAAAATGTTAGACTGACTTTACATTACTTCTGATTTACCAAGACCTTAAAACCGTTACTGTTTCTGATCCCATCATTAATTTGAAACCTATATAAACTACCCTCTTTCGAACTCATTCCCATTTACACATACATATTCTGAGCACGTCTCTCAAAGGCAATTTATTGTATCAAAGTCTGCTGCTTTATAACTAGTTGCAAGCCTCAGAGCAGAATAGGGTGAAAAAAAGCATAATCCTGAGCTCACATATAATAAATTATATTCAATTACAAATGTGGTCACAAAAAAGTAAATTACAGCACTAAGTTTACATTTCATCATAACCCATTTTCACAGTATAGACTATTGCACCCATTGCAATTCTGTTATGATTGTGAAGCAACAAAATTCTCAAGGTCCACAGCTGTCCCTTCTACAATTAAAAACGTTGGTAGGTTATTGTTCCTAGAAATGTTGGAAATAATCTAAAACACCTGCCAATGACCTGAAAAAATTCAAATAGTCTTCACCGCCAAGGTGCCCATGGAATGCCCAGCAGGCGTCTGCAGCTCATTTGCCTCATTTAAATGAGGCCTGAGGCCCAATATCAGGTGGGCCTCAAGCCTACCCGTTCCAGGGCAGGGTTCACTCTCTGCACCCAGTTCGTGCCGGCTTCCAATTTCTAGACCATAGATTGGATTTCAACTGCATCTTTCATTTAAATAGAAAAGCACAATTTCAAATCTTGCATTTTAAGTGATCAGTGCTCTGATTTTTCTAACTTGAAATCAGCTTTGGTTCTAGTGGATATTCATTTTGGGTTTGAGAAGATTCTGGACTAGGAGGGAGCCCATGTAATCCATCAAACCATGGTAATTGGCATCTTACAAAAAGAATATTTCAATGTGCTCCAGATCTGATTCCAGCTAAACAGAGGCCAAATGCCATTTTGCATTCTGAAAACACACAGAAAATTGGAGTATGGAACTTGTCCCCATTTTGCATCCGATGAAACTATGGAGTAATGCTGGGCAACCAAGTATGGCAAGCCTGAACCCGCAGCCTCACAAGAGTGCAGTCATCAACACAATGCAGGAGTCTGCTCAGTGAAAGGAAAGCTGGAAGTTGTACAGAGACTGAAAGCAGCCATTATTCCCTTGATCTTTAACATCCATCAATGAATTTAGCAAGCCACTTTTGAAGTGGAGATCAGTTAGCTTCGACCCTTAATCCAACAAAATTATTATGCAAATAATGATAAATAAAAAGAAAGTCAAAAGTATGCACTGCACCTGTACAGAAAGATCTATATCCTCAGGTTTGTAAATGTTAGTGAAAAACACAAAATTACACAAAGTGATGTTAATAGATGATAAATATGATCATATTTATTAACATTTCAAAGTCCTTTCTTTGTGAATTTTTGTGCTCATCAATCGAATGTTGTCATTCAGTGTCATGTCAAGCATAGCACAGTTTGATTCAAAGTAAAGCTCCTTTTAATGTGTCCTAACATCTGTCTTAACTCCAACATCAAAATGAACACCCTTTATGCACCAGTATGAATTTTTCCACTTCCCTCACCAACAATCCCTATCAGAATTCTTGAGATTGCCAATTTTGTACTAATCTGCATCAAATTGTACAATTCACAGGAACTGGATTGAGACTCCCCAAAGTAATTTCACAGTGGACCCTTACAGCCAGCAGAGATTCAAACCTAGGTCCCAGAGGGGAAAGGACATGTGCTAACCTACGAACTGGTTATCTTGAATTCTGGAGGAATTATGTTCCTGAACAAAGTCCATCAAAGCAGTTTATTCATTTGGAGAAACCACAAAAAATATTGCCTCTAAGTCACTGGAGAAGCAGAGCCACAGGAGAGTAGCCAGATCATGATAAACGGGTAAATATAACGACAGTGATATTCTGCCAGTGAACTTATTACAAACACTTAGTTGAACATCGTGTAAATGAAGTTCCATATCTGATTTCGGAGGGGAGGAGGAGAAGGAAAAAGAGGAAGCAGAGGGGAAAGTTCTTCTAACTTGCAGTTATAGAATGATGTGTATCACAGAAAGAAAGAAAGACTTGCATTTACATAGCGCCTTTCACAACTTCAGGACGTCCCAAAGCAGTTTACAGCCAATGAAGTACTTTTGAAGTGTAGTCACTGTTGTAATGTAGGAGACACAGCAGCCAATTTGCAAGGTCCCACAAATGGCAATGTGATAATAACCAGGTAATCTGTTTTTAGTAATGTTGGTTGAGGGATAAATATTGGTCTGGACACTGAGGAGAATTCGCCTACTTTTCTTCAATCGTGCCATGGGATCTTTTACATCCACCTGAGAGGGTGGATTGTCAATCCAATTTTAGGGAAGATTCTATGTCACATCTAAAAATTTGGGCTCTGAGTCTAAAAAGAAAGTCGACAAACTTCTTTGCTTTCCATATGCATTCAGCCTTCAGTTGAAGCCAAGTGTTGTTAGTTCCAGTCTCCATAGCTATGCATTCAAAAGGTGTTTGAACAAACCTAGTGCACAAACACACTGTATGGTCTGATCTGGAGCCTAGCTGCTTAAATTCCAGTGTTCCCATAATTACTGAGAGTGACAGATTATTAGTCATCCACTAACAGGTTGGAGACGCTTTAAAAGCAGAACATTACAGCAGAATGCATGATAATAGACAGGAAAAATATGAGCATTCTCTATGAGGATGTGGTTACCACCGAACTGCAATTTTCAGGGCATAGGGCGTATTTCAGATGTGGTATTAGTAGTTAGTGGTGTATGCTACTCGTGATCAAGCCGAACAATTGTTCTTCTCTACTATTTAGGAAATAGTTTCATTATTTCTTGAAGTGTTTTTACTCTAGCCACCACAAAAAGAAAACACAATACAGAGAAAAATATCCAGAAAACATTGAAGAAAAAAATCAGATCATAATCTGGATGCACTGAAAGCTTTTTAGACTCAGAACTAGGCACTGACTTTGAAGATCCTTTTTTTAAAAACTGTTTATCTACCATGTTTGGGGTTTTCTCCAAAGTGCAATTTAATCTCTCACTGCAGAAGGATTTCCTTCTCTGTAAGATCCCATAGGAGCCCAGAACAACTATTTGTCAATGACAGGGAAAGGGGAGAATTATCAGTTTGACTCAAAGTAATGCTTTTGAGTCAACAGTAAACAGTGCAACCTTCAAAAAAAAAGGTGCAGAGTCATTTAGGTGCTCATCCTTGAATACTGGCAACAATAATTTTTAGGCGATTATGTCCTAGGCCCAGTTATAGTCCAGTTTTTGTGTTGATGTGATGTAGTATTTGCACAGCATCGAAAAAAGGGAGAAAGGCTTAGACCGACAGGCTAGTTAGCCTAAACTCGGTGGTGGGCAAATTATTAATCGTCATTTAGAAAGGCGCAGATTAATCAGGGACAGTCCGCATGGATTTGTTAAGGGAAGGTCGTGTCTGACTAACTTGATTGCATTTTTTGAGGCGGCAACTAGGAGGGTCGATGAGGGTAGCACGTTTGATGTAGTCTACGTGGATTTTAGCAAGGCTTTTGACAAGGTCCCACATGGCAGACTGGTCAGAAAAGTAAAAGCCCATGGGATCCAAGGGAAAGTGACAAATTGGATCCAAAACTGGCTCAGTGGCAGGAAGCAAAGGGTAATGGTCTACAGGTGTTTTTGTGACTGGAAGGCTGTTTCCAGTGAGGTGCCGCAGAGCTCAGTTCTAAATGTTTTCACTCAGAGGGTGGTGGGGGTCTGGAACTCAGTGCCTGAAAAGGTGATAGAGGCAGAAACCTTCGTTGAATTTAAAAAGTGGATATGCACTTGAAGTGGTATATATAAATGATTTAGACTTTAGGGGGATTGATTAAGAAGTTTGCAGATGACATGAAAATTGGCCGTATGGTTGATAGTGAGGAAGAAAGCTGTAGACTGCAGAAAGATATCAATGGACTGGTCAGGTGGGCAGAAAAGTGGCAAATGGAATTCAATCCGGAGAAGTGTGAGGTAATGCATTTGGGGAGGGCAAACAAGGCAAGAATACACAATAAATGGGAGGATGCTAAAAGGTGAGCAGGAAATGAGGGACCATGGAGTGCAGGACAGGTAGATAAGGTGGTTAAGAAGGCATACGGGATACTTTCCTTTATTAGCCAAGGCATAGACTATAAGAGCAGGGAGGTTATGCTAGAACTGTATAAAACACTAGTTTGACCACAGCTTGAGTACTGCGTACAGTTCTGATCACCACATTACTGGAAAGATGTAAATGCACTAGAGAGGGTACAGAGGAGATTTAGGAGGATGTTACCAGGACTGGAGAATTTTAGCTGTGAGAAAAGATTGGAGAGGCTGGGATTGTTTTCTTTGGAATAGAGAAGGCTGAGGGGAGATTTAATAGAGGTGTATAAAATTCTGAGGGGCCTAGATAGAGTGGCTAGGAAGGACCTATTTCCCTTAACAGAGGGGTCAGTGACCAGGGGGCATAAATTTAAAGTAATTGGTAGAAAGATTAGACAGGAGTTGAGGAGAATTTTTTTCACTCAAAGGGTGGTGGGGGTCTGGAACTCATTGCCTGAAAGGATGGTAGAGGCAGAAACCCTCATCGCATTTAAAAAGTACTTGAATATGCACTTGAAGTGCCATAACCTACAATGCTGCAGACCAAGAGCTGGAAAACGTGATTAGGCTGGATAGCTCTTTTTTGGCTGGCACAGACACGATGGGCCAAATGGCCTCCTTCTGTGCTGTAAATTTCTATGATTCTATGAATAACTGTGGATTCAAGTTATCGAACCAGTGGCAAATCAAATTCTAGCAAGTTGAATTCAAGAGAGTTGTGTCACACTGCTTCGCAATGACTATGGTGTAACTGCAGCTCAAGAACAGTAGAATGCAGATTTGTGCTCACCATTCCCCACTGTCTAAATTTCTGAACCAGTGGTGCAGTCATTACTGGCAGAGGCCTAGGAGCCTACAAGCCAGTATGGTGGCTGGCACGGAGAAAGAATAAACTATGAAATAATATATGCTTCATGAAAGACAACTATTTTGCCAGAGTGAAGTTACAAGGGTAAGTTTTCTGAGACTTCACCCGCCCACAATATGTATCAGTAAAATTGCGAGCAGCATTTTAGCGGTGAGGGAGGTGTCCCACCCTGGCCAAAGACTGGGAACATATACCATACAACATCCAGGCAAGAGAAAATCCTATAGAATGTCATAAGCACACTATGGACACTTCCCATCATGCTTTATCTAGTGGTAGTGCAGTTTGCAGAACCAAACCAGAGACCTGAGTGAACTATTCTCAATGGTAACTAGATAATTTTGTGGCAGACAATATTCTGTAAAACATTCCTAGTTCACGTTCTTTTCCCAACTTTTTGTTTAAATTTTTCCTCCATTTTTATCCCTCTTCTCATGAAGGCTGTGACTTCTTCTAGGGTGAGAGTCTACAGCTCTCAGTAATTCTCTGGGACAATGTCCACGTGTTTTTTCTTAAGTGTTATTGTAGACATTCAGTGTTAGAAGGCCATTCACCTGTGTAGGATATGAGGGGCACCACATCTTCTTCTCCCCTTTCAGCAGGGGTCATTCATTATTGATCAAAAGTGGGACCCCTGGCTGATTTCTCCACCTCCTAGTCCAATGATGTTGATCTTAATCTTTGCACTTCTGCCCCTGGCTTGTGTCTAGTTTACTAGAATCATAGAAAGGTTGCAGCACAGATGGAGGCCATTCGGCCCACGAGTCCACGCTGGCTCTATTCAAGAGCAATCCAGCTAGTCCCATTCCCCCGCCCTTTCCTCGTAGCCCTGCAAATTTTTTCCTTTCAAGTACTTATCCAGTTCCTTTTTGAAGGCCATGATTGAATCTGCCTCCACCTCCTCTGGCAGTGCATTCTAGATCCTAACCACTCGCTGTGTAAAAAAAGTTTTTCTTCATGTCAGCTTTGGTTCTTTTGCCGATCACCTTAAATCTATGTCCTCTGGTTCTTGACCTTTCCGCCAATGGGAACAGTTTCTCTCTATCTACTCTGTCTAGACCCTTCATGATTCTGAATACCTCTATCAAATCTCCTCTCAACTGTCTCTGTTCCAAAGAGAACAACCCCAGCTTTTCCAGTCTATCCATGTAACTAAAGTCCCCAACAATGTAACTCCAATTTGGATCAATACAGGTTTTGTCACTTATCGCTACAGCTAATAGGAGAAAAGATCCTCACAAGTGTTGGTTAACTTTGATTTTGTTAACAAAATACATACTACACAAGGCCCTGGCCTTGGTTATTCTTCACTCAATTGTATGTAGCCCTGAGGAAACCTAGAAGAAGCAAAATCTGATGGATGATAAATGAGATTGCTGGCTTTGTAAAACAGAAAATAACTGATGCTGTAAATAAACAATTAGCTCATTCATGCACTGACCCTGTAAGTGTGCTTTAGGAAAGCTCTGGTTACTTGTGGGACCATCTTTGATGAAAGTAAAACTGTATTTACAGTCTAGTTTAGATTTATTAATTTCTTGAGGATTGTAATTTGGGTATTTGTGTTAAATTGCTAACAAAGATGCCGAACACTGACAAGCACTTATGCCCATTTATTCTTCTAGGAGAATGAACACAAGTCCCAGTCAGAAATCCGAGGCAATCCCAATTGGATTAATTTCGTTAGGCAGAGCCAAAAGTGTTCTTTATTTTGGGCTCAGAATGATTGCACAGAATAGCAGAATTCTCCGATGCAGAAGAAATCTGGTCTCATTCAATTGTACCATTGATTTTTGTGCTAATTTCCAGTTTGGATACAACTCTCAGTACACTGGGCTTGGGTCAGTTCATATTAAGCTGATATCTGATATCAAAATAGAGGTCAGATCTTTTGTTCCTGCTGGTACAAAGCTTACATCAAACGCACAGGACCAGTGGATTAATATGACCCTATTACTGCCAGAGACGTTTGGCTAACATCCGCAATAACATTAGGAGTCACTAACTGGCACAATTGTAAATGTGTCAGTGGCACTATTCTCTGCAGCCCAAGGAAGTGGCATAACAGTCACAGTCAGGAATTTGAAACACATTGGGGGAGAAATTCAAATTATGGCTGCCCGTTTTGTGCAAGTAAAATGGGCGTGAAGCCTCCAAATTACATGTTGGGTTCTGATCTGGACCAGACAGGCACGGGTGATTCCAGGGTGCCCACCTAAAACAGGCGTTAAGCTCCTTAAATATGCAAATCGGGGTCCTATGCCAGTTCTAAGACGGCAAATGCAGAATTCAGATACAAATGAGCAGCGCTTGCGCTGTAAATGCTCCGCCTAGTCTACCAGGTCTTGAGCAGTAGAACCAGCGTCCTTAAAGGCATATGTTCTGCTTGGTTTACCAGGTCTTGAGCAGCAGAACCAGCATCCTTAAAATTAAACTGTAGGACCAGTGTCTTTAAAGGCACATGCACCACCTATTGTATTAGGTTTTGAGCAGCATAACTAGAGTCCTTAAAATCACATGCTCCATCTAGTTTACCAGGTCTTGAGCAGCAGAATCAGCATTCTTAAAGGCACATGCTCCACCTAGTTGTACTAGGTTTTGAGCAGCATATCCAACGTCCTTAAAGGCACATGCTCCGCCTAGTTTCCCACGTCTTGAGCACCAGAAGTCGTGTTCTTAAAGACACATGCTCCACCTAGTTCTACTAAGTCTTGAGCGGGATAACCAGAGTCCTTAAAGGCGCATGCTCTACCTAGTTTCCCACATCTTGAGCACCAGAAGTAGTGTTCTTAAAGACACATGCTCCACCTAGTTCTACTAAGTCTTGAGCGGAATAACCAGGGTCCTTGAAGGCACATGCTCCACCTAGTTGTAACAGGTCTAGAGCCGGATAACCAGCATCCTTAAAGGCATATGCTCCGCCTAGTTTCAGTTTTTATTTTTGGAGAAGTAGGAGTGTTCCTCCTATGCCCACAAAGAAACCCCAGCCCGCTGCCGCTGTGTTTGAGCCCCCCACCCCAGGGTTGCTGCCCACCTCAGGCCCAACCTGCCAGCCGGCTCATCGTGAAAGCCGGCCAATTACCCACCTCCCCAGACTGATGAGCTGCAGCGGGATGTCCATACGGCGCCCGCAGCTCGCTGGTAACATTTGAACGAGGCCAGTAGCCAAATTTGGCTTCAGTCTCAGGCAACACAGACTGGCACGCTAAGCGGTCGCCCCCCAACCCCCACCCCCGACTTCGTGCTCGTTTTGGGTGCACGTTGAATATCTCCTCCACTCACTTTTAAACCCACTTTGAACCATTTCAGTTCTACTGTCTGCTGCAGAAATGATTGGAGCGCAAATCTGCCAACATAATAGGATGGCCCTTGTTTGACCAATTCATCTCACATCAGAAGATCATTACTGACTATGTGTGTTATCACAGGCACTGTTTCCACAAATAAAACAGAAATTTTAACTCGAAGGATGGTAATTGGAGGTCATTTTCTTTTTAATTACGAAAAGGTTAATGACAACCTAGGGGGAAGATTTCCTCTGCATGCTATGTGCAATGAAAGTGACACTTCAATTAAATTGGGTTTACAATTTTGATACACATAGCAAACAAAGAAAATCCCCCCTCGTGCCAAACTTTGTTTTAACATGGCTTAATGTGACAAAAAAATGTATTGTCCAACATGATTAACAGCCAATGTTGTCTGAGTTATCACAAAACAGGAATAATAAATGGACAAGTAGTATGTATATGCATGTATAGGCCTGTACATATAGATAGATACTTGTTGGTACTTAAGTGCATGTTTGTGGTTAATTATTTTTACATGTAGAGAAGGATATGTCAAGGCTTTATCGTTGGTTTAACTTTAACTATGTATGAAAACAATCCTCACCTTTTCCTGGCAGACTCTTGAATAGACATAGGCAAGACACGCGTACTGTAGAAAAATAAAGCAAGTGGTAGTATTTCCAGCACCTCTCTTATTCCCCAATAATTCCATAAAGAATCACTTGAAACTTGCTTCTACTTTGCAGGATTTTCCAAAGAATATGAAGTTGGCAGTTTTTGTTTTAAAATACACAAATGCTGGAAAATATGAAACAAATTGAGTCTTCCTAGGTTTAGTGATACTCAGTCGAAGTTAATTTACTGTTGAAGTGACGTGACTCACTGACCTGCTCAAATAACAATCCCCTCCTTCAGAATGTACCTCGTGATTAAAGGCTGTTGACAGTCCTGGTGAGCCCCTAAAATACAGGCCAATGGCAGTCCACGTCTGACTAAACACGTAGCCTACTGACTGTGTGGAGCTCGACGAGGTTCAAAAACAAGTCAGGACGAGAGCTCTGTGCAGCTGGTTCACAGGACACAATGTGCACAGGCCAGCTGTATTGTGATGCGAACCCTGGAGCTCCTTGGGGAAATCTAAAGTTATTTCTAATCCAAAACTTTAAATAACTGAGATTTCCAGTCATTTTAATAGTGCAATTAGTAACACATGGTTACTGAGAAATGTTATAGTTGGTAGAGGATTGTGCTTGATCAGGACTTCTACAAACAGCAAGTAAAAATAGCCACTTGGCAGAAGTTCCCTCTACAGCTCATTTAACCATTCACTCAGACAGTCAAGTTAACAGAAAACACTCATCAACAACATATTTTACACAATGATTACGAGGTCGATTTTAACTCCTAGTGCGAGTCAGTTTCCGACCCACAACATGAGACCATGGTGATTCCAACCGCCGGGCTTCATTATCATGCTGCCACTCCATTTCCGCCCATTCCGATTTTAACCTGCTCGACTGAAGCATATTTAGAGAAGGATTCTGTTCCGGGCGGAAAGTGAGCGGGAAGCAGCTGCCAGCCTGCGAAAATTGGACGCCCATGGCCATCTGCTGGCATGCAGGTAGGTGTGGGGAAAAGGGTATTGCAGGAGAGAATAGGGGGGCATCTGGGACAGGGGAGGCCTAAACCTTCCTTGTGGGGCCTGGCAAAGCACGTCTGCTCCCTCTGGCATCACAAAGGAAAGTAAAAAAACTTATCTTTTAGGGCCTCTTCATGTCCCGATCCTTTTCTGACTTGATTTCAGCCTGGCAGGAAAGCTGCAGCAGCTTCTCCGCTCAGGCCTGAATCAAAATGGCGTTGGTGTCCAATTGATATCATTGTATCCTGATTAGCATATTTAAAGAAGCACCCCGTCGACTACAAGCAGATGCCCACCTGCTCAGAAGAGCAGGTTAAAATCGGACACGATGGGATCCAAGAGGTTTTCGGGCAAGTAAGTAACCCGGGGCATTTTAACTGCCCACCCACCCAGTTTCTGCCGAGTGGGTAGGGTTAAAATCTCCCCGCACATATCTAAAATGTTTTGATGTCTCTCTAGGTGCAATGTGGCTGTAGATTGACTTATGTTTATTGCACTGAGCATTATGAACAGTGAACATTTTATGCTTGGGACTCTGATTCTAAATCTAAGGGGTTGAAATCATGCTTTGTGAAACTAGTAATGAATTAATTACTGCATTCATATAAAATTCCTTTGTCTGCTATTATAATGAAGATGTTAATCCAATCATTTCAAGTTGTGATTTCAACCCCAAGCGTTTTGTGAGAATCATGAATTTTATATGGTGTGAGTAAGGGAAGTAGATGCATCCTTGGATTGAATCTATCAGAGAATACAGTTGCTACAGAGATTCACCAGTTATGCATACAACACAGAGTGATGCAAGGTTCTAATTAATCCACTAGTTTATTTTTAAAGAAATCCTGAAGTATGTTATACGTTGAGTGATAATGAACTGCAATAATATTAATGATGATTGCACACCCTAGGATGTGGGGGCGAATTTTCAAGCTGCCAGGCATAAAAGTACCTTGGGCAATTTTAAGGCATCCGAGCACCGCCTAGCTGCTAATGTTGCATATCCGATCCACTGCCTTTTAACTTACCGCAGATGTTAATGGAAATTATCA
This sequence comes from Heptranchias perlo, assembly GCF_035084215.1. Lineage (NCBI taxonomy): Eukaryota > Metazoa > Chordata > Chondrichthyes > Hexanchiformes > Hexanchidae > Heptranchias > Heptranchias perlo. The sequence goes on from NC_090325.1 coordinate 139,952,090, forward strand.
AAATTTATTGCTCTAACAAGTAAAAACAAGTTACTGGATCTAATCAATGATGTGACAAGTAATGCAGGTGGCAATAAGGGGTGCAAAATTACTGTAGAGTCCATGGGCCCGATATTACCATGGCGGCGGGTTCGCGGCAAGGGGTCTACTGGGCGCGTGGGTAACGCACCCGGTGAAATCAGTCAGCTCCGCGCGCAATTACAGGATAATTGGAGCCACTTACCTTTGGTTCCGGGTTTCCCGCTAAGCTGTGCGTCAGCAGGACTGCGCATGCACAGTAAGGTCTGACAGCTGGAGGAGCTCTATTTAAAGGGGCAGTCCACCAATGCTCCTCCTGCTGCAAACAATGAATGCGACACCATGGAGCACTCCAGGGGGAAGGCTGCCCCATGTTTCCCTCCTCCTCCTCACTCCAGCTGCTGCTGGATGGGGTGAGGAGGAGGAGGGAAACATTGTTCCCATCGGATGGGAGGAAGTGCCCTCCCTCCACTGCGAGGAAGGCATGGTTGGAGGTGGCAGAGGAGGTCAGCAGCTGCGGCAACGTTGCACGAACCTGGGTCCAGCGCCGCAAGAGATTTAATGATCTAACCAGGTCAGGCAAAGTGAGTATACTTACGCATTCTCACACACTCCGTCTTCCACATCACCTCCACCACCACATAACTCCTTCTGCACTGCCACCACAACGTTCTCGCATCACTCCTCACATCCACTCAACCATCATCCTCACCTTGCCTGCACTTACTCACCGCTCCAGTTCCCATTCGAACACTACCATGCAACCCACTCCTCATACAATATCATGGCTATGTTGCACACGCACCCTCCCATGCATCTCCCTCACGCTCAACCCACCCACACCAATGCATGCAGCGTCTCACCATGCAAGCATCACTCAATCACGCCTCTGTGTTCTGCCTCGATAGGAGAAGAGATGCAAGAACGCCCGGGAGAGGGCACGGACTGGAGGGGGCCCGCCACACCAGGTGGTGCTAACGGACGTGGAGCAGCAGGCGTTAGAGATCAGCCGCACGCTGGAGTGCCTGTCCGTGGCGGATGCCGAGGCTGGGGCTGCAAAAACGGCCGGTGACAGAAAGCTAACACTCAGCACACATGATAGCGAATGATCTTAGCATCACTTGGCATCTGCCGCACCTCAACATCTGTCCACATGCCTAATATTGCTTTCTGTTCTCTTGCAGGGCCGTCTGCGAGTGCTCAGGCCTGAATCAAAATGGCGTCGGTGTCCAATTGATATCATTGTATCCTGATTAGCATATTTAAAGAAGCACCCCGTCGACTACAAGCAGATGCCCACCTGCTCAGAAGAGCAGGTTAAAATTGGACATGATGGGATCCAAGTGGAGGGCGATTCCTCAGAGGACCTGCCGGCCTCTGAGGGTCCATCGTCATATCCGAGCCATGCATCCACCAGCGCAGATACGCACACGTCGGTGGGTCCCCATCCTCACTTAGTTGGGCTTGCACATGGTGAATCACTACGCACGTGAGCACGAGCAGACCCTGGTGGCAGGGGCAGCCGTGCAGAGTTCGTGTCGGTGGGAGCACTCTTCTCCAGGCTCAGCTCAGCTGGACCTAGATGCTGAACCCTGGGGGCCAGCCGTGAAAAGGAGAGTCGTCGAGGGGCAGCAGCACATTGCCGAGGTGCTGGAACAGGTGCCACGCACACTCTCCACAATCGCACAGGTGATGGAGGAGTCCAACTCCTGCATGAGGGGAATGGTGGCACAGGTACAGGAGGGTATCTGCGAGATAGTGTCGCGGGTCGGTGCGGGAATGTCTGCGAATGGAGGAAAGGCTAGCCTCCCTCAAGCGTCAAGCACGGCTCAACAATGAGTCTATCCAGGCCCTGACAATGGCCGTTCGGACTCAGGGTGAGCAACATTCTGCCGCCTTAAACAGGCTGACAGATACTTTACAGGTGGCCTTTCAAGGCCTCACACAGGTCCTCCATACTGCCGTCTAGCAGGGTGGAAGGAGTGATGTGGGCCTGCGCCACGAGAGGGATGATGGTGAAAAGGGACATGGAAGTGGGGACGCCACTCAAAGTGCTCCCACGTCTCACCCATTGCCCCCCTCTCAACCAGTACCTGCAATGCTGCCCCCTCTATAGGTGGCCGAGACTGCCCCTGCACAGGTGCAGGTGGAGTAGTCTTTGGAGGGACCCTCACGGGCACCGAAACCCAGAGGGCATCGGCCCAAAGCATCTAATCGGTCAGGGCATGAACAAGAGCAACCTGCCACTACCTCTGCTGAAGCCACAGGGGTAGCACCACGTAGGGGTTCCCGGAAGCGCAAGGCGAAGGTGTTTTGAGCACAAAGGGAATGCACAAGGGTGTATGACGATCTGTCATGTTTTTTATTTATATTTGTTTAGTTCACATCCACAATAAACCCCATTGTTATCACCACTACTGCCACGTCTTGCCCATTCTTGACTGGCTTGTGCAATAGGTCCCCTTCGTGGGGCTCACCATGAAGACGAACACCTAGTCCCACTCATTGGGTCATACTACAGTAGGTGCAGGTGTAGTTGCACCACTGTTCTATGCAGAGGGCAGGGGAGGGGGCTGGTATGGCCGCTCCTCTGTTCAGGTGATGAGGACTGGACTCTTCTGACAGTCTGATGTTAGGAGAACCGTTCACATATCAGTGACTCCCTGGCCTCACAAGCAGCCAGGTGAGCCGCTGTTCTGCCCATGGGTCGTTCCTCCTCCTCCTCCTCCTCGTCCTCAATATGGGTGGCAGATGTGGATGGAGCCTCCTCCAGCGGCACCCCTCTCTGTTGTGCCATGTTGTGCAGGTGGAAGTGCCACAGCACTGTGTTGTGGAGCTCCACGTGTCAGGGGCGGACGGCGTGGCCGGCGAGGCTGGTGATGCTGTTCGTCCTCTGAGGAGGTCATGACTGCAACTACGGCGGCCCCCACCCGAAAGGTGTATGTCTGAGGGGGTCCGCAAGGTAGGTAAGTGTGTCCTCACACCGGGGTTGAGGTTCCAGGTCGGTGAATTTTCTTGTTAGGAGGAGGGTGGTGGAGGCCAAACTTTGTCCAAAGTGACGGAGTGGCCTCCTGCAATGGTTAAGGGTCTCTCCCTAGCCTCCACCTGTCGGATGGACCTTTGCAGCTGCCACAGGCTGCTGGCTGCAACACGTCCGTTTCAACTAGGAGTGTTTCCCCCAGTACGGGAAACAGTCTATGTCAATTGCAAAATCCCATCCTTCCTAATATAACAGGTCAATCAGGTTTGTAAACGACCTGAAATACCAAGATAAATACTTTAAGTGGCACCCCGCTGGCTTTAATTGCTGGCGGGAGTTCCACATGCGGGGGCTGGGCGCGCACGTCGGCGCGTCTGTGGGAAACCCGGAAGTGGGCGGGTTGAAGCCGGGCTCCCAACCCGCCCCGGGAATCCCCGATTTTCGGAGCCCCCCCACCGCCAGGAACGCACCCAATGGCGGGTGCTAAAATCGACCCCCATGTCTTCATGAAGCTGAACTCCTTGTACAAAAAAAAAAGCAGTGCATAAGACTCACTCATACTTTTTTTACACCACAATGTCATTAGCCACAACAAAAGGCTGTTAAGATGTCTGGAGCTGTCACTATACATAAAGTTAACACATTTCCAGATTGATAAGAAATGTTGAGAATTGCAGAAAGTGAATCAACAACTTAAACCGTGGATTCAAATTTAAGATATCACACAGTGAAATACTTTGGGCAGTCACTTGCCACACAAAGATACTGCATTAATTAAATGTTTTAATGTTCTAGGTGAGAAGGCCAGCACATCTTCTGAATCTTCTCATCCTGATTAGGGTACAGTTTTTTTTTGACTCTTAAATAAGAAATAAGAGGAGCTGCCATTAAAGGAAGCGGGAAGCACTGCGAAGATTTCCAGTGAAATTTTTATAAAGGGCTCAGAAAAGGCTGAGGCCTACTTTAGTTAAGAGATGGGGGCAGAAGAGGTGGAGAGGTGGCCACTAACATGTTCTCTCCCTCCAACAGGGCCTTCAGCAGCCTTCTAGTTGCCATTCTAGTCAGTACCATCAGTCCTCTTCAGGTGATATTTGGGGTTGGCAGTACAGCGACAGGAACACAGGAAAATCGGCCAGTTTCCCTAGCTCCGTTCTCCATCGTCATTTACATGCAGGGAGGTCGTCAAGGATTGGGTGGCCGAGATCCCTGGGAGGATAAGAAAACTAGTGATCAAAGGTTCTAGAGTCAGGGATCCAATGGGATCCACCCCATTTTCCCTCCTTCTCTGCCACTATACCACCCGATAGTGGTGGAAAATCCATCCTGATGTGTGTGCAAAGAGAGACACACCACATATTCACATCTACAATTTTTGCTAAAATTAGCTAATGGAGGCAAATATGTCCAAATGTTGTAGCAATATTTGTATAGTCTTCTATATCAGATTTTCCAATAATATGTGCCTTTCACGACTTTGGGACATCTCAAAGTGCTTCACAGCCAATGAATTACACTTTGAAGTGTAGTTACTATTCTAATGTAGGCAAACTCCACACCCAATTTGTACACAGCAAGATCCCACAAACAGCAATGAGATAAATGACCAAATAAACTGTTTTAATGATGTTGGTTGAGGAATAAGTGTTGGTCAGGACACCAGGAGAACTCCTCTGCTCTTCTTCAAATAACGCCATGGGATCTTTTATGTCCACCTGAGATGGGGCCTCAGTTTAACATCTCATCCAAAGGACGGCACCTTTGACAGTGTAGTACTCCCTTCAGTAATACACTGAAGTGTCAGCCTAGGTTATGTGCTCAAGTCCATATGGTAGCTGATGCATATAAATAATTTTTAGCTCTTTGTCTACTGAAAAAGTCTTACTATGAAAAAAAATGCAGTTCATGATTGGTTAAAGTCAACTAATTAAAATATCGTAGTAACTTCTCATCTTCAGCGCTCCCGATTCACCACTCAGGAATTCAGGCATGTGGCCCCTGTGATTTTCCATTAATTAAATTTAATGGATGGGAAGCTTTGTGCCAGGAGTGCTGAAGACTGGATTTATCCCATTTGTTCTTATCTCCACTGATGATTCTTCCACATGTAGTTTGTTAGAACTGAATTCAAAAGTCATTGACATCTCAGGTGAGGAGACTGAGAATGAGGAGGATTACCAAGAGACATCTGGTGAAATCATCCCCAAAAACAGAGGATCAATGGTCCAGGCCCAAGAGTGTACCACTTTAAGGTGGGGGAACTGCATCTGTGAAAGATTCTCTAAAAGGCCATCTTTGCATTCCACAATACCAGCCGGAAGGTCAACCAAAGCAGATCCAGGAGACACATCAGCGACATTCTCCAGGTGCTGGCCCTTCAAACATCCCCAGCACGGGCAGAAAGCGTGCTGGAGGAAGATATTCAGCTGCTTACATCCAGTTATTCAAATGATCCACAGCACAGTGTAGTCTGGTAATGCGAGATGATGTTGCATAATACTATGCAATTTGAGTGGGTGCAGTTGAGGTAATCTGCTCATTACACTGCGAGAACCAGCGGCTCTGCTCCCCACAGCTGCAGGATATTTCCATTCAGAGAAATGCAATCTGCAGGGTTGTGAGCACAGTATCAAGCCCTTCTGAGGCTGATGTGACCCCAAACCCAGACTATGACCCTGGCTTGTGCCAGATTTCAGCAGCCAGTCCCTTGGAGTATCTGTAAAAAGAGAAAATCTACATAGTTTTAGAACATAAACCTTGTTACAATTCATTGCATTCTATAGTAAAATTCCTTCATTAACTTGTCTGTTAATTTTACACATTTTTACAGTAATAAACTTAAATTGTTAATTTCAAACAATGTGAATACGCTTTTATGTTTTACATTTATTCTCTTTCACTTAGTAGTGTAGTAGACAAGTTAACTATAATTTTCAGAATAAACCTTTTGAGGTACAAGAAAAAAATAATTACCTTTGTAATTTTCCACAGTCATTTGATGAAACAATTTCTGCTAATTATTTTGACTGGTCTCTTCTTTTCTCGTTAAGCCAGTTCTCCAATCCCATTTAATGAACATATTTGAAAGCTGCAGCATGGTCCCTACTTAACCATAATTGACTTTGATGTAATCAACTTTCCTCTCAAAGTACTGCATTGGGAACAAGTCAAGCCAGGTGTTGTTATGGTCTTCTTACTACAATACAGACTGGACACACTGAAGAATGCAAATAAGCAGTTCCATAGGTTAATTATTTTTGAAAACCTCCTTAATAACATCTTGCCATTTTACTTCTCCTGATTTCTGAGGTAGTACCATTTCATTTGATTTTATGAATAAATTTGGGCATTTTGATCTGCAGTTATTTGCTGATAAGATTAACTCTGAGCAGTCTAGCTAGAATTCAAAATGCTCAGTGCGTCAATTTAAATTGAATTAGGCTGGCTGGGTTTTCCTTGGTCTCTTAAATACATATTTTACAATTTCTTTCCAAATGTCTCCAACAAATTTTTCCATCACATTGAATCCATTTCAAATGGTACAGAGATGGAGCCACATATAGTTTGAGTTAATTTATTTATTTGCTTCTCAATATGCATATTTATAACAATCTTTAATTGCATACAAGAAAAGAATTTGACGGATGGTTTTGAAAGATTTGACCTGTAGTTATTGAATATTCTCCCCTTCCATCTCCCTCTAAATTTTCCTTTGTTTTGTTATTGATTCTTCTATTTTCATATTTTTATCTTCTGCATTTTTTTCTTTCTCCCTATTTCTTTCCTTACTCTTAGGATTGTTTCTTTTTCTACTTTCCTCACTTACAACAATCAAGAGTAGCTGAGGGAGGCCCTTCAGCCCATCTGGCTCAGGCTTTCTTAGAAACCTACAGTCCCTCCATCAGAACATCCAAGTGCTTCCTGAATGATTCCAGTGTTTTTGCCTCCACTACCCTACGCAGATCAGTCCAGGTATTAATCACTCTTTGTGTGAAGAAATGCTCCCTGACACCAGTTCTGAACTTGCCTTTTACTAATTTGTACCTATATTGGCCTATATTTGTGGTTCAACTTGAAATAATGTTCCAAAACAATCATCTGAAAAGGTGACCCACTTACATTTCAATTCTGCTTCCAAATCATTTATATAGATTAGAAACAGTAGCACAGATGCCTGGGGCATTCAGTGCATCTCCCAAGCCTGTCATCATTCCCCTAACCAGTACCCGCTGCTTCCTCTCTTTCAGCTTTTCATAGGGGATTTTATTGAAGGCTTTTTGGGAATCTAGACACATTACATTATAGGGCTTTCCAATGTCCACTTGGGATATCATTTCTCAACAAATCAAGGAGGTTGGTCAGGCAAAATCTTCCTCCTCTGAAATCACATTGGCTAAATCTGTTTTGTCACCTTTGTTTTTTTTTCCAAAATAGATATGTTGGCCAATCTCCAATCCTGTATTTATTAGGGGTGATTCTGCAATCCGTCACTCCCAGCAGGGAGCGGCACTTGAATAGGGCACATCTTAGGAAATTACAGGCATGCAGCCTGTGATTTTCTGGGTTTTTTTATTCGTTCATGGGATGTGGGCGTCGCTGGTGAGGCCAGCATTTATTGCCCATCTCTAATTGCCCTTGAGAAGGTGGTGGTGAGCCGCCTTCTTGAACCGCTGCAGTCCATGTGGTGAAGGTTCTCCCACAGTGCTGTTAGGTAGGGAGTTCCAGGATTTTGACCCAGCGACGATGAAGGAACGGCGATATATTTCCAAGTCGGGATGGTGTGTGACTTGGAGGGGAACGTGCAGGTGGTGTTGTTCCCATGTACCTGCTGCTCTTGTCCTTCTAGGTGGTAGAGGTCGTGGGTTTGGGAGGTGCTGTCAAAGAAGCCTTGGCGAGTTGCTGCAGTGCATCCTGTGGATGGTACACACTGCAGCCACTGTGCGCCGGTGGTGAAGGGAGTGAATGTTTATGGTTATTAAATTAAATTAATGAATCAGAATCCCAGGCTGGGTGCCTGCAATTTCTAGAGATGCAATGTTTGGAAGTGCTGCTCCGTGTTGGGACTGCTGGATCATGACTCATCACCACCTATTGGGCTAGAAATTCATTTTGGTCCGTTTTTGGTCATGGAATGTACCCAGGGAGCGTGTGCCAGAAGTTGGAGGCCTGAGGCGTGACCGAAATTGAGCCTCGGGCCTCATCAACATATTTCCGATGAGCTGCGGACAACAATCAGATGTGCAAAGACAGCTCACCGGTTTGAAAAGAATCAATTTGGGCCAGCTGCCTCACTGGCAACGGGCCCCAGGTAACTACTGGGAGGGTGGGGAGGAGAACGTGTAAGTAAGTTAAAAAGAAAATACTTGGTGACAACCTCCAACGGTCCTCTAAATGCTGGTTAGATTGTTGAAGAACCCAAAAACATGCCCAGTGCAAGTCTCTGTGCCAGCAGAGTACAGTTGGAAAATTTACCTGATGCTATCTAGGCTCAGCCACATAGATTCTTACCAGGGTTGCAAGGGTTATTATTACCAGTAAGGTTTAAAGGGAGAACCAGAAACCAACACTGACAAAGAAAAATAGGCCCGAGAGGCAAAAAGGAGGAAAGAAACAGAGGCCCAGCAGGGAAAAGCAGAGACTGGACGCTCTCAGTGGATGTACAATGGAAAACATGCAGGCTTATTTTAAATGGGCTTTGGCAGACAGCATTTGATCTTATATCTGCATACTCAGTACAAGCATCAGCCACTACAGTGTAGTGCCTGCTTCAAATGAAGTGTAAAGTCAAAAGTAATCATTTGCTCAACATGATCTTTTGTGTGTGGGGGATGTGAAAAAGTAGTTTTAAAAAAAAATGCAGCTCAGTCTTTAACAAAACGAGTGCTCTTACTCTTCTACTGGATATTTGATACTCTAAAAAGGAAGACTATTTCTTTCTCAGAATCACTCATTCTCAGAGCTTACTTGGTTTAGTAAACAGCTCCAAATGATGACGTTGTAACAGAAAGCTTTTCTGCTGATTTAACACCCAAAGGGGGTGATTTTCACCTTCACTGCTTGGGCGCTGACCGGCAGAGTAAATCGGCCGCCTGTTATAGAACCCATCCAATTTCAAGGGGAGTGAAAAATCGGGCAGGTTCTCTAACGAGCGGGCGATCTGGTCCACCAGCTTACTGCCCAAGTGGTGAAGAGAAAATTATACCCAAAGGCTCAATTTGCAGCACCAAAGAATATGAACAAAATAACAATGAGAGACTCTTCAGGAGGTTGTTATATCAGTGACGAGCAGATAAGCCTTTAAAAAAAGTACACAAAGTACACACACTGGATTATCACTGACCCAGCTGGAGATGGTGGTGCGGAAAGCGTCTTAAAATATAGGTCTTCTGAGTGCCCCGCCCTACACACTAACTTATTTGTGGTTTCTGAGAATCCAGCGTAAATGCTGCAGTAAGTCTCTATCTGCTCACTGCAGAACTGCTGCTCCCTGCTTTATAGGCATTTATTTCAAGTCCTCTGAACAATTTAATAATGGAAAGGAAAGAGAGAGAGAAAGATGACGAAATCTGATAACCCCCTTGTATGCCTAGAATAAAGGAATCCGGTAACTTTAAGAGCTATTTGTTTGAACAATTTCAATGTTTTTCAATATATTTCATTCTTATCATCAATAACAAAAATACAAATAAAATGATATTGTGCTTTTGCTGCAATTATTTCCATCATTGACAGTAAGACATCTGTCAGAGAGGAACTTTGTAAACTTAACAATAAGCATAGTAGCTACTGAAAGAAATCCCTTAAATAGCAACGGTATCATTGACAACCAAACTGCAGTTTTCATTCAGATATTACGAAGTACGCCAGATCTGTCTGTGACATACTGGAGATTTTGTATAAAATAGTACACTACTAAACACAAATTATAGTAGGTGCTTGCTGTATATATCTGTAGTACATGTATAGCAGCCATATTATGAGGGTTGCACACTCACTTGTCTACCTGAGGTTTCCGCCCCTGCCACAGCACAAACAGCCCTTATCAAAGTCACAATGGCATCCTATGTGACTGTGGTGAAATATCCCTCCTCATCCTTCTCGACCGGTCTGCAGCCTTTGACATGGTTGACCACACCATCCTCCTCCAATACCTCTCCTCCGTCATCCAGCTGGGTGGGACTGCGCTCACCTGGTTCCATTCTTATCTATCCAGTCGTAGCCAGAGAATCACCTGCAATGGCTTCTCTTCCCGCTCCCGCACCATTACCTCTGGAGTCCCCCAAGGATCTATCCTTGGCCCCCTCCTATTTCTCATCTACATGCTGCCCCTCGGTGACATCATCCGAAAACACGTCAGATTCCACATGGACGCTGACGACACCCAGCTCTACCTCACCACCACCTCTTTTGACCCTTCCACTGATTTGTCACGTTGCTTGTCCGATATCCAGTATTGAATGAGTGGAAATTTCCTCCAAATAAATATCAGGAAGACCGAAGCAATTGTCTTCGGTCCCCGCCACAAACTCCGTTCGTTAGCCACCGACTCCATCCCTTTCCCTGGCGACAGTCTGAGGCTCAAACAGACTGTTCTCAACCACCACGTCCTATTTGACCCTGAGATGAGCTTCCATATCCACTCCATCACTAAGACCGCCTACTTCCACCTCCGTAACATCGTCCGTCTCCGCCCCTGCCTCAGCCCATCTGCTGCTGAAACCCTCAGCCACGCCTTTGTTACCTCTAGACTTGACTATTCCAATGCTCTCCTTGCCGGCCTCCCACCCCTCATAAACTTGAGCTCATCCAAAACTCGCTGCTCGTATCCTAATTCACACCAGGTTCAGCTGTCCCATCACCCGTGCTCACTGACCTACATCACCTCCCGGTCCAGCAACACCTCGAATTTAAAATAGTCATCCTCATGTTCAAATCCCGATACGGCCTCGCCCCTCTCTATCTCTGCCTCCTCCAGCCCTGCGACGCTCCGCGATCACTGCACTCCTCCAATTCTGGCTTCCTCCGCATCCCCAATTTCCTTTGCTTCACCATTGGCAGCCGTGCCTTCAGCTACCTAGGTCCTAAGCTCTGGAATTCCCTCCCTAAACTTCTCCACCTCTCTCTCCTCCTTTAAGTCACCCCTCGATGACCTAGTAGCTCTTTATGTGGCTCGGTGTCAAATTGGGTCTAATAACACACCTGTGAAGTGTCATGAGACGTTTTACTACATGAAGGGCGCTATATAAATGCGAGTTGTTGTTGTTATGTGCTATAGAGATGTAAGTTGTTGTCACCTGCTAAGAAATTCTTTGGGGCAGCAGGTGACCTCCACCACTGTCTAACCACCTCCACTTGACATTCAACAGCATTACCATTGACAAATACCCCACCAGAAACTTAACTGGATCAGCCACATAAATACTGTGGCTACAAGAGCAGGTCAGAGGCTGGGTGTTCTGTGGCGAGTGACTCACCTCCTGACTCCCCAAAGCCTTTCCACCATCTACAAGGCACAAGTCAGGAGTGTGATGGAATACTCTCCACTTGCCTGGATGAGTGCAGCTCCAACAACACTCAAGAAGCTCGACACCATCCAGGATAAAGCAGCCCGCTTAATTGGCACCCCATCCACCACCCTAAACATTCATTCCCTTCACCACCGGCGCACCGTGGCTGCAGTGTGTACCATTCACAGGATGCACTGCAGCAACTCGCCAAGGCTTCTTCGACAGCACCTCTATCACCTAGAAGGACAAGGACAGCAGGCACATGGGAACACCACCACCTGCATGTTCCCCTCCAAGTCACACACCATTCTGACTTGGAAATATATCTCCGTTCCTTCATCGTCGCTGGGTCAAAATCCTGGAACTCCCTACCTAACAGCACTGTGGGAGAACCCTCACCATATGGACTGCAGCGGTTCAAGAAGGCGGCTCACCACCACCTTCTCAAGGGCAATTAGGGATGGGCAATAAATGCTGGCCTTGCCAGCAACGCCCACGTCCCATGAATGAATGAATTAAAAAAAACTCCTGCATGGGAGCTGCACTGGAAGGGCTGAGGATTTTCAGCCCATTGTGTCCCAGAGAATTGACTTTAAGAGTCTCTTCCTCACCTTCAAATGCCATATGGCCTCACCCCTCCCAATCGCCACTATTTCCTCCAGGCATTTGTCACTGACAGCATTCTATAATGCCAACCCACTCCTTGTTCCCTGCTTTCTCCGTTCCAGCATCAGTAACCTTTTATCAGCCAATATGACCTTATCCCCTGGACCTCCCTCCTCAGCATCTCCACCCTGTCACCTGCTTCCTGCATTCAAAAGCCTTTTAAGGATCCTTCCCTTCACCCATTTTTTTGCCCCTTCCAATCACTTTCTTCTCTCTCCTTTTGTTATTCATTACCCATTAAATGATCCAAGATAAACACTATTTATAATGGATCTGCACAGTGTTGGTATAAGAGATGTGTGTTGTTTATATGGGGGTGTATACCACTTGTACAGCTGCTGCATCCATCTGAGACACAAGGCAGACAAACAAATCTCCATCATGAACACAGCTTGGGCTGTTTTCAGACATTTGATCCTTTGCTATTATGGTCCTGCAACTCACCCATGTCACAGCACAAAGGTGTGTCAGTCTAAATCTGCAGGGTTTTTTTTTTGAAGTTGGTGATGAACTGCTGGAAGTTGTGCTACAACATATTTACACACAAACACAAATGTCCTAATTTCCATTCTTTGCTGGCATAGAAAGTAGCACAGACAGGGGCCATTTTATTATTAGAATGAAGGATAAATGAAGCAAAAGATGCGAGAGTATTGTTTGTATCACTGCCACTTCCAGCAGAGGTTGTGAAGATGGGGCACATATCCCAGACACCACAAGTAGAAGGAAACAATTTCTCTTCCTTATCGGAGTGACCTACCCAGACACTAACACCAGTAAATACCTCGGTGTACTGCTTTTTTGTTTAAAAGAATTCCATATTTTGTACCATTAATATGCCAGAGCTTTTCATGGTTGAACTACAGTGGCAGAAAAGGCTGGTTTGTAGCACTGTATTTTGTAAACTGCTGAACAAGACACTACTGTGCTAGCCCGCTCCCCCTCCCCCCTAACACCACCACTCAGAATCCGTACCAGTTTTCAAACATTCAAAGCCAGATGAAATCACCTGAGAAGTCACTTGTGCCCCCTTGAACTAGAGCCCAGTGTTTCTACTTGAACAAAAGCATCCCCAGGGCAGCATAATCCCCTTCATTCTGGTCTGTGTGATTTGCTTCCCATTTTATCCAATCACTGCAAGGTCACACCAGGCCAGCTCTGTGTGAACAAAGAGCTTGTGAAAGGAATGCAACACAATGGTGACCTCAATACTGTACCAGGAACAAATGTGTTTTTTAAAAAAAAAACACAATCAAGAAAATGGATTTTCAACGTCGGCAGTGTTGTGTGGAGAATTTTTCAAAAAACATGGAGGGCTGAAGAAGTGCTTTCATTGAAATAAACATTTAGGCCACAGTCGAGAAGGTTCAGATGGTTTTAAATCTGAAAACCAACCAAATTATCTTACCCTGAAAATATTCTGCTGTTCCAACATATATCAATGTATTCTCCTGTAAGTACCATGTGACAAAACAGAACAGTGATTTCATGTATTTGTCTGACACATACAAAGACCCTCATCTCCATGTTTAGGGGTCTCCAAACTACTGAGAAATCGAGAGGTAGAATTCCTGTTTGCCCCATATGGGCTGTGTACTCTCTCCCCATAGAGACACACCTCACTTACCTACATCTAGAAAGCTTGTGCACAGATTGGCAATGGGCTTAGGCATCCCAAGTGTGCACAGAGGTACTGCCGAAGTTTAACAAGCTACAACTGCATTGGTCAGCTTCCCCTGCTTTACCAGCCAAGACCACTCTACCGATTGGGGCGTTGGCTTGCAGGGTTATTTATTTGGAGGTTATTTAGGGCCTGGTCATAATAATCCCAACCCAGTGACAGGTCTGCGCCTCCAAGTACCATTAGTGAGCCAGGCTGGCTCATCAACCAACAGTGCCCTGCAGTACTGCAAATCTGCATGGTTCAAGTATTGAATCACCGAGTCTACTGCAGAAGGTTGACCTCATTCTGAATTTCCATCACCAGGCCCCCTCAATCTCAAAGAGACCCTGCTTACCTCCCTCCTCCAAGGAGGATAGTCAATAGCTGGTTGCTGGACAACTGACAAGTGTGGGTTTGAGCAGTCATGCTGTTCATCTAAGTATTATTTATGACTATAATAATAAAGCAAAAGTTTCCTACAAAAAAGTTGCAAATGGATGACGTCTGTATTGTAATCAGAAATAAACCGAAAATTGTCACCTCTCATCTTCCAATTTTCAGATTTGATAAGGATCCGTACAAATGTGTAACACCCCTTTTTTCTGTATGTGCCCTGATCATTTGTTCAATGACATATTCCTGCAGGACACTGCTGGATACCCCAGGTCTGTTTTTGGAATCCATAATGTAATACCCCGAAATTGCTGGGTTCTCGCTACACTGCCAGAGGTGGGGCCACCGTCTGCCAACTGTCCCAACCATTGACCCCAATCCAAATCTTGAGGGTGGGTCATTTTAATATTTGGAGTGGATGGCCCCACACGTGTAGAGCACAACAGGAGCGTCTGCTCCTTGTTGCCAGCGAAAAATTGGAGTGAAATCCTCCCAACCCTTTAGGGGGATGTCCAACATTCTTCATGGGTCGAAAACACAAGAAAAAGAAAACTTCTTTCTCCACAGGGCATCAGAGAGGATCCTCTGGGATCGACTACCATCGCTCCTTTACTAGGCTCACAAAGGAACCCAGCTCTCAGGAGGCAAGAATCTGCTGGGCCTAAGAGGGGCGAGCTGGGCAGCATTCCCAAAGTAGCCCGTGAACACCCCAAGATATTCCTCCAAACAGCTGCCAGGACACAGGAGGAGTGGGCAGAACATGCACCACTTCCCCCATCCCCATCAAGATTTTTGATGGAGGGAAAATGGGGCAGAAATCCATATGGATTCAGGTTCTGCCCCAAATTCAAGCTGCCCTCTGGGTGATGCACCCAATTTTTACCTTCCCCAAATTCAGGAATTTTGAGCTCTATTGGTTTTTCACTATACATTGAAACTGTCATTATCAGATCACAACCAAATCAGACAAAGGGGAAGCAGATCAAGAAGAATGTATCAGCATCTATGATACAGTACCGTACCCAACGTGATGGCCAAAATCAACTTAAGGAAAAAGTGATCTCACAACCAGTGTGATAACATGTCTCACAGGGCCACACAGAATTTTCACAATATGCCATAGTGATATGTGTCAGATATCATCAGTCACTTGTTGTCTTGTGAGATGGAGCTAAGCTTCCGGCAAACCAAATAACCAAGCTACGGGTTACTTTAAAATTACTGTGTATACATGTAGTTTAAATAAGTGAAAGCTCTCACATTGCTCAGCAATATTATTTATTAATAATAATAATAATCCAATTAATATCTTGTGAGCGTAACACAGTGATGCAAACATCCAGCTTTGTTGCTCATGCATTAGTGCATTTTATTTGCCTAAATGTCATATTCCAGCAATAGCCCATGGTTAGGGCAAGTGATTTGGCATGGAACGACATCCATGATCTTCCATACTGCCTAAATACTGCAATTTTACATACGAAATCTCAGAGGAAGTGAAAATGTCAGTGTTTGATTGGAGTTAAGTGAAAGTCCTACCCATGGCAATCTTCCATTGATCATTGAATGGGGGATAATAAAATCTATTTATAATTGCTGTAGGTAAGAAAGATATATAGGTTACTGAAGAACACCCGTACAAGAACAGTGCTAGTGAGAAAAAACTGCATTAATAGCTACAAATTTCAAAGCAAGTTACAGTGCTCTGAAAACTGTACAAATGCTTTGATGATGTAATAAGGCACTATATAAATGTAAGTACTTCTTTCTTATTTGGTTGCTCCTAATTGTGGTATTGTTCTCATTAAGACATTTGATATTTACTACATTTTGTTCAATAAGTTACCATTTGGAACCCTTTCATTATTCAAACCTCCCTCTACTAATCAAACTCAATGTTTGTGTCATAGTACGCATAGAAAGTACAGTCCCAACATTCCAGGTTCCCAACTACTGCTTGGACAATGGGAATGCTACAGTATTTCACTGCGTCCCTGTCTGTGGACATTAGAAAACTGACATGCTCTTAAACAAGCTAGTTTGAATATTTGCTCACTACAATGATATACACAGTTAGAAATACAACTTCTGCATCTTTATTTTCAATCCTTTCCTGCCATCTTCAAGCTTAGCCTTAAAATCCTTTCCTGCCTCAACCCCAACATTCATACACACACTTTGGGTCGGCCATTTACATTCCTCTAGAAGCAGCCTGAAATATTTCCAATAATAATTGGCAATATGAAAAGCTGTGAGGTGAGCGTGAACAGATGACATCACCACATCAGATTACTGTGTAATTTTCTTACTCGCAAGCAAACAAAATACAGTCCATTAGGGGCTTCATGAACTTTGTGAAACAGCTTCCTGACGGGTTCAGTGAAGGTGAATAATCGAGTGTGTCTCCAGTATGCGCCTAATTGATGGATACTATACACCATTTATATATTGTTACATCTTTCTACAGCTCTTGAAAGAAAAGTTCGAATAGCTGGCAATTAGAATTGGTTTTAATGTTAGCATATATTATTTAAAATTTCAATTCATTTTATAAATGTTTATGAATGATAAACCAGATTAGCTAAAATTGCAAATTTATATAGCAGCTCTGTAATAAGACTTAACAATAAAATACAATAAAAATCATATGTAAATATTAAGAGGAAAACAATGTCAGCAAATAATGTCGTTAATTACCATAATTATTTTGTCATAATAAGGCAAAACGAGTTACGTTTGTGCTCAGTAGAATGATTGCTTGTACCAAACCTGTTTTTATGGTTAAATTGAATTATTGGCTTTTTATTCTTCCTAGTCTTCACTGAAACTTTTTGACAAAAATACTACAGGCAACCCAGTATTTGATGAAAGGTTAGATTAGAAATATGCTTAATACTAAATAACATGCCAGCACCAAAACCTGAAGATAAAATTAAAGATCCATCAGCTTCTCAGCTTTCAATAATTTACTTCTTACTCACATGTCCAGCATGATTGTTTTTTTCATGTACTACACAACCCAAAGAAACATAATCTTCACTGTGTGAAACCCTCTTTCTACTCAGCACTCGGACCTTCCATTTCGACACAGATGTCAAGCTGCTGGGTCCAGAGTGACGCTCCGACAACTAAACAACCCTTTCACAGCACAGCAAGAGCAGGGGAGCAGTCAGAGAGGCGCAATTATCCAATGACTGGGCGCTTGAGCCCTCCTGGCTGTTGTAAGCTCATGCGTAGTGTTCCTGTTCAGGGAAAGAGGGTGGAGCTAGTACGTTAAAGCAGAGGTTACAGACAGCAGGAACTTACAAATCATTAGCTTAGCTGAGCAAAGGCAGCGGTCTGCACAGGGAAACGCAGCAATACAAGCACAAAATTACACAGCAAGCTAAAAAAAGATCCTTGTACTCCAGCAATAAAGAACCCCGAATCGTAGCACTGGTGGGCAAGGTGGCTAGCTAGCTCAAAAGGAAGGAGAAGCAGCCTTCCCACCCAGAAGGTCATGGTGAGTTTGAGTTTCAGGGAGCTGCCCTGCCCCCTCACTCAAAATGTGGCAGCTTTCATTAGGAGAGTTTCATCGGTGCTCTGCCAGAACACTAAATGGAGAAATGCACAGCAGGGGGGGGGCGGTGGAAGTGTAGGAGGGGCAGAAGCTATTTAATCCCGTATGAATGCCCTTTTTGTCAGGCATTGCCAAGCAATTTTAGCACTAGTCTGTGATCTAGCTAATCCTGTGCTCCTGTCTGAGGATGGAGTGTATACTCACATGGGAGATTCAGTCTAAATAAAACAATTAGCAATAACCAAAGGTTATCACTGGACAGAACTTCTGAACGCAATTTATTACTTGAAGTGGACATGTACTGTGTAAACAATTTTTGTGTAAACAAGAATAATGAAGGGGTGATTGACAGGTCACCAATTCCAATAACACAAAGATCTAAAAATCTTGCAAGAACTCCACAACATGCATTCTTGCTTTTTAAAAAACTGCTACTTTTGCATATGGGGAG
Source organism: Heptranchias perlo (assembly GCF_035084215.1). Lineage (NCBI taxonomy): Eukaryota > Metazoa > Chordata > Chondrichthyes > Hexanchiformes > Hexanchidae > Heptranchias > Heptranchias perlo. Next base: position 139,970,324 of record NC_090325.1, read on the forward strand.
ATCAGTGGGAGACATCACAAGCCCTGTTCTTCTCTCTATTTAGGCTTTACAGTGGGGCTTCTCTCACACTTGGACCAGATATTAGAAGCTAGCTCTTCAAATGACTCTGCTGGTTAAGTAGCTGAGCCATACAGACACAAGGATCCAGGTTTGATCGTTAGTCTGTGTTAAACTGAGTTGGATTAGACAGGGGGGAATTACCCTAGGTTCCCACTCGTGATTATTATCCAGTGACCTGAAGAGTGGTGAGGGCAGGATCAGGCTTAGCTGTGAGGCTCCTCCCACAATCAAACAGCCTGCCAACACTCACTGTCTAGGCTCTTACATAAAGAATAGCCACAGAAGGTGACCAGCACTCATTGAAATGTACCCCAACAAGATAACAAACACCTGCAGGGGAAAAGGAGGAGCCAAGAATAACAAATTGGTGGAAAAGAAAGGAAAGATTTTTTTTGGAACACATAACAGTAGCTACACAGATCTCCTATCAAGTTATTCATTCAATTTTTAAAAATCCAGCAATACTCAAGTTCTATAAATGCTACTGCAGGCAGGCCTTTCAAATCTTTGAAAAGCAACGATATGTATTAGAAATAATTCAAAAAAGCCAAAAATAAAGAATGAAAAAAAATCAAGTCTCCCTAGGCCACCCTTGCACATTTGTAAACAATTTTACAACACCAAGTTATAGTCCAGCAATTTTATTTTAAATTCACAAGCTTTCAGAGGCTACCTCCTTCCTCAGGTGAACGATGTGGAAATGAAATCCTCGAAATGAAGTCGCATTTATAATTCACAGAACAATGCTTGGTGAGTACAGACAGTTTTTTCAACTGCCCGTTGCCAAGGCAATCAGTGTGCAGACAGACAGGTGTTACCTGCCAGGTCTCACAGAATATACAAATCACCAAAAAAAAACAAACAAAAAAAAACAGAGATAGAGAGGTAGAAACATAGAAAAGACAGCAACTGACCCGTTATATTAAAAACAGATAACATTTGTTCGCTGGTGGGGTAACGTGTAGCGTGACATGAACCCAAGATCCCGGTTGAGGCCGTCCTCATGGGTGCGGAACTTGGCAATCAATTTCTGCTCGACGATTTTGCGTTGTCGTGTGTCTTGAAGGCCGCCTTGGAGTATGCTTACCCGAAGGTCGGTGGCTGAATGTCCTTGACTGCTGAAGTGTTCCCCGACTGGGAGGGAACCCTCCTGTTTGGCGATTGTTGCGCGGTGTCCGTTCATCCGTTGTCGCAGTGTCTGCATGGTCTCGCCAATGTACCATGCTCTGGGGCATCCTTTCCTGCAACGTATGAGGTAGACAACGTTGGCCGAGTCACAGGAGTATGAACCATGCACCTGGTGGGTGGTGTCCTCTCGTGTGATGGTGGTATCTGTGTCGATGATCTGGCATGTCTTGCAGAGGTTACCGCGGCAGGGTTGCGTGGTGTCGTGGACGCTGTTCTCTTGAAAGCTAGGTAATTTGCTGCGAACGATGGTCTGTTTGAGGTTGGGTGGCTGTTTAAAGGCGAGTAGTGGAGGTGTGGGGATGGCCATAGCGAGGTGTTCGTCGTCATTGATGACATGTTGAAGGCTGCGGAGAACATGGCGTAGTTTCTCCGCTCCGGGGAAGTACTGGACGACAAAGGGTACTCTGTTGGTTGCGTCCCGTGTTAGTCTCCTGAGGAGGTCTATGCGATTTTTTGCTGTGGCCCGTCGGAACTGTCGATCGATGAGTCGAGCGTCATATCCCGTTCTTACTAGGGCGTCTTTCAGCGTCTGTAGGTGTCCATCGCGTTCCTCCTCGTCTGAGCAGACCCTGTGTATTCGCAGGGCCTGTCCATAGGGGATGGCCTCTTTGACGTGGTTAGGGTGGAAGCTGGAAAAGTGGAGCATCGTGAGGTTGTCCGTGGGCTTGCGGTAGAGTGAGGTGCTGAGGTGCCCGTCTTTGATGGAGATTCGTGTGTCCAAGAAAGAAACTGATTCTGAGGAGTAGTCCATGGTGAGCTTGATGGTGGGATGGAACTTGTTGATGTTATCGTGTAGTCTCTTCAGTGATTCTTCGCCGTGGGTCCATAGAAAGAAAATGTCGTCGATGTATCTGGTGTATAGTGTTGGTTGGAGGTCTTGTGCAGTGAAGAAGTCCCGCTCGAACTTGTGCATGAAAATGTTGGCGTATTGGGGTGCGAATTTGGTCCCCATGGCTGTTCCGTGTGTTTGGGTAAAGAACTGGTTATTGAAGGTGAAGACATTGTGATCCAGGATGAAGCGGATGAGTTGTAGGATGGCGTCCGGAGATTGGCTGTTGTTGGTGTTGAGTATTGATGCTGTCGCAGCGATGCCGTCATCGTGGGGGATACTGGTGTAGAGTGCCGAGACGTCCATCGTGGTGAGAAGTGTTCCTGGTTCAACTGGTCCGTGGGTACTGAGTTTTTGTAGGAAGTCTGTAGTGTCGCGACAGAAGCTGGGGGTTCCCTGTACGATGGGTTTCAGGATGCCCTCGATGTATCCAGAGAGGTTCTCACACAGGGTTCCGTTGCCTGATACGATAGGACGTCCGGGTGTGTTGGCTTTGTGTATCTTTGGGAGGCAGTAGAAGTCTCCCACGCGGGGAGTACGTGGGATGAGAGTGCGTAGGATGCTTTGAAGGTCTGGATCGAAGGTCTTGATCAGTTTGTTGAGCTGGTGGGTGTGTTCTTTGGTCGGGTCTGTGGGTAACCGTCTGTAGTGTTCCTGGTTGTCCAGTTGTCGGTATGCTCCTTTCCTGCAACGTATACCTCATACGTTGCAGGAAAGGATGCCCCAGAGCATGGTACATTGGCGAGACCATGCAGACACTGCGACAACGGATGAACGGACACCGCGCAACAATCGCCAAACAGGAGGGTTCCCTCCCAGTCGGGGAACACTTCAGCAGTCAAGGACATTCAGCCACCGACCTTCGGGTAAGCATACTCCAAGGCGGCCTTCGAGACACACGACAACGCAAAATCGTCGAGCAGAAATTGATTGCCAAGTTCCGCACCCATGAGGACGGCCTCAACCGGGATCTTGGGTTCATGTCACGCTACACGTTACCCCACCAGCGAACAAATGTTATCTGTTTTTAATATAACGGGTCAGTTGCTGTCTTTTCTATGTTTCTACCTCTCTATCTCTGTTTTTTATTGTTTGTTGTTTTTTTTGGTGATTTGTATATTCTGTGAGACCTGGCAGGTAACACCTGTCTGTCTGCACACTGATTGCCTTGGCAATGGGCAGTTGAAAAAACTGTCTGGACTCACCAAGCATTATTCTGTGAATTATAAATGCGACTTCATTTCGAGGATTTCATTTCCACATCGTTCACCTGAGGAAGGAGGTAGCCTCTGAAAGCTTGTGAATTTAAAATAAAATTGCTGGACTATAACTTGGTGTTGTAAAATTGTTTACAATTGTCAACCCCAGTCTATCACCGACATCGCCACATCATGACCCTTGCACATGTCCTGGTGGTGAGCTAAAGAACTGTTATTGGTCAGAGCCTGGGAACCTTTTGTGCAACTGCCAAGTATGGTGTGTATTATGGAGTGATCAAACAATGGGCACCAAAAATACATTTAAAATTGGTGGGTGAGAATAAGAGAAATAAATACAAAGAAAGTTGTCACCATTTTTTGAAATAAATATATTTTAATCACAATGTGTAGAGAAGTAGTAGCTGAAGTGAGAAGGTGCCATCACAAACCAATAAGAAAATATACTGTGAAAAGTACATGGTTACTATCAGGATTATAACAGGTGCTACAGCCATTTTCGGAACATTATCAGATCCATACTTAATAGCCCAGATTTTGCAAAGCCGCACCCCACTGGCACAGCCTCAGAGACAGTGGTTGGAGACCGTACAATCTGGTGTGCGAGATCATGTGACCTATTCACTGTACACCCATTGTTCCAATGTTATGATGAGTGATTAATGAGACCATTGCTACCAACACTTAAATTATGGCCCGGAATTTTCTCTGAAAATTTTTTTTTTATTTGTTCATGGGTTGTGGGTGTCGCTGGCAAGGCCAGCATTTATTGCCCATCCCCAACTACCCTTGAGAAGGTGGTGGTGAGCCGCCTTCTTGAACCGCTGCAGTCCGTGTGGTGAAGGTTCTCCCACAGTGCTGTTAGGTAGGGTGTTCCAGGATTTTGACCCAGCGACGATGAAGGAACGGGGTTCCAGATCTTTCTGTTCCAGAGAATTTATTATTTATTACTATTCTAACTAACACTTCCTGGTTCTGTGTCTGCGCAGCTTGTTAACGATGCTTCAATCTGATTGGTTAAGGGGATACACAGTTCCTTGCTCCGCTCATACAGCTCATAGATGCCCGGGAGAGGACGTTACACTTTCTCGGCTCCCCATTGCAGGAAGTTGACGTCAAAAGCCCGTGGATAGTTTGTGGGTAAGTTTAAATCTAATGAGTGGTGGGCACCATTCGTTCACTGCTCAGTACAAAATCCAGGCTATTAAAACCTAATGTTAAACTTTGGGCATCCAAATTATACATCTTCGAGCAAGGCTTCACCACAGCTCCAGCCTCACTCATAAAATCTGGGAGCATGGGTTTTCTCCCACACCAATACTTTTGATCATTATATTGGTTTCTGATGGCTTTGCCATTGAAAAGAGGTGAGCATGGGTATTCCTTTGGGGGTTCTGAATATGCTGTACTTTTGAGATGAGGATGAGGAATTTGTGATGAACCAACAAATGACCCCTGAGGTATTTTGGCCACATCTGTCACTACCTTGAGAGCTGTACCTGGACTTGTCAAAGGATACCTGTCTTTGCCATGCCTACTTCACAAGACAGGCTGCCACAGAGTTGTGCCACCTGCTGTACAATGTTCTGCACACAACATCTGGATCAAAGACAGCTCTTCTCATTGAGTTAAAGATTGCCACTGCACGAAGCTTTCATGCTACGAGATCTTTCCACCACTCCTACTCTTCCTGGCCCCACAAAAATCATTTTCTCACCTGCCTTTGAGGGCCTCCACGTCTTAGCTGACAGGTTCCACTGGGTGGAGTGTCCATGGTGGATACTCCACTCAGTAGGCCGTAAAAATGGCTTTGGGGCCCCAACTACATAATAGTACCCTGCTTTAAATGTATTCACGAAGCTCCTGCCTGAGTAAGGTGAGCGCCTCAGCGCCTATTAAACCAGCGGAAGGAAGATGGAGGTGGGGCGGCAAACCAGCGGTAAGTACTGCCCGGTTTCCGCCGGACGAAGGGAGTTAAAATCACTCCATAGTTCCATCAAATGAAATAGGACCATGGTTCACTTATCAAAGCCTCAAGCCTGTCTGTAGCAGATGGTGTCATTTTATACTTTCCTGTTGTAGAAAGATTCTGCTCTTACTGGGATGCTTTGTTCCTTTCGACTTTCAGAGCAAACTTGGTGAAAACAACTGGGATCCGCTAGATAAGCCAATCAACCACTGCGAACTGCTGAACAGAGGAGATGTCATTGTTCATTGGGAAACCTGCCAGATGCTCAGTCACAGATTCGATTCAGCTAAACAAACACAATGTGCCCTCTCAGTGTTTTCACTAATGCATTGTCCTGTTTGTTAAAAAAAAAATCAGACAATTCTCCTTGTAGGACACTCTACATCTCTGAAAGAAGGAAATCGTACCTTCCTAAAGTCTTGAGATTATTTTCCCACTCGGTGATATGATTATTGTAGTAAAATTAAAAATTTGAATTTTCTGCACTTCATGAGGTTTTCTATATTTGTTATTTATTTTTAAATAGTACTTGAGTATTCACTATCCTTCACAAAATTACATGTATAATAATGTAAGAATTACAGAATAAGAAAAGGCCATTTCTTCCACAGACGTACAATTTGTTCCATCATAAGAGCCTACACAGCCCGCTTTGATTCACAAGGAAAGGTTCTGCCAAGTTTCTCCGTCTAAAAATATACTTAAAATTAGTGGACAGGAAGAAGAGAAATAAAGTAAACAAATTACAAAATGAAATTGTCACCATTTTTGAAATAAAAGTAATTTAATTAGCACGTTTAGAGAAATAGTGGCTTAGGTGAGAAAAAGCCATCTCAAACCAGTACAAAAACAAACATAGTGAAAAATACACAGTTACTGTTCGGATTACAGTAGGTGCTGCAGCCATGTTGTACATCATTGCCTTCCCTGGCATAACTTTTCCAAACTCTCAGCAGCTCAGGAATCCTCCTTAATTAAGACTTATTGCACCATCTCCTGCTCTAAATCATTCCTTTCCAGCATCTCAAAACTTTGCAAACATTCCTTCCCTTGGTCCTCTCTCCATCCTACAATCACAGGCTTTTAATAGATAGATAAGTCACCTGGTCCGGATGGGATGCATCCTAGGTTGCTGAGGGAAGTAAGGGTGGAAATTGCAGAGGTGCTGGCCATACTCTTCCAATCTTCCTTAGATATGGGGGTGGTGCCAGAGGACTGGAGAATTGCAAATGTTGCACTATTGTTTCAAAAAAGGGAGTAAGGATAAACCCAGCAACTACAGGCCAGTCAGTTTAACCTCGGTGGTGGAGAGGATTTTAGAAACGATAATCCAGGACAAAATTAATAGTCACTTGGACAAGTGTGAATTAATAAAGGAAAGCCAGCACGGATTGTTAAAGGCAACTTGTGTTTAACTAACTTGATTGAGTTTTTTAATGAGGTAACAGAGAGGGTCGATGAGGTCAATGCGGTTGATGTTGGGTAATCGACTTTCAAAAGGCGTTTGATAAAGTGTCACATTATAGGCTTGTCATCAAGATTGAAGCCCATGGAATAAAAGGGCCAGTGGCAGCATGGATACAAAATTTGCTAAGTGATAGGAAACAGATAGTGAATGATTTTTCGGACTGGAGGAAGGTATACAACGGTTCCCCAGGGGTCGGTACTAGGACCTCTGCTTTTTTTGATATATATGAATTAATGACTTGGACATGGGTGTACAGGGCACAATTTCAAAACTTGCAGATGACACAAAATTTGAAAGTGTAGTAAACAGTGAGGAGAATACTGATAGACTTCAAAAGGACATAGACAGGCTGGTAGAATGGGCAGATACATAGCAGATGAAATTTAATGCAGAGAATTGCAAAGTGATACATTTTGGCAGGAAGAATGAGGAGAGGCAACATAAACTAAATAGTATAATTCTGAAGGGGGTGCAGGAACAGAGACCTGGGGGTATATGTGCACAAATCTTTGAAGGTGGCAGGACAGGTTGAGAAAATGATTTAAAAAACATATGGGATCCTGGGCTTTATAAATAGAGGCATAGAGTAGAAAAGCAAGGAAGTTATGTTGAACCTTTATAAAACACTGGTGCGGCCACAACTGGAATATTGTGTCCAATTCTGGGAACTGCACTTTAAGAAGGATGTGAAGGCCTTAGAGAGGGTGCAGAAAAGATTTACCAGAATGGTTCCAGGGATGAGGGACTTCAGTTACATGGATAGACTGGAGAAGTTGGGTTGTTCTCCTTGGAGCAGAGAGGGTTAAGAGAAGATTTGACAGAAGTGTTCAAAATCATGAAGAGTTTAGATAAAGTAAATAAAGAGAAACTGTTCCCATTGGCAGAAGGATCGAAAACCAAGAGGACACAGATTTAAGGTGATTGGTAAAAGAACCAAAGGCGACATGAGGAAATACTTTTTTATGCAGCAGGTAGTTATAATCTGGAATGCGCTGCCTGAAAGGGTGGTGGAAGCAGATTATACCTTGGCTTTCAAAAAGAAATTGGATAAACACTTGAAGGGAAAAAATTTCCAGAGCTATGGAGAAAGAGCAGGGAATGGGACTAACTGGATTGCTCTAATAAAGAGGCAGCATGGGCTCGATGGGCCGAATGGCCTCCTTCAGTGCTGTGACCGTTCTATGATTCTATAAGGCACAAGCTTGACATCACTACTTTCTGATTTATATCAGGGGCGGAGGAATTTCATCCAGGCTTCTTCCTCTCCTCCACCATAACGGGGTTTCTGCCAAAGCTACGGTGAGGAAGCAAGAGACGGTCAAAGGAAATTCAACCCCAATGTCTTGTCAACCTTGGTGGTGTCTTGAGCCATGGGTCTTGGCTCTACCTACCTCCCTCAAAAAATAGTTCAATTTTGTACTTGCCAATTTCTATCTATATTTATCTTAACCACCTTCAGCACATCCTTAACTAATTATTTTTTAAAGGAATTAATCAACACAGCATTAACTAGCTTTGCTGGAAGCCTGTTTCACATACGCTGTGGGGAAACAATTCCTATTCTCAAGTCTAGTTTGAGGCTTGATAATTTGATACTCTTGTTCTTTATTTCCAATCCCACGGTCCAAGTTAAATAATCTGTTATCGTCTACATTATTTCTATTGGGCATCTGTAAGTAATTTTTCTCCCATTTAAAAAAGAGAACAAAAATCTCCATCTATTGGTTTTCTCCATGCCACACACCCTGACTTCATTCAGGACACTACGCAGACAAGCTGCTCCCAGTGCCACTCTTCCAGGGTTTGAAAAATCCCAAAGAACTGGCTGCATTAACATCTGTAGAACAGACATAATGTTGGATGAAAACTGACAAGTGGCACTGCTGAGAGAATAGCACAGCTTCTGTTATAGATTTTGTTAAATATTCCTTTCCATTTTTCTTTCAATCAATTTTCTCCCCCTCCTTCCACCCCTCCTGCAGGCATTGGCTCATTTACTGGGGTATGGTTCCACAGTGGACAGGTATCTCACTAAGGTGGCCAGTTTTCAGATCTGAGTCTAGACAATAAGTGACAGCTGATGTCATTCATGAATCAGCGGCAAGAGTGGTGCAGGTGACTGACTCTTTGGTGTTTGCTCTTTTCCTGCAGGACAATATCGGGCCTCCACTTGATGCCTCCCCGTGATGGTACACAAAAATTGGAAGCTTACAACTTGGGGCTCAAGGGTGGCAGCACAACAACAATGTTTTCTTACTTCATGTTTTACAGCCCTGAAACATCGATATGTTGTTCTGGCCACACAAGAATTGTTAGGAGCATATTTATCAAAATAAAATTAGAGAACTGTGCAGAACTATAGAATATTTCCTTCCAATTTTGTCCTTCCTATTTTCCTGAAGACAGTAGTTCATGCTGAGGTATGGATTCCGTGGGCACTGGAGCCCTCCAGTTGCTTGTCTAAGTTGCCATTCTTCAGTTGTGAATCTAGACTGTACGTGCTGGCTGAGCACAATCCTGTCCTCGTCCAAATTTCCACAGATACTCATTTTCCAGCTGAGATGACTGGATGGCAATCAGGAGCAGGAACCACAACTTACTTTCTCCTTTTTAGCTAAGAGACTATGGGAGTATTTATAATCCAACCCAATGGGCAGGGAAACAGGCGGCTACAGGTTGGACACCTGTTTTATACCCTGCCTGATTTTACTCTCCATTGACCTGAATGGAGAGTTAGATTGGGGCAGGGTGTCAAATGGGTAGTGAACCCAAACCTGCCTGGCAGCTTAAGTTAAAATTACCCCCTATAGCTCAGGCATCTGGGTCTTTTGGCCAAAGAAGAAAATCAGGCAAGGAGGAGCACACGCCTTAACCTGATTTTCTGTCCGTTCATTTAAATGAATGGAAAATCATCTGGACTCCCTTATGGGCGCATGCAAAAAATCCCCGCCCCACCCCCCACTCACTTTTCCTGTTTTGGTTACACCCAGGCAGTCCAATAGCCCAGGCGCAGAAACTGAAAAAATTGTCCTTATGACCCCAGTTGTAGTCCCCCTACTACCTTAGCTAACTCAACACAAACTGGGGGTCAGAGCTGAAATCTTCCTGGTCTGTATGGCACAGTATGACACCATGAAGTGGATTTACCCACTGGTCCATCAGAGGAGACACAGAACATTTTTTTAATCAAAACATTCTTGGAATAAAACAAGGAAATGTAAGGTGATTAGATTAACGATCTGGGCACAGAAGTGGTCCTGCATTCCTGAACTGCGCAGTCTTTACAGTTCTGCACAGTTCTCTAATTTTACTTTGACTCTGTAGTACAAGGGATGTCACCTTTGACTTCTAGTGGCTAAAATATTTAACGAGACAAAGGTAACATAACATGGCCAATGCAGAGTGCCATTGATTCCAGGCACATGAGAATTCCATCTTCAGTCGGGGTGAGCACAGCTAGTCTTGTTGGAGCAAAATGGTTTTGTTTTTGTAATTTGTGAACCTGCCTTTGCAGACAACTCCAATCTTGAGAGTAAATGGCCAAAACCACTATCTGGCCCAGCATGTACCTGTGGTTTTATCTCTCTCTCTCTCTCTTTCTCTCTCTGTCTTTGTTCCTGTGTATAATTATGTTTTTATTTCTCTCTCTCCCATTGTCTAGCTACAGTTTTGTATCTCTCTACCTGTTCCTGTGTATATATGTGCCATTATTTCTCTCTCTTCCATTGTATACCTGTGTCTTCATCAGTCAGTCTCCTATTGCGAATCTCTCTACCTCTCACTCTCTCTATATATCTGTGCTTTTCTCTCTCCCACTTTGTCTATATCTGTGTTTCTACCTCAGTCTCTGTAGTTCTCTTTTGTCGTGTTGTATATGTATGGCTATGAAACTGTCAGTGTGTATGTAATTGGCAGTGTGTGCGGGGTTGGGGGTATTTGTGTGTGACTGGTGTGTGTGTATGAGTATGTGAGTTGGAGTGTGTGTGTGTGACTGGTGTGTGTGTATGAGTATATGAGTTTGTGTGTGTGTGTGACTGGTGTGTGTGTATGAGTATATGAGTTGGAGTGTGTGTGTGTGACTGGTGTGTGTGTATGAGTATATGAGTTTGTGTGTGTGTGTATGAGTATATGAGTTGGAGTGTGTGTGTGTGACTGGTGTGTGTGTATGAGTATATGAGTTTGTGTGTGTGTGTGTGACTGGTGTGTGTGTATGAGTATATGAGTTTGTGTGTGTGTGTGACTGGTGTGTGTGTATGAGTATATGAGTTTGTGTGTGTGTGTGACTGGTGTGTGTGTATGAGTATATGAGTTGGAGTGTGTGTGTGTGACTGGTGTGTGTGTATGAGTATATGAGTTTGTGTGTGTGTGTGACTGGTGTGTGTGTATGAGTATGTGAGTTGGAGTGTGTGTGTGTGACTGGTGTGTGTGTATGAGTATATGAGTTTGTGTGTGTGTGTGACTGGTGTGTGTGTATGAGTATATGAGTTGGAGTGTGTGTGTGTGACTGGTGTGTGTGTATGAGTATATGAGTTTGTGTGTGTGTGTGACTGGTGTGTGTGTATGAGTATGTGAGTTGGAGTGTGTGTGTGTGACTGGTGTGTGTGTATGAGTATGTGAGTTTGTGTGTGTGTGTGATTGACAATGTGTATGGTTGGGAGTGTGCGTGTGTGACTGGTTTGTGTGTGTGAGCGATTGGGAGTTTGTGTGTGGGTGGTTGGGAATGTGTGTGATGAGTATGTGAGTCTGTGACTGCACGTATGTGTGTGATTGAGAATGTGTGTGTGTGACTGTTGTGTGTGTTTGTGTGTGTGTGTATGAGTGTGTGAGTTTGTGTGTGTGCGAGAGAGAGAGAGATTAAGAATGTGCGTGAAGTTGGAGCAAGAGGGAGAGGTTGAGAGAGCCTCAAACCTGGAACTTATGATTAGTGTTATTTTAGCACCAATGACAAAATTCAGACTTTGGAGTTTATGCGAAGCAGGGAGTTGTATGTTAACAGTTACAGCTTTTTATAAAAAATCATGTTTTGGGTTATATCTGAGTTTAATGACCTGCATGTCTTCCAGATGGAGCAGATCCTGACACTGTTTTATTTACTGAATGAAAGCTAATCATTAAAATTCCAACAAGAACGGCTTTGTTCACACAAAAAGACTAAGATAAATAAAGATGATATATAAACAAAAATGTTTTCTAATCAGTGTTTGTACAGAAACTACTGGAGAGGAGTGGGAAATTTGGGGAGGGGAAGAGATTAAAACCAGCACAGTCAGAGAATTTAGAAGCACAAACTGCAAAAGAATATTTTAAATTCGCATCAGGTGCTTTTAAACCCTATCCATTTTTGCTCCATGCAAACATCATTTAAGATGAACCTGTATGTGTAAAGAATTTGACAGCTCAACAAAGAATTTAAGCTTCACAATTTCCTTGACTTTTCCAATTATCTGCCCATTCAGCTCTAGTCAGACTCCCTTGGCCCCAACCTATTGTTTTGCTTGATAGATTAATACACACACACTTCTTCCTTTCTCTCAAATTAGGCACCCTCAGAACCTCTACTGTTTTTTCCTGCTGTAGAAAGTGACCAAATGTTTAAATTCTCTATTAATTTACAGGCTTGGCCTTTCAGCTGGATGGCTCCATAATACTGCCTGGACCCACTTTCTCCTTCCTGGCCGTACTCTCATTGCATCTCCTTCCTATTCCAGCTCCTGCCACTTCTCTTTCCTTACTCCACTCTCCCTAAATCCTGTGTTTTCCATCCTGGCCCTCCTCTCCTTAGCATCTAGCTTCTCCTTCCTGGCCCTGCTCTCTCTAGATGCTGACTTTTCCTTCTTGGTGCCCCTCTTCGCAAAGACTACTGCTCTGATCCCCGTTCTCCTGCAACACCGGCTGTTTCTTCCTCCGCTCATTTTACCTGTTCGAATTTTTGGGATTGGAAAGGGCTGCTATCGGCCGATTTAGAATTTATCCATCAATAGCAGCCCTTTCCAAACCTACTAAATATAAAAATAGAATCACCGAATCTTACAGCACAGAAGGAGGCCTTTCGGCCCATCGTGCCTGTGCTGGCTCTTTGAAAGATTTACCCAATTATTCCCACTCCCCTGCTTTTTCCCCAAAGCCCTGCAAATTTTTCCTTTTCAAGTATTTAACCAATTCCCTTTCGAAAGTTACTATTGAATCTACTTCCACCACCCTTTCAAGCAGTGCAGTCCCGATCATAATAACTCGCTGCGTAAAAAAATGTCTCCTCATCTTTCCTCTGGTTCTTTAGCCAATTATCTTAAATCTATGTGCTCTGGTTATCGACCTTCTTGCCAGTGGAAACAATTTCTCCTTATTTACTCCATCAAAACTCTTCATAATTTTCAACGCCTCAATTAAATCACCCCTTAACCTTCTCTGCTCTAAGAAGAACAATCCCAGCTTCTCTAATCTCTCCACATAACTGAAGTCCCTCAAACAGATCAAATTCGTTGAGGGAGGAATAGAAGCCAATTTTGTAACATTGCAAATTTGCAACAAGAAATGTGAATTTCTGACACGACTGATCCTGCTCAGACCCTGGCTGAAGGAAGAATATTAAAAAGTCAGCAAAAGAAACTGATTAGAAATTCACATCCAAGTCCATTGAACTCATCTGTGCAGTGAGCAGGGGCTTAGAATAAATGGTTCAGTAGTCAGGTCACAATCACTGAATGCCTGAAAATGCTCAGTGTAATTTTCACAATCAAAGCCAATCAACTGCAACCCACTTCTTGATTTATACAAAGCTATGTGTAACAGTAGGGCTGTAATCAAGTTGAGGAAATTGTTCCCAGCTCCTGAAGGGTGCTACAGTGAAAATGGTGAGAGGCTGCATTGAAATTAAAATACTGCAGCAGCAGACATGTGAGAAAGACGTGGGTGGGATCGTGTCGCTGCTGTATTTTGTAAAAGGATTCAGAAGTGGGGACCAACCGTGAACTGAGCTCTGTAATTATATATTTTTTTAAACTGGGAAAGAAAGAACCCAATCTCCTTACAGAGTCTCCACCACTTTTCAGATAAAACAGATGGGAACACTAGGACGAGATTACTGCAGAATACTTTGACTTATATGCTCACTATATGCAGTATGAGTTCTGGCATTTTATTGAATTTTAACCACATTGTATAATCACTGACTCTGAAATCATCTGAAAGGAAAGATATTTGCGGGGATTTAAATTCTGTGGAATTTTTTTCTCCACAGAATCAACAAAATTAATATGATGTCAGGGGGGAAATGTTGTTATACAGACTGGTACAGAAGAATTGTATCACTGCTGCACAGGTTCGATTTGGGGGCCCTACATTTTATGAGACAATGATAATAAATTCTACCTGCTTAACCTGAATCTGCTCGGGGTCCCTGACTGGCTCAGGGCCCTGTGTAATTGGTTGGTGCTACCTCCACCCCTGCTGCTGCTGCAGCCGTACATGTTAATATTAGGACCTGAATACCGAAGAAAAAAGCGGAACAACCATCAATAAAACCCAATAAACGAGCTATTCTACCCTCCCTTCCCCACATTTCCCTGCATTGGTGTAGGTGCAGCACACTACCCAGCAACCACCAGGCCAGGATCAGAGGAAAGAACACTCAAAACATTCATGTACTGCAATGACCTGTGATATCAATGCTTTGTAAACGTTCTCCACACAGTGCAGGCCTCAGTTAATAAAATAGCTCAGTGATGGCAGCATGGCTCTCTTTTATCCCCATCAAAATAAATAACAATATATAAACAGGATCCCTATCTTTAATGAGGCACATGGTTCACAACAACCTTTAGCCACAATTAAACTTTTAAAAAAATGTCAGTTGTTTACAGTGGAGGATAATCATCCTTTTAAAAGAGCGCTGTCTTCATGAAAAAGCGTTTGGGAAACCTTTTTCCATTTGTTTACAAAAGCAAGTCATGATTCATGTCATTGTGAATGATGTCGTTGGGACAAAAATGACACAGGTCCGTTCTCTCTCCACAAGGACACTGCCTCTTTAATTATCAGTAGATTGTTTAGCTTCCTTCCTAAATGTTCTGGAACAAAGAGGGAGGTGCAACACGTCAGCATGCCAGATGGACATAGAAACAGAAATTTGCATATTTATCCCACACTGCTCAGTGACATATTGCTCTGCTTAAATACATGTTACCTACCACAGCACAGTGGGTAGCTATTAGTGTCTTACCCTACC